>NC_134040.1:86033008-86326089 GCF_965140245.1 Athene noctua | reverse complement strand
CCCTAACCCTAACCCTAACCCTAACCCTAACCCTAACCCTAACCCTAACCCTAACCCTAACCCTAACCCTAACCCTAACCCTAACCCTAACCCTAACCCTAACCCTAACCCTAACCCTAACCCTAACCCTAACCCTAACCCTAACCCTAACCCTAACCCTAACCCTAACCCTAACCCTAACCCTAACCCTAACCCTAACCCTAACCCTAACCCTAACCCTAACCCTAACCCTAACCCTAACCCTAACCCTAACCCTAACCCTAACCCTAACCCTAACCCTAACCCTAACCCTAACCCTAACCCTAACCCTAACCCTAACCCTAACCCTAACCCTAACCCTAACCCTAACCCTAACCCTAACCCTAACCCTAACCCTAACCCTAACCCTAACCCTAACCCTAACCCTAACCCTAACCCTAACCCTAACCCTAACCCTAACCCTAACCCTAACCCTAACCCTAACCCTAACCCTAACCCTAACCCTAACCCTAACCCTAACCCTAACCCTAACCCTAACCCTAACCCTAACCCTAACCCTAACCCTAACCCTAACCCTAACCCTAACCCTAACCCTAACCCTAACCCTAACCCTAACCCTAACCCTAACCCTAACCCTAACCCTAACCCTAACCCTAACCCTAACCCTAACCCTAACCCTAACCCTAACCCTAACCCTAACCCTAACCCTAACCCTAACCCTAACCCTAACCCTAACCCTAACCCTAACCCTAACCCTAACCCTAACCCTAACCCTAACCCTAACCCTAACCCTAACCCTAACCCTAACCCTAACCCTAACCCTAACCCTAACCCTAACCCTAACCCTAACCCTAACCCTAACCCTAACCCTAACCCTAACCCTAACCCTAACCCTAACCCTAACCCTAACCCTAACCCTAACCCTAACCCTAACCCTAACCCTAACCCTAACCCTAACCCTAACCCTAACCCTAACCCTAACCCTAACCCTAACCCTAACCCTAACCCTAACCCTAACCCTAACCCTAACCCTAACCCTAACCCTAACCCTAACCCTAACCCTAACCCTAACCCTAACCCTAACCCTAACCCTAACCCTAACCCTAACCCTAACCCTAACCCTAACCCTAACCCTAACCCTAACCCTAACCCTAACCCTAACCCTAACCCTAACCCTAACCCTAACCCTAACCCTAACCCTAACCCTAACCCTAACCCTAACCCTAACCCTAACCCTAACCCTAACCCTAACCCTAACCCTAACCCTAACCCTAACCCTAACCCTAACCCTAACCCTAACCCTAACCCTAACCCTAACCCTAACCCTAACCCTAACCCTAACCCTAACCCTAACCCTAACCCTAACCCTAACCCTAACCCTAACCCTAACCCTAACCCTAACCCTAACCCTAACCCTAACCCTAACCCTAACCCTAACCCTAACCCTAACCCTAACCCTAACCCTAACCCTAACCCTAACCCTAACCCTAACCCTAACCCTAACCCTAACCCTAACCCTAACCCTAACCCTAACCCTAACCCTAACCCTAACCCTAACCCTAACCCTAACCCTAACCCTAACCCTAACCCTAACCCTAACCCTAACCCTAACCCTAACCCTAACCCTAACCCTAACCCTAACCCTAACCCTAACCCTAACCCTAACCCTAACCCTAACCCTAACCCTAACCCTAACCCTAACCCTAACCCTAACCCTAACCCTAACCCTAACCCTAACCCTAACCCTAACCCTAACCCTAACCCTAACCCTAACCCTAACCCTAACCCTAACCCTAACCCTAACCCTAACCCTAACCCTAACCCTAACCCTAACCCTAACCCTAACCCTAACCCTAACCCTAACCCTAACCCTAACCCTAACCCTAACCCTAACCCTAACCCTAACCCTAACCCTAACCCTAACCCTAACCCTAACCCTAACCCTAACCCTAACCCTAACCCTAACCCTAACCCTAACCCTAACCCTAACCCTAACCCTAACCCTAACCCTAACCCTAACCCTAACCCTAACCCTAACCCTAACCCTAACCCTAACCCTAACCCTAACCCTAACCCTAACCCTAACCCTAACCCTAACCCTAACCCTAACCCTAACCCTAACCCTAACCCTAACCCTAACCCTAACCCTAACCCTAACCCTAACCCTAACCCTAACCCTAACCCTAACCCTAACCCTAACCCTAACCCTAACCCTAACCCTAACCCTAACCCTAACCCTAACCCTAACCCTAACCCTAACCCTAACCCTAACCCTAACCCTAACCCTAACCCTAACCCTAACCCTAACCCTAACCCTAACCCTAACCCTAACCCTAACCCTAACCCTAACCCTAACCCTAACCCTAACCCTAACCCTAACCCTAACCCTAACCCTAACCCTAACCCTAACCCTAACCCTAACCCTAACCCTAACCCTAACCCTAACCCTAACCCTAACCCTAACCCTAACCCTAACCCTAACCCTAACCCTAACCCTAACCCTAACCCTAACCCTAACCCTAACCCTAACCCTAACCCTAACCCTAACCCTAACCCTAACCCTAACCCTAACCCTAACCCTAACCCTAACCCTAACCCTAACCCTAACCCTAACCCTAACCCTAACCCTAACCCTAACCCTAACCCTAACCCTAACCCTAACCCTAACCCTAACCCTAACCCTAACCCTAACCCTAACCCTAACCCTAACCCTAACCCTAACCCTAACCCTAACCCTAACCCTAACCCTAACCCTAACCCTAACCCTAACCCTAACCCTAACCCTAACCCTAACCCTAACCCTAACCCTAACCCTAACCCTAACCCTAACCCTAACCCTAACCCTAACCCTAACCCTAACCCTAACCCTAACCCTAACCCTAACCCTAACCCTAACCCTAACCCTAACCCTAACCCTAACCCTAACCCTAACCCTAACCCTAACCCTAACCCTAACCCTAACCCTAACCCTAACCCTAACCCTAACCCTAACCCTAACCCTAACCCTAACCCTAACCCTAACCCTAACCCTAACCCTAACCCTAACCCTAACCCTAACCCTAACCCTAACCCTAACCCTAACCCTAACCCTAACCCTAACCCTAACCCTAACCCTAACCCTAACCCTAACCCTAACCCTAACCCTAACCCTAACCCTAACCCTAACCCTAACCCTAACCCTAACCCTAACCCTAACCCTAACCCTAACCCTAACCCTAACCCTAACCCTAACCCTAACCCTAACCCTAACCCTAACCCTAACCCTAACCCTAACCCTAACCCTAACCCTAACCCTAACCCTAACCCTAACCCTAACCCTAACCCTAACCCTAACCCTAACCCTAACCCTAACCCTAACCCTAACCCTAACCCTAACCCTAACCCTAACCCTAACCCTAACCCTAACCCTAACCCTAACCCTAACCCTAACCCTAACCCTAACCCTAACCCTAACCCTAACCCTAACCCTAACCCTAACCCTAACCCTAACCCTAACCCTAACCCTAACCCTAACCCTAACCCTAACCCTAACCCTAACCCTAACCCTAACCCTAACCCTAACCCTAACCCTAACCCTAACCCTAACCCTAACCCTAACCCTAACCCTAACCCTAACCCTAACCCTAACCCTAACCCTAACCCTAACCCTAACCCTAACCCTAACCCTAACCCTAACCCTAACCCTAACCCTAACCCTAACCCTAACCCTAACCCTAACCCTAACCCTAACCCTAACCCTAACCCTAACCCTAACCCTAACCCTAACCCTAACCCTAACCCTAACCCTAACCCTAACCCTAACCCTAACCCTAACCCTAACCCTAACCCTAACCCTAACCCTAACCCTAACCCTAACCCTAACCCTAACCCTAACCCTAACCCTAACCCCTAACCCTAACCCTAACCCTAACCCTAACCCTAACCCTAACCCTAACCCTAACCCTAACCCTAACCCTAACCCTAACCCTAACCCTAACCCTAACCCTAACCCTAACCCTAACCCTAACCCTAACCCTAACCCTAACCCTAACCCTAACCCTAACCCTAACCCTAACCCTAACCCTAACCCTAACCCTAACCCTAACCTAACCCTAACCCTAACCCTAACCCTAACCCTAACCCTAACCCTAACCCTAACCCTAACCCTAACCCTAACCCTAACCCTAACCCTAACCCTAACCCTAACCCTAACCCTAACCCTAACCCTAACCCTAACCCTAACCCTAACCCTAACCCTAACCCTAACCCTAACCCTAACCCTAACCCTAACCCTAACCCTAACCCTAACCCTAACCCTAACCCTAACCCTAACCCTAACCCTAACCCTAACCCTAACCCTAACCCTAACCCTAACCCTAACCCTAACCCTAACCCTAACCCTAACCCTAACCCTAACCCTAACCCTAACCCTAACCCTAACCCTAACCCTAACCCTAACCCTAACCCTAACCCTAACCCTAACCCTAACCCTAACCCTAACCCTAACCCTAACCCTAACCCTAACCCTAACCCTAACCCTAACCCTAACCCTAACCCTAACCCTAACCCTAACCCTAACCCTAACCCTAACCCTAACCCTAACCCTAACCCTAACCCTAACCCTAACCCTAACCCTAACCCTAACCCTAACCCTAACCCTAACCCTAACCCTAACCCTAACCCTAACCCTAACCCTAACCCTAACCCTAACCCTAACCCTAACCCTAACCCTAACCCTAACCCTAACCCTAACCCTAACCCTAACCCTAACCCTAACCCTAACCCTAACCCTAACCCTAACCCTAACCCTAACCCTAACCCTAACCCTAACCCTAACCCTAACCCTAACCCTAACCCTAACCCTAACCCTAACCCTAACCCTAACCCTAACCCTAACCCTAACCCTAACCCTAACCCTAACCCTAACCCTAACCCTAACCCTAACCCTAACCCTAACCCTAACCCTAACCCTAACCCTAACCCTAACCCTAACCCTAACCCTAACCCTAACCCTAACCCTAACCCTAACCCTAACCCTAACCCTAACCCTAACCCTAACCCTAACCCTAACCCTAACCCTAACCCTAACCCTAACCCTAACCCTAACCCTAACCCTAACCCTAACCCTAACCCTAACCCTAACCCTAACCCTAACCCTAACCCTAACCCTAACCCTAACCCTAACCCTAACCCTAACCCTAACCCTAACCCTAACCCTAACCCTAACCCTAACCCTAACCCTAACCCTAACCCTAACCCTAACCCTAACCCTAACCCTAACCCTAACCCTAACCCTAACCCTAACCCTAACCCTAACCCTAACCCTAACCCTAACCCTAACCCTAACCCTAACCCTAACCCTAACCCTAACCCTAACCCTAACCCTAACCCCTAACCCTAACCCTAACCCTAACCCTAACCCTAACCCTAACCCTAACCCTAACCCTAACCCTAACCCTAACCCTAACCCTAACCCTAACCCTAACCCTAACCCTAACCCTAACCCTAACCCTAACCCTAACCCTAACCCTAACCCTAACCCTAACCCTAACCCTAACCCTAACCCTAACCCTAACCCTAACCCTAACCCTAACCCTAACCCTAACCCTAACCCTAACCCTAACCCTAACCCTAACCCTAACCCTAACCCTAACCCTAACCCTAACCCTAACCCTAACCCTAACCCTAACCCTAACCCTAACCCTAACCCTAACCCTAACCCTAACCCTAACCCTAACCCTAACCCTAACCCTAACCCTAACCCTAACCCTAACCCTAACCCTAACCCTAACCCTAACCCTAACCCTAACCCTAACCCTAACCCTAACCCTAACCCTAACCCTAACCCTAACCCTAACCCTAACCCTAACCCTAACCCTAACCCTAACCCTAACCCTAACCCTAACCCTAACCCTAACCCTAACCCTAACCCTAACCCTAACCCTAACCCTAACCCTAACCCTAACCCTAACCCTAACCCTAACCCTAACCCTAACCCTAACCCTAACCCTAACCCTAACCCTAACCCTAACCCTAACCCTAACCCTAACCCTAACCCTAACCCTAACCCTAACCCTAACCCTAACCCTAACCCTAACCCTAACCCTAACCCTAACCCTAACCCTAACCCTAACCCTAACCCTAACCCTAACCCTAACCCTAACCCTAACCCTAACCCTAACCCTAACCCTAACCCTAACCCTAACCCTAACCCTAACCCTAACCCTAACCCTAACCCTAACCCTAACCCTAACCCTAACCCTAACCCTAACCCTAACCCTAACCCTAACCCTAACCCTAACCCTAACCCTAACCCTAACCCTAACCCTAACCCTAACCCTAACCCTAACCCTAACCCTAACCCTAACCCTAACCCTAACCCTAATCCATAAACCCTAAAATCCATAAACCCTAAAATCCATAAACCCTAAAATCCATAAACCCTAAAATCCATAAACCCTAAAATCCATAAACCCTAAAATCCATAAACCCTAAAATCCATAAACCCTAAAATCCATAAACCCTAAAATCCATAAACCCTAAAATCCATAAACCCTAAAATCCATAAACCCTAAAATCCATAAACCCTAAAATCCATAAACCCTAAAATCCATAAACCCTAAAATCCATAAACCCTAAAATCCATAAACCCTAAAATCCATAAACCCTAAAATCCATAAACCCTAAAATCCATAAACCCTAAAATCCATAAACCCTAAAATCCATAAACCCTAAAATCCATAAACCCTAAAATCCATAAACCCTAAAATCTGAATCCCATTCACAACTGAATCCCATTCACAACTGAATCCCATTCACAACTGAATCCCATTCACAACTGAATCCCATTCACAACTGAATCCCATTCACAACTGAATCCCATTCACAACTGAATCCCATTCACAACTGAATCCCATTCACAACTGAATCCCATTCACAACTGAATCCCATTCACAACTGAATCCCATTCACAACTGAATCCCATTCACAACTGAATCCCATTCACAACTGAATCCCATTCACAACTGAATCCCATTCACAACTGAATCCCATTCACAACTGAATCCCATTCACAACTGAATCCCATTCAATCGGCCCTATCTCTAAGCCATATGTGCTCACCCTCGTGACTGCAAGCCAAAACCCTTACCTCAGGGTGCAGTCATATTCGGTAGGTGGTTGAGTAGTACTGTCTTTCTGCTCCATAGAGTCATAACACTGTTGTCTACGAATAAGTGTGGTGCAGCCTAGACCATGATGGAATTAGCTGGCAGTATTTCCTTAAAACCATTAGTTTTCTTTTTCCATTCATTGCTCCCAGACAGCAGCCATGTTCTACTGCTGCTTACTACCACCTAACCAATACCCACAAACACAAAGTTAGTTTATCACACTGAGAAATACACATAGTCAGAAACATACTACCTCAGACAAGAACACCAAGAAAAGAACCCAGAAATACAGTCCATCGCTAGAGACGCCACACTAACCTGCATCTCTATGTCCATGTCCACAACTGACACGTACACACAGTCCCACTCCCCGACCTGCACTAGCTCATACTCCGCATCCACAACCAACAGTGACATAGTCTAACAAATACCGAGTTCAACAGAGTAACACCTGTGGAAAGAGAGAGACAAACAAAAAGGTACTGCATAGACAAACTTATACACCCATAAAAACCACAAAACAGCCTACCGCACATAATACAACTTTATTACCATTCTATGGAAACCACACAGGAACCTGTCCAACAAGTTATACCTTCACTGCATCTACATTACAGAACAGCTTCTGCTTCTCAAATCAAGCTACAATCAATAATTAGACTTTCCTGTCATGCTGATTACACAGAACTGTTGAATTAACAACACTACAACTACACCTCCACTCAAGCCTCATTACAACATAGCTTTAACATACATTTTACACACCTTAACAAAGACCTAATACATTTTCACAAAACTACATTAATGAAACATAATAGGGTTCATAAGCCCTGATGAGTGCTTTGCCTACCACCATTAGCTCTAAAAGCATTTATCCTATTATCACATCTATCACTCAGCATGATGCCTTCATTGACCAGATTTCAAAACTACTTTAACATACATGAGGCCACGGAACGCCGTTCCCGGGGACCTCCGACCTGGCCCTGCCTGCCAAAACCCCGTCCCTGCGACGCCCTGCACCCAAACTGAGGCGACGATCGTCGCCTCGCAGAGCGGCCGGGACCGGGGAAAAAAAACCCAGCCGGGGGACAGGAAAAAAAAAATCCCCCGGCTGGGGTTTTTTATTCTATATTTATTTCTGCCCTAACTGCTCGACCTGCAACAAAAAAATAATGACTGCACATTAAACAGTCACGCTCAGCCAGACACAGTCTAAGCACACAGCACTCTCAACTACCCCGCTGACCGCCCCCTCCTCTCGGCAAACCCGCCCCGCTACACGACTAAGACGACCGGCCTTTGACCCCTGGCTCCTCGGGAACGCCGTTCCCGGGGACCTCCGAGCTGGACCTGCCTGCGAAAACCCCGTCCCTGCGACGCCCTGCACCCAAACTGAGGCGACGAACGTCGCCTCGCAGAGCGGCCGGGACCGGGGAAAAAAAACCCAGCCGGGGGACAGGAAAAAAAAAATCCCCCGGCTGGGGTTTTTTATTCTATATTTATTTCTGCCCTAACTGCTCGACCTGCAACAAAAAATTATGCCAGCACATTAAAACAGTCACGCTCAGCCAGACACAGTTTAAGCACACCGCACACTCAACTACCCCCCTATCCGCACCCTCCTCTCGGCAGACGTGTCCCGCTACATGACTAAGACGACCGGCCTTTGACCCCTGGCTCCTCGGGAACGCCGTTCCCGGGGACCTCCGAGCTGGACCTGCCTGCAAAAACCCCGTCCCTGCGATGCCCTGCGCCCAAACTAAGGCGACGAACGTCGCCTCGCAGAGCGGCCGGGACCGGGGAAAAAAAACCCAGCCGGGGGACAGGAAAAAAAAAATCCCCCGGCTGGGGTTTTTTATTCTATATTTATTTCTGCCCTAACTACTCAACAAACTCTACTCGACCTGCAACAAAAAATAATGCCAGCACATTAAACAGTCACACTCAGGCAGACACAGTCTAAGCACACCTCACGCTCAACTACCCCCCTATCCGCCCCCTCCTCTCGGCAAACCCGTCCCGCTACATGACTAACACGACCGGCCTTTGACCCTGGCTCCTGGGGAACGCCGTTCCCGGGGACCTCCGACCTGGCCCTGCCTGCGAAAACCCCGTCCCTGCGACGCCCTGCGCCCAAACTGAGGCGACGAACGTCGCCTCGCAGAGCGGCCGGGACCGGGGAAAAAAAACCCAGCCGGGGGACAGGAAAAAAAAATCCCCCGGCTGGGGTTTTTTATTCTATATTTATTTCTGCCCTAACTGCTCGACCTGCAACAAAAAAATAATGACTGCACATTAAACAGTCACGCTCAGCCAGACACAGTCTAAGCACACAGCACTCTGAACTACCCCGCTGACCGCCCACTCCTCTCGGCAAACCCGCCCCGCTACACGACTAACACGACCGGCCTTCGACCCCTGGCTCCTCGGGAACGCCGTTCCCGGGGACCTCCGACCTGGCCCTGCCTGCGAAAACCCCGTCCCTGCGACGCCCTGCGCCCAAACTGAGGCGACGAACGTCGCCTCGCAGAGCGGCCGGGACCGGGGAAAAAAAACCCAGCCGGGGGACAGGAAAAAAAAAAATCCCCTGGCTGGGGTTTTTTATTCTATATTTATTTCTGCCCTAACTGCTCGACCTGCAACAAAAAATAATGCCAGCACATTAAACAGTTATGCTCAGCCAGACACAGTCTAAGCACACCGCACGCTCAACTACCCCCCTATCCGCCCCCTCCTCTCGGCAGACGTGTCCCGCTACACGACTAACACGACCGGCCTTCGACCCCTGGCTCCTCGGGAACGCCGTTCCCGGGGACCTCCGACCTGGCCCTGCCTGCGAAAACCCCGTCCCTGCGACGCCCTGCGCCCAAACTGAGGCGACGAACGTCGCCTCGCAGAGCGGCCGGGACCGGGGAAAAAAAACCCAGCCGGGGGACAGGAAAAAAAAAATCCCCCGGCTGGGGTTTTTTATTCTATATTTATTTCTGCCCTAACTGCTCGACCTGCAACAAAAAATAATGCCAGCACATTAAACAGTTACGCTCAGCCAGACACAGTCTAAGCACACCGCACGCTCAACTACCCCCCTATCCGCCCCCTCCTCACTGCAAACCCGTCCCGCTACACGACTAACACGACCGGCCTTCGACCCCTGGCTCCTCGGGAACGCCGTTCCCGGGGACCTCCGACCTGGCCCTGCCTGCGAAAACCCCGTCCCTGCGACGCCCTGCGCCCAAACTGAGGCGACGAACGTCGCCTCGCAGAGCGGCCGGGACCGGGGAAAAAAAACCCAGCCGGGGGACAGGAAAAAAAAATCCCCCGGCTGGGGTTTTTTATTCTATATTTATTTCTGCCCTAACTGCTCGACCTGCAACAAAAAAATAATGACTGCACATTAAACAGTCACGCTCAGCCAGACACAGTCTAAGCACACAGCACTCTGAACTACCCCGCTGACCGCCCACTCCTCTCGGCAAACCCGCCCCGCTACACGACTAACACGACCGGCCTTCGACCCCTGGCTCCTCGGGAACGCCGTTCCCGGGGACCTCCGACCTGGCCCTGCCTGCGAAAACCCCGTCCCTGCGACGCCCTGCGCCCAAACTGAGGCGACGAACGTCGCCTCGCAGAGCGGCCGGGACCGGGGAAAAAAAACCCAGCCGGGGGACAGGAAAAAAAAAAATCCCCCGGCTGGGGTTTTTTATTCTATGTTTATTTCTGCCCTAACTACTCAACAAACTCTACTCGACCTGCAACAAAAAAATAATGCCAGCACATTAAACAGTCACGCTCAGGCAGACAGTCTAAGCACACCACACGCTCAACTACCCCCCTATCCGCCCCCTCCTCTCGGCAAACCCGTCCTGCTACACGACTAACACGACCGGCCTTTGACCCCTGGCTCCTCGGGAACGCCGTTCCCGGGGACCTCCGACCTGGCCCAGCCTGCGAAAACCCTGTCCCTGCGACGCCCTGCGCCCAAACTGAGGCGACGAACGTCGCCTCGCAGAGCGGCCGGGACCGGGGAAAAAAAACCCAGCCGGGGGACAGGAAAAAAAAAATCCCCCGGCTGGGGTTTTTTATTCTGTATTTCTTTCTGCCCTAACAAGTCAAACTCTACTCCACCTGCAATAAAAACAATTCTGGCACATTAAACAGTCATACACCTGCATAGACATTCTAAATACACCGCTCATTCCACTACCCCGCTGACTGCCCTCTACTCTCAGCAAATCCACCCACCCGGCCAACCCCCACGACACTGCCTATGCCTATTGCTGCATCTCTCCTCAAAAAGTGCTTCCCAAAAACTTCAATGTTCATTGCCCCTGCTGACACCGTGGCCTGAAACTAACCTCCGCCCAAATGCTAGCTGTGAACAGAACATTACAGACATGCCAGGACTAACTGACAATAAACAGTCAGGGAGAGAAAAGAAGTCTCCCTGCTCAATATTTTCTTTGCTATTATTAAAACTACACATTATCTCACTCTACATTCATTATACCCTGAAATGAGTAACATCCTCACATACACGGTTACCTTCCAAAACTAACACTCATTCAACATTCACTGTGTGCAACCATCACCTGCCCGAGTGGCTGATCGCCACAATTCTGCCACTGTGCCCGGAACTGCATCGCTGCTGCTCCCCCTGACCCACACTGAATGTCCTCATTGTTAGAAGAAGAGTTATACGTTACAGAGTGGCACTACTGCTGGTCCTTCTTCATTTTGTACCCTCCGGCGAACATTGTCAGAGATTTCCCTTCTGGAATCCTGGTGATCCTATGACACCTGCAAAAGACAAAAGAAGGAACTCTAGAGGCTGCCTGGTGACAACTGGCTATCACCAAAACTGGCCTAGGTGACCTCCAGCCACATGGCCCGTGCTCACTGCCACATTATCATCCCCTTCTGTGACCGTTCCACAACGGCTACAAACACACAAAATGACACCGCCTCACACACATATACATGCGCCGCAAACGGGACCTAAAGACACGAGAGTACCGCACGGGGTAGAGCTAATGCTGAAGCTAAAGACAGGGCCTGCCAGCACACTTGGAGAGCGCCGAGGTAATGGGACACAAATGCGCAGAGAGGCGCGCTGCAAGACCCACCCCGACCCCCGCAGAGAGGCGCGCTGCAAGACCCACCCCGACCCCCGCAGAGAGGCGCGCTGCAAGACCCACCCCGACCCCCGCAGAGAGGCGCGCTGCAAGACCCACCCCGACCCCCGCAGAGAGGCGCGCTGCAAGACCCACCCCGACCCCCGCAGAGAGGCGCGCTGCAAGACCCACCCCGACCCCCGCAGAGAGGCGCGCTGCAAGACCCACCCCGACCCCCGCAGAGAGGCGCGCTGCAAGACCCACCCCGACCCCCGCAGAGAGGCGCGCTGCAAGACCCACCCCGACCCCCGCAGAGAGGCGCGCTGCAAGACCCACCCCGACCCCCGCAGAGAGGCGCGCTGCAAGACCGACCCCCCCCCCCCCCCCGCAGAGAGGCGCGCTGCAAGACCGACCCCCCCCCCCCCCCCGCAGAGAGGCGCGCTGCAAGACCGACCCCCCCCCCCCCCCCGCAGATTTTTCAAAACCTGAAGAGCCCCCCCACTGACACTGAAGTCTTGTGCCACCACCCCACCCGCTGCTTTGGCCCTGTGACTTATCTTTCAGAGAGCACGGTCCAGATTTCTTCCTTATCGGGAGCACGTCATCCAACTGGCGTTTCCTTGCGTTCGCTGGGTGCCTCTTCGTCACCTGCGACACAGAATGCGGCCGGTCGTGGGCATGTAGACCCTTATCAGCATTTACCGTCCTGACGCCCTCCTCGGAAGAGCCATACCGCTCCCGATACCTTTATTTTGCACGCGCCCCGACACCCCCCCGTCTCACGAGGCACACAAATCCAAGAAACTGAAGAAATGCATCACCTCTACTACTTGTAAGCTGTTACATGCTCGGTGGCTCCCGGCCCGCTGCTCCGCTCTTCCTCCTACTCGCCTCTAATCCTCTGCTTTCTGAGCGGAGACCTTACGATGCCTGCAAAAGCAAAGAGAAATGGTCATTTGAACTGCTGCGTGATCTTCAGCAATGTAGGTCTGAGCAAGCCGCTTATTGCCTCTCTCACCTTTTCTCAAAGTGCTTGGGACTCTGCTGCGTGAACCCTCCGGGAAAGAAAGGGAGGTAAACCCACAGGATGGAGAAGTCTCCCCGATCCTCGGTTCGCTCGAGGCGTTTTCTCTCCCCTGCTCGTTTACGTTGGCTGCTCGGAGAACGATTCTTCCTCCCGTTGTGCCGATGCCTCGTCGCCGCCTGTACGACAAACGGGATGTGATTTGAGCTATGACGATATTATGACACCCCCGAAAAACTAATGCTTTGGCACGCTGGTCATCTCTCACCTTGGCAAAGTCTAAGGGTGCGGGTACCCCACGTAGACACAGCGATCGACACCTATAAAATAAAACCGCGAGAGCTTGAGGGCCTCAGAGGCATTGGTCACGCAGATCCCCTAACATCTTCCGTTGCTCTTCGGTGAGCTGCTTCTCCCTTTGCTTTTAAACACCCCAAACCGCATGAGCGAGTCACCCCATTGTTAACAAAGACTTTCGTGAGAGCAAAGGTTTGTCTTCCGTTTCCGTCTCCCATCCGACTACTGCTAAAACACCCAAAACCCTAAATATTGACCCCACGGACAAACTAAGGCTCGTTCGACCCGCAAGACTAGGGCGCGAATCGCCGCTTGCGGCGTGTCTGCCCTCCGGCGCCTGTCGAACGCTAGGAGACTAACTCTGTGGCGGCTGTCTACAGCTACTTGCCCAGAGATGGACCGTATGGTCTTTGCCAAAAGCATCAGGGCACATCTACGTATTAATTGACGACTATGAGCCTACGCTCCCCTCGTCGTTACTATGGCCACATGTCTGGGCAGGACAGGTCCAGCTCTGACACAGACATACACCGCACAGACACCACAAGTGACGTGATGGCGAGATGCAAGAAGACCGCGAGCGAGAAGAACAATGACCGTAGGGAAGATGCTGCCGGCAGAGAAGCCCTACGGTGACGCGATGGCACGGATGCGTCGGAGCGGGCCCGAAATGAGAGGCGACCGCTGCGGCCCGTGAGACAAAGTTACCGGTGACGCCGGAACGATGGATGGGTGAGAAGTCGGGCTTTAGGACTTAAGACCTGGGGAGGAAACCCCAGAAGATTTCTATGTGCCAAAATGACTCTCAAAAGCACAGCTCCGGGTGCCATCTAGCTCATCCCTGCGAGAGATGACCGATCGAGAACCTCCTCGATGCAAGACACGATGGATGGATCCACGCTTCGGGTTATAATTGCGAGACAAGAAGGGCTCTGCCGGCGCTATGCTGATGAAGCCTAGTACTCGATGCTCTCAGGAGGGCTACGGAGATGCCTGCTGATCTCAAAGAGCTACGAAGACATCAAGACCTGAGGGTGGTGTGCTATAAGATATAGAATGCAGTAGACAAACTACGCAACGACACAGGCTGGAACTGCCCTGCCCAGAACGTGGTAGTCCGGTGCTGAAAAGTAACTCGCCGCCCCTTATAGGCGCTAAGGGTGCTGTTCCTGGACGGCCCTCTCCCCCGTACTGACTTGACGAGCCCTCCCTGCGATTCCCAACCCTGTCCCTTCCTCTCAGACCCTTCCTACCCTCGACCCTCGACTTAGCTTTCAGAGGTCCGTAGCCATCTTCCGCAGCAACCGCATGGGCTAGCTAGGATGTTCCGGACTCGCCGGTTCCTCCGCATCGTCTCCTAGACGCCCTCAAACCGTGCGACCGGTCGGCGTCGTGCCTGCCGATGCCAACAGCTTCCGCGACGCCGCCCTCGAAAGCGCCTCTCTCCTATTCGCTCCGGAGACGACGGTGCTGCCGTCGTCGCTTGCGGTACCTAAGAAACCGAGACGTACGAAAATCGCTGTTGTGCTTCTGACAATTCACCCGCCCCTACTCCTCCTCGCTACTGACCCGGCTCACCTCAAATGCTCATCCGATTCAAAAGGCTGCCTGGACGGCGCTCGCAAAACCTAAGAGAAACGCTTCGCTTAGATGCCGTGGGATACTCGACACGTCGACGGGGACCTGACCGACGCCGCCTCGCCTCGGGCTGCTCCTCCCGTGTGTGACTGCACCCTTCCGACGCTATGTCAGTCGCCTGCAAAAACCAAAGTAACGCCGGGTGAGATGCTACCCAAAACTACACCCTGCCGACGGCTATAACCCTCTCCCGCTCCTTTACCTGGTGCGATCGCCCGCCCTACCTCTGCTGTTCGGGATTTCTCCTGTGGAGGCTCGGTTACGACCTGAAACGCAAACGACAAGGGATACGTCTACCTTCACCGACATTACAACTCCCGAACTATAACTGCTACTTGAGCACACTGGTAATATCTCACCTCGCTTGACTTGCCTGCGGTGCCGCTATCTTGCTTCACACCTTCGTAATAAAACGCTCTTATAGGCTACTTGTATAGCCGTCCATCATGTCTTCCCTCTGATGCGGCACATCTAAGTACCTTCTTACGGTGCTCCGCTCGCCGCCTCCGTCGACCTTTGGTGCGCGGATCGCCCCTCTGCTTCGGCAAAAAACGGCATTGAACGAGTCACCTGTATGTTAACTGATGGCTTAACAATTCCAGAAGCCTCCTATAAGCACACCATCTAGATCTTGACTGCGACCTGCCGTTAAACACGGCCCCGTCATCTCCAAAAAATGCTACAGAGAAAACTCATGCACCTCCTGCATATATACCTGCTAGCCCTGAAATGGACTGTATGTCCTCTCCCTACCAAGTCTCTACTTATGACCCCATTAGCCTTTGATTGCTACTGCTATTCTTTCGTGGACTATTGCTCTGTGTCTCCAGGCAGAGCAGCTCCAACCCAGACACAAACACGCACAGACCGACACTGCACACAAAGACAAACGCTGAGACGGAAACATTAAAACGAGCTCTCTAAGAATGACTCCTTGACCGGAGATGCTACCGGATCAGAAGACCGAGAGGACTGAGAAGAATAATCCGTGGCAGGTAGAGAAGAATTGAATGCTGCGGCTGGAAACAAAAACAGAGATGAGTCACATAGGAGACGCCTTACTTCAAGATCAAAGCATGTAAGGATGCAGGGAAAAACTCTCATAAAAGGTATTGGAAAAGGTGGACCGCGCAAGATCGGAGATGTTAATGCAGCCTGGAAAGGTGCTGCTAAAGCAGAGCGACCTGAAACTTCCAAGACCTATCCACGCCTCAGTCTTTGTCATGAGATAAAAGAAGCGCCCGACCGGCGCTGTGCCGATGACTAGAGACTTTTGACGCCCTAGCGATGGTTCCCGAAGCGCACGCTGTGCTGCTTCGGGGTAAAGAGTGATGAGGATGTTGTGACCTAAGGAAGCTCGAGGACGCAGAAAACACAAACTACGTGACGACGCAGCCGTGGGCTGGAACTGCCCTGCCTGGCACGTGGCGGTCTCGTGCAGAAAGGTAATGTACTCCCTTTCCCTAACGAAAGGGTGCTGTGCCTGTATGGTCCTCTCCCCTATGCTAGCTTGAAAACCCCTCCCTGCGATTCCCAACCTTGGCCTGGCCCCAGAGCCCTCTCCAAAACACCGGTCCCTCGACTTATCTGGGGCCTGAAGCCATCTTTGACAGCCGCTCCATCGGCTAACTGGGATATTCCTACAGATGCCGGGTTCCTCTTCATCATCTGCACAAAAATCGCACTGGCGGTCGGCACCGTGTCGGCTGACGTGGCCCTGTTCTGCGACGGTCTCCTCCTCGAAAGCGTCGTACTTTCCGCTCACCTGCTCCGTGCCGGCGTCGCTCGTGGCACCTATGATATCGAGAGGCAGAAGGTTACACTTGTGCTTGTGTGAAAACACCGGCCCCGTGCTCCTCTTCTCTACTACCCCGGTTCACCTCAGATGTTCATCCTATTGCAAAGGCTGCCTACATGGCACCGACAAAACAACACGGTGCTCTGTGTGCAATTAGGTAACGGGATCGGCTGTCCTGTATCCTGAAAGATGCTGTGCCTCACGTGCCTGCTACTTCCTTGGAAAATGCTGAAGCTCCGCATATGGATGCTTAAGAGATGTTTGCGCTAACCCTTGCTCTGTCATCTCACCGTCGGTCCTATTTAGCCAGATGATATTGACAACTTACAATGTAGATGGTGATACTAGGTAAAAAACAAGGTCCCATCTTCATTAAAGTCAGAAAAAAACAGGAAAATGTAATGCATCTCAAATGAAGAGGAAAAAAACTAAGTGCATGCATTTGAACCCTTTTACCTGCTCCATCCAGCTGGTACAGATTTACTCACCTGAAAAAGCCTGCTACCTATCGGTGTACTTCTTATTATATAGACTGCCAAACCTTGACTGATGCTGAAACTCTTACCTCCGGTATGACAGCTGCTGTGATTAATGAGATGCATGTGCACAAAGAGCTTCAACAGCTCAAAAGCTGCTATTGACTCAAGGAGCACTAACCTCAGAGAGACCTGAGAGCAGAATGATCTCCCTGAGGAGAGGCTGTGGCTTATATACCCCAGGCCCCACCCACCACCCAGACCACAATCACCTGGGAGAGGGGAGGGGCTCACCACCACAAGGCATAAAATCTCCCAGGCGAGCAGCAGCAAGTGTTCTCCTCTGCCTTAACTTTGCAGCTTGTGAAATGCTGAATGAAGAAAGCTACCCTCGCTGGAAACGATATTTCTTCTTTGCTGCGTCTATTGCGCTGGTGATGTGACCGGGTAAAGAATAAAACCTTTTTTTTTCTGGGGTATAGATATAAAAAAAGAGATATTGTTCTAAGAGATGTGGGAAGTAGTTGGTTAAATGTGATGATATATCGATCTTCAAAACGATGTGCTTTAGATTCCTGTGCAAAACCCAAAATTCTACGGGTTGTTTTTTTTAATTTTCTAGCAAGACCCTGTATGCTATCTACCTTCTAACAGAACCTTGCTCTAGATAGGACTAAAGAACAAAGCAGAATTAGATGCTAAAAGAATTCCTTCTCAAAAATACCACGGTTCCAATATAACTAATTGATTGTACATGCCAACAATTCAGAGAGACCTTGATGGTCTCTCTGCCTAACTCTCTAGAGAATCCCAAAGGACAGGAAAAAACCCGCCGTGACATACGTCAGAAAGTGTATGAGGCAGCCTAAGTAACTAACACCTACTTTGCTATACAAAAAAAAAAAAAGCAAAGTTTGACAGAAAAGATCATAGGAGATGCCTAGATAATAGATAGAGATGATCCTCTTCTCTGAAAAACTCAAGAAAATATCTGAGACAGGGAGTCTAAACAATCTTAGATTGATGGTGCAAGGTCTGCACAAAAACGAGGGGAGGCGGATGGGACTGTTCGAACAAGACATACCAGGTGTTGATAACGTTGCTAGGCAAATATCTCCTAGCCCAAAGAGAAGTTTCTTATGGTCCTTGAAGTTGTATGTTCCACCAACAAATCATCCTAGATTCTAGCACAAACTGACCTGGCGGTTTGGCCAGGGCCCAGGGAAACAACTGAGACTGCGCAGAACGACGAGGTGAAAAGTTGATCGGCGAGGAAGAGGAGATACTTCATCCGTGCGACCACCGAACGAGGCCAAAGGAGCTCGATACGCAGGCGCGAGGCGAGGAGACCTGATTGCCGTGAGAGGCGAGGGGAGGCGGGGGTAGACTATGTATACGTATAGGCATTTTATGAATAAGCACTATTCTGTAACATATAAGCCGGATGGGAGCTGCAAACGATGCGCATGCTTGTGGTGAAGCGATCCCCCATGCGCCCGGCGCTGAATAAACGTACCCACTTTATAACTCCAAAAGTTATAGAGTAATTTCCCCGCAAAACGTCTTAGCACCCCAGATGGGACTCTATCTCTGCTCGGCTGCCGGGACGCTGCTGGAGGGTGGGTGTCCTAGGTACACCCTGAGCTCTTCTCAGAGGAACTCCGCTCCCAGCTGTCCACTGCGGGAGCAGACAAGGACCATCTGGTTCGCAGACAGAGGTATGTTTATAACGGTAACGGGCCGCTGGTAAGACGTGCAGAGACGTCTGTCGCACGGCTCGGTCCCGAGGAGGGGGTATACCCATTCGGTTTTGGTTTTGGGAATCCGCGGGAAAGTAAGATCTTTTGGGGCAAACTACCGATGACTGGTATATAAGAGGCAGTTTGCATTTTGGGCAGGGTACTGGTAATTACCGTCACCTGCAGGATCTTGCTTCAGGTCATTGTATAGTGCACTAATTGTAGATATACTGGCCTTGAACTGAATGCTAATTGTTTTATGGTTTATGATATATGTTACAAACGGATTTGGTGATTGCTTAAACTCGGTATATTTTGTGGTATGAGTGAAAAGTGTGATGGGCCCTTTAAGTGTCTGTGTGCCTGTGTGCTGTGAGTAAGAGCAGCCGCTGCTGTGTGTCTGTGTGCCTGCGTGCCTGCAGGGGCAGGGTGTGAGAGGCTGCTGCTGCTGTGTGAGTGAGAGGCAGCTGCTGCAAGGTAAATGAGAAGTTTATATTTGTTTAAATAATACACTGTCCTTGTATGTCTTGTGAAAACATTGTATGAATCGGAGATGGGAAAGTGAATCCCTTCTCTGTCGGTTTGAGTTAGATTTGGTCGAATTATTTGTGTAGAAGGAATGAATGGTTGGCACAGGGAAATGATTTATACCTGCTAGAAGGATTGTACACACCTCCTTCTGGGCAACTGGTAGTACCAGATTGGGTTCGTGGGAGAATCCCCTGCTTTCTCTGTGCTCCTATGTTCCTACCTTTAGTAATTTTCATCAAGCTTGGGTATTAGCAGAGTGCGTAGATTGTCGATGTAAGTGGTATTATGCGTCTGATAAGAGGAGGTCGAGGTGTGCAGAGTGCTGGGAAGAAGAGGTGTCGTTAGACATCTCGGTCAAAAGACTGGAGTCAATAATTATTGTGTGGAAGAAGTCATAAGATACTGGAACTTTAGGAAGTGAAGGAGGGAGAGTAGGAGAAGGTTAAAAAACAGTGTAGAAACTGCTATGAGTGGAGAGAAAGGATTTTGGGAAGAAGGGATAATAATGGGAAATAAGCAGAGAAAAATTGTAAAGAAACGCCCATTGGATTGCATACTCATGAACTGGAAAGATATAGCAGGGAGAGGAAGCATGGAAAGCAAGAAAATCCTGATTAAATATTGTAATCAGTGGTGGCCACTTTACAAACTAGAAGAAGCTAAATGGCCACTAAATGGGACCTTAGACTATGACACGCTTTTGCAATTAATGTTATTTTTACAGAGGGAAGGGAAGTAGGATGAGGTGTCTTATAATGCAGACATTTTCTTTACCCTCCGAAATCACCTGGGGTGGCAGAGGGACGGTGGACTAGTTCTACCATAAGATCCTTTAGTGCTTGCCCTGGAAAAGATTATAAGTGAGCTGCTAGCCAAAGTGAAAAGGCTTATTTTTGCAAACCTTTAAAATATAAACTGGGAAAGCAGTTAGGCATACACAAATTTCTGTATATGCCTAACTCCACAACAGTGCTCCTAGGAAGACACCTACTAGAACAAGTAGGAGCAACCATTACCTTTAACAATGGAGAGATTACTCTGGAGGTAAATAACCAAGAACTTATACAAATCATGAGCTTGTCCCTAATTAGTATCCCCACAGGAGGAGAAATCGGTGAGGAAATTATCAATCGAGTTTATCCTGGAGTGTGGGCCACTGACACGCCTGGAAGGGCAAAGAATGCCTCACCCGTAGAGGTAAAACTTAAGGAAGGACAAGAACCGGTAAGAATTAAACGATACCCTTTAAAGAAGGAGGATTGGGAAGGGATTCAGCCGGTTATAGAAAATTTTTGCAAATAGGGCTATTAAAAGAGTGCAAATCTAATTTTAACACCCCCATATTACCTGTTCGGAAACCTGATGGGTCATATAGAATAGTTCAGGATTTGAGAGCAATAAATAAAATAACTGAAGATCTCTACCCAGTGGTAGCAAACTCATGCACTTTGTAAACACAATTTACTCCTGAGCTAATCTGATTTACCGTTTTAGACCTCAAGGATGCTTTCTTTTGCCTCTCTCTCCTCGAAGCCAGTCAGAAAATATTTGCATTTGAATGGGAAAATCCTAGGAGTGGGCGGAAGACCCAGTTAACCTGGACGGTGCTGCCACAAGGATTAAAGAACGGCCCCGCTATTCGGTAACCAGCTAGCAAAAGACCTTGAAACCCCAACTCCACCTGAAGAGAGAAAGGTGCTGCAGCATGTAGACATCATCCTAATTGCCACCAAGACAAAAGAGGCCTGTGTGACCTAGACAGTAAGCCTTTTAAATGTTTGGGGACTTCAGGGCTACCGAGTAGCCAAGAAAAAGGCCCAGGTGATGCAATGCAAAGTGATTTATCTGGGCTATGAAATCGGTGCTAGAGAAAGAACTTTAGAATGAGCTCAGAAGGAGGCGATCTGCCAGACTCCGAGGCCACAGACGGTGAAAGAACTGCGAACGTTCCTGGGAATGACTGGGTGGTGCAGACTATAGATTTATAATTATGAATTGCTTGTTAAACCTTTATATGCACTAACCGCCACTCAACAGAAAAATCTCTGACGGAATAAGGAGGCCATACGAGCCTTTGACCTGTTAAAAAGGCTCTGATGTCAGCTCCGGCTTTGGGACTCCTAGATGTAAGTAAGCCATTCTTTCTCTTTTCACACGAGAAACAGTGAATTGCATTAGGAATACTGGCACAAGACTTAGGCCTGTATTGTCGGACAGTCGCCTCTTTCTCCAAGCAACTAGATGCCTATGAGCGGTTGCAGCAGTGATCTTAAATATACAAGAGGCACAAAAATTCACTTTAGGCACGAAAATGACTGTATTTGTATCTCACACAGTGTCTGCAGTATTGGAAATTAAAGGGGGACATTGGCTTTCGCCCCAAAGGTTCTTAAAATATCAGACCGAATTAGTAGAACAAGATGATATGGAGATTGTAGTAACTAACATTATTAACCCAGCTTCTTTCCTGAGTGGAAACACAGGAGAACCAGTGCAACATGACTGCCTGGAAACCATTGCAGCAACGTACTCAAACCGCACAGATCTGAAGGATGCCCCTCTGGAAGATGCTGAGAACTGGTTTACAGATGGGAGCAACTATGTTTTGAGTGGCAAGAGGTATGCTGGGTATGCTGTTACTACCACCCAAGAAATACTGGAATCGGGACCGCTGCCTGCGAATACCTCTGCACAAAAGGCAGAGATAATCGCACTGACTCGTGCTTTAGGACTAGCCCAAGGCAAGACGGTGAATATTTACACAGATTCAAAGTATGCCTTTGGGGTAGTCCACGCTCATGGAGCAATTTAGAAGGAAAGAGGACTGTTGAACTCACAAGGGAAACACATCAAACATAGGAAGGAAATTCTGGAACTACTAAAGCTGTACAACTTCCAAGAAAAGTGGCAGTCATGCATATTAAGGCCCACCAAAAGGTGAACTCGGATTTGGAAAAAGGAAATGAACTGGCAGACAGAGGCAAAACAAGCAGCCAAAAGAGAGGTAAAAATAGAGGAAGTTTTAGTTCCTGATTGGCAAATCATCCCAGAAAGTAAGCCTAATTATACTCAAGAGGATCAAAAGTTAATTACAGACCTAGAAGGATCATATAATGAAGAAGGTTGGGCCATCACTCCCCAAGGGAAGGTAGTAATTCCCTCTTGTTTAGCTAGACACCTGGTGCGAGAGGAACACAGGAAAGGGCACTGGGGAGCGGAGGCCCTACACTGATATTTGGTCAAGAATATTAGAGCTAGAAATCTGTATATCATAGTGAGACAGGTGACTCAACAGTGTGACCTTTACCTCCAGACTAATCCTAAGAATACCCCCATTCTAGAAGTAGGCCAGATTAGAAAAAGAAATGGACCGGGACAACAATGGCAAATTGATTTTTCAGAACTTCCAAGAAAAAGGGGGGTATCGATATTTACTGGTATAAACGGATGCCTTTTCAGGTTGGCCAGAAGCATTCCCCACTAGATCTGCCAAAGCCTGGGAAGTGACAAAATATTAATACAAGAAATAATTCCACACTTTGGAGTCCCAGCAACTATATCCTCAGATAGAGGACCACACTTTATCTCAAAAGTAGTTCAGCAAATCAGTCGCCATCTGGGTATAGACTGGCAACTTCACATTCCTTATCATCCCCAATCTAGTGGCCAAGTAGAAAAGATGAACCATTGTGAAGCTCAGGCAGAAGTCAAACCAGACCTGGCTCTCCCTCTGGCACTTTTGCACATATGAGCAAAACCGAGGGCCAGGGAAGGGTTGAGCCCTTTTGAAATGTTATATAGCAGACCTTACGTGGTACAGAATGGAACATCGATGCAAATTGGGGAGGAAACTATAACTTCATACATAATAGCATTAAGTAAACAACTCAAATTAGGAAACATGTATTTGGAACTCGGGGTAGAGGGTTAGATGAGCCTGTACATAACATTCAGCCGGGAGACTATGTGTATGTTAAGTCTCTTACAGAAAAGACGTTGGACCCACAATGGGAAGGGCCGTTTCAAGTGCTACTCACAACTTTTACGGATGTCAAGATTAAAGAATACTCAGCCTGGATTCATCACACCCGAGTAAAGAGGGCCCACAAATCCCCATGGAAGGTTACACAAACTCAGCCGGGAAGACTAGGCTTCTCACGATAAATCTAATAATCTCCTTTCCCTGAATGCCTGGTCAAAGGTTCGCTGAATGGCCGTGGTCCCAAGCGTACATTGGGTATACTGGAAGCATGGGTATAACCAATACTAACTCAACCTTGACTTGAGCTACTGTAGTGATGTGGGGAACAGAGGTGTATACAAAAACTGAATGGAAAGATGTCAATGGAGTACCTCAATTATGGGGAACGGTAGGGCAAGAGATTAGAGTGCGAGTAATGAATGAACTCACCCATTGGTCAGTGTGTCAAATTACAGTGTCTAAAATCAAGATATTAAATCCCAAATACATCGTGTCAAGTATTGGTCATATATGTGATCCAAAAGATCTAGAATACGAGTATAATTTTACTTTGACTCAATCTGCTGTTTCTGTGACATGTCTCTAGACCAAGGATAAACTAGGGCTATCCTTTAAGTTTAACATGGTGACTACCCTAGTGACAACCACAGCAATCACTGTAAATCTTACACCCAACGTATACGAGGTCGGCCCATATGTGATCACACATAGACCAACAGCAAGTGCTGATCAATCCAAAATGGTCTCTAAAAAAGGTAGAATTACAGATGCAAGTTAACATTTCTAATATAGAGCCACGTTGTTCCCCCTTCTTACGAACCTCAGACGAAGGATGGACAACTGGGCTAAGGAAAAAGGGAAATACCTACCGGAAAAGACCACAGAGGGACCTACCGGAGTATTAAGAACCGAATTGGGAGTGTTAAATTCAATAGATTCAGAAGTAATCATGAACAAATTAGCAGCTACTACAAGTGATATATTAAAATTACAACAACCATTGAGGTCTTCACTATCAGCATTAGGGGTACAGCAATAGGCAATGTCAAAAATAATGCCAGATTGGGAGCAACAAGAAACAAAGGACCACACACTTATTGCTGAAACCTTGGGAGAATTACAAGGTGATATTGCCATAGCTTTAAGTTGCATACAAGCCCAGTTATGGATACAAACAGTAGCAGAATCTGTAATAAGGGAAAGAGAAGAGGCTACACTTCCCACTTAAATTTGAAAAATAGTTTGGGATAGTGCCACAGAGAAATAGTTACAATCATGGTGGAACATGGTCAACTTCACCTATAGGCCTGACACACATACAGTAACAACTTCTGTGTTACCCATATATGATGCAAAATTAATCACCATACACCCCATTGTAAGTCTTGGAGTCAATTACAAAGGGACTCTACTGTACCCCTTTGAACATAAGACCTGGGCTATGAATACTGATAATAAATGGCAAGCAGTAGATCTCGAACCCTGAATCATGAAAGAACAACAGAGATTTAGATGTGACAGTAATACCTTAATAACCCAGGATACTTGCTTAGATACTAACCAAAAAATTTGCCACTATGAAGCATGCCCCAACGTAAATTTGAGGGCCATTATTGTTTATACTGGAAATGGATGTGCATATTTAAGGACACTGTGTGACACAATCATAGATGAGCGAGAGAAGAAATTGATACGGCAGCTAAATTATTGTATTGTAATTTCACCATCATCCTGGGGTGTGATTTCACTTATTCTGCCCTGGTAGTTACACATACCCTCTTGAAAAACAGCCTCATGGTAAAGATACTTCCTGTCCCCATAGGATTAAATGTCAGTCATATAGAAAGCCTATTAAAACACCCAGACTTACACCGGATACTGGAAGAAGTTAAGGAAAAAGGGCAAGAAACTTTACTCACAACCTTTCATGATGAGGAAAGGATAAAAAAGGTCTTAAAGATGGTTGAGCAAGAAGGGAAACATAATTAGTAGGATATACTCTTCGGATGGTCGCCGACAACTACTGGCATCTTAAACACAGCCCTTCACCCAGTGATTGCTTTATTAATATCTGTAGCAATTTTGTTTATCCTTACTGTAGCTATATATGTATGGATCTAGAAACTTACAAAATGCTTACAAACTATATATGACACTTTATATTACAATCTGAGCTTTAAACAATAAATAAAATAATTTGTAGGATAGTACTAACATCTTATAGGACAAGGGAAATAGCTTAAGAAGTAGATAAATAGGTAGTAAAAGATTTTACTAAGTAAGAAGAAAAGGGGGGAATGAGACAGGCAGTCTAAACAATCTTAGATTGATGGTGCAAGGTCTGCACAAAAACGAGGGGAGGCGGATGGGACTGTTCGAACAAGACATACCAGGTGTTGATAACGTTGCTAGGCAAATATCTCCTAGCCCAAAGAGAAGTTTCTTATGGTCCTTGAAGTTGTATGTTCCACCAACAAATCATCCTAGATTCAAGCACAAACTGACCTGGCGGTTTGGCCAGGGCCCAGGGAAACAACTGAGACTGCGCAGAACGACGAGGTGAAAAGTTGATCGGTGAGGAAGAGGAGATACTTCATCCGTGCGGCCCTCGCCCGTAAATCTGCGACCACCGAACGAGGCCAAAGGAGCTCGATACGCAGGCGCGAGGGGAGGAGACCTGATTACCGTGAGAGGCGAGGGGAGGCGGGGGTAGACTATGTATAGGCGTTCTATGAATAATCACTATTCTGTAACATATAAGCCGGACGGGAGCTGCAAACGATGCGCATGCTTGTGGTGGAGCGATCCCCCATGCGCCCAGCGCTGAATAAACATACCCACTTTATAACTCCAAAAGTTATAGAGTAATTTCTCCGCAAAACATATCTAACGACAACACACATCTTTCGTATACCAGGTACCAAATAAAGACATATCGTAAGATGTACGACAACTAGATGGCTCTGAGGCACAAAAATGGCTTTGCAAAAGGTCTGGGCAAAATGAGAGTCATCATCACATTGATCAGAAAGACCAAAGAAGCATCAGGGATACAATGAATTTGAAAGGGAATGGAACAAAGTACAGATGTCTCCAGGGGACCAGGATCAAAATGGAGGAGCATCAAATGGATGGGAGGACAGAAAGAGCGAGCGGGTTATAGATGCAGATGCGGAGAGTATTTCCCATGGGGGAAATAAGGAGCTGAAAGAGCCCTTCCAAGAGCTTGGCAATGTGAAGGAGCAGTCCTGAGCGAGCCTCGAAGACCAAAGAAACCTCAGGGATAACAATGAGGAACTACAAAGGGGATTTCAACAAAGTACAAATGTCATCGCGGGGGGGGTGGGGGCGGAACGAAGGCATGCTAAACAGTTAAAAGAAAGAGAATAGAGTTCTGAAGAGCACAAAGAAATAATATTGAAAGAGAGCTAAAGTGAGACAATACTGTCATGGAGTATGTGAAAAGGCAAAGTAAGAAAAGAGAATTCAGATACGCAGCAAGGGCATCTAGGCAAACTACAGACAATGGAGAAACAACCAGACGGAGACATGCTCGACAGCAGGGCAAACGACTATGAATGCTGTGTAGCAAACAAAGAAGGGAAGACGTAAGAAAACATTAGAAACACAAAAGGAGATGGAATGCTACCAGGTGCTGGGGAGATTGAGGAAGGTCACGCCGGCATTCTGACTATGAGGAGAGGGCTCTTGAGAGGGTGCCGATGGATAAAAGAAGGTGTATAGATGACAAGGAGGAATGCAGGTGATCATCTGAGCACAAAACTGATGGTCTTGGGTGGCTGGGAACTGAAAGCTGCAATCCCAGACAGCATAGATGAACAAAAGAGTGCTCTGTAGCTCAAAGATGGCCCCACCTAAAGCTCTACAAGAGGGAACTAGAAAACCGAGAAGTTCTCGGGAACGCATCGTGACTGGGAGAAAAACTGTCCTGAGGAAGCCAGGAAATCAGAAAAGGAATGGGGAACTGCCAATTAAATCCCAAAAGGATCCAGACCGAGTAAATGTGTCATTGGAAGGCCATGGACTGAATAGAGGCATGGCTAGACTGAAGAGAGGGCAGAATGACCAGGCTGGGTCACAGATGGAGCACTCTGATGGAATGCAAACATTTCTAGGCCAGCTACAGAGAAAGAAGTCTGCTAAGAACAACCTCAAAAACATTGATGTACATCACAACACCACTAGAGGAGTCCCAACAGGGGCAAAGACACCAAAGGCAGCTCAAGGACACAAAGAGGAAGGCTGAAAGAGATTTGAGCAGACTACAGATGTCCTTAGGAGGCTGAGGAGCAAATGGAGACACCCTAGATGGCATGGACGATAACAGTAAAAGCGCTCTGAAATGCAAACCTGCAGACATCTTTCTGAGGAAACGAGAAGGGAGTGATGGCCACTATAGAGGGCAAATGGGGTTGTGGTACCCAAAGAAGGTCTTGGGACACGCAGTGACTGGGAACAAAGCTGTCACAAAAGGCTCGTAGGAATAAGAGACATTGGAACACAGGCAAAATGCTACCAAAATTCCATGAAGCACAAGCAAGATCTAGAGAGGCATTCTAGATGACATACACAAGAAAAACAATGCTCCTCTTCGGGAATGGAGATATTAGGAGCAGTGCAACTGCGACAAAAAGAGTCCACAGGGGGCTTAGGGTGCTAACAGCATGCTGCGGTGAATACCCAAGACTGCGTGAGGCGTTGTGACATTATCAAAAGGATTCTGACGAGCAGCACGACCCAAATAATTCTCAAGGACGTGATCCGGTCATACAGAAGGGATCTAATCAAATTACAGATGTGCTCAGGGGACCAGGAACTAAACAGCGGGATCCTAGCTAGCATAGAGAACAAGATGACTGTTCTGGAGATTAAAGGTGACATAGGAAAGGTTATCTGAGAGTGAAAAGGGTTCAAAAATGCACAAGAGAGACAAAAGATGGCTGCAGAGCATGAGGATGGCCCTGGGAGGCATCATCACAACTAGACCAGGATGCTGGGAGTGAAACAGACAGAGGAGGCAGCTCTAAGACGCAATTTACAACTCAAGAAGGGGTCCCAACAATGCACAGATCTCTACAGGGAACAAACAACTACATCTAGAGACTTGAGATGGCATTAAATACGGTGACTGTTCTGGGACACATACAAACCCTGAGAGTGAGGGTTCAGCCTGAGTACAAGGGATGGAAAGAGAGCTGCAAAGTGTGCTGTGGCACACAGACAGCCTCAGGGAGGGGGAGGGGGTGGGGTGAGGGGTAAAAGACGTCTCTGGGATTTATCAGAAATTTAGACATAGACACAAACAGAGGAATACTGACATAATGAGTAATGCGGAAGGAGATATGAACAGGATACATACACCCTCAGTTGACCAGGAAGTAAACAGAGGCACCATACATGACAGAGGTAAAAATAAGACTGTTCTGACCACAGTGGAAGTCTAGGGAAGAGTTGACTCAAAACAAAGATAGAAACACTTCTAAAACAAGAGTCTAGAAAGGAAATACAGGCCAGAAAAACTTGTAATCCAAAAAGTGGTGGAAGGCAGAGAAGAGGTGGGAGGCCAGGGCCAGTAGAGGCCAGAAAAAATTGGAGGTCGAAAAAAGGGGGAGACTGAAATAGGGTGGGAGATGCCATAAAAAAAATGAGGCCAGAAAAAAGATGGGAGGCTGAGATAAGGTGGGAGACTGCAGGTCAGTAGAGGGTAGAAAAAATTGGATGCTGAAAGAAGGTTGGAGGCTGAAACTGGGCGGGAGTATGGAGAGCAGTAGAGGGCATAAAAAAATCGAGGTCGAAAAAAGGTGGGAGTCTGAAACAGGGTGGGAGGCTGCAGGGCAGTAGAGGTCAGAAAATATTGGAAGAACAAAAAAAGCACAAGGCTGAAATCGCATGGGAGGCTGCAGGACAGTAGAAGGTAGGAAATATTGGAGACCGAAAAAAGGTGGTAGGCTGAACCAGGGTGTGAAGCCAGGAAAGTAGAGGCAAGAAAAAAGCAGAGGCTGCAAGAGGGAGGAAGGCAGGAATACCACAAGAAAGAGAGAGGTAGGGAGGCTGCAAGTTGGAGAGAGTTAGGGAGCCAAGCTGCAAAAGAGAGGGAGGCAGGCTGCAAGATGATGCAGGAGGGAGGGAGGCAGGAAAGCAGGCAAGGTGAAGGGGCTGCAAGAGGGAGGGAGAGAGGCAGGCAGGCTGCAAGAGTTTGCAAGTAGGAGGGAGGCAGGCAGGCAGGCTGCAAGAAGGAGGGAAACAGGCAGGCAGGCTGCAAGAGGCTGCAAGTGGGAGAGAGGGAGGCAGGCAGGCAAGCTACAAGAGACTGCGAGACTGAGGGGGGGAGGCAGGCATGCAAGCGGCAAGAGGCTGCATGAGTGAGGGAAACAGTCTGCAAGAGGAAGAGAGTCAGGCAGGCTGCAAGAGGGTGCAAGTGAGAGGGAGTCACGCAAGCAGAATGTAAGAAGCTGCAAGAGGCAGGTAGGCAGGCAGACTTCAAGAGGCTACAAAACGGAGAGAGGCAGGCAGGTAAACTGCAAGTGGGAGGGAGGCAGGTAGGCTGCAAGAGGCTGCAGAAGGACGGGAGGCAGGCAGGCAGGCTGCAAGAGGGAGGGAGGCAGGCAGGCAGGCTGCAAGAGGGAGGGAGGCAGGCAGGCAGGCTGCAAGAGGGAGGGAGGAAGGCAGGCAGGCTGCAAGAGGCTGCAAGAGGGAGGGAGCAGGCAAGAATAAGGGAGGGAGGCAGGCAGGCTGCAAGAGTTTGAAAGAGAGTACGAGCCAGTCAGGCAGGCTGCAAGAGGCTACAAGTCAGGGGGAGGCAGGCAGGCCGACAGGGTGCAAGAGGCTGCAAGAGGGAGGGAGGGAGGCAGGCAGGAAAGCTGCAAGAGGCTGCAAGAGGGAGGGAGGGAGGAAAGAGTAAGGGAGGGAGGCAGACAGGCTGCAAGACGCTGAAAGTGGGTAGGAGGCAGTCAGGCAGGCTGCAAGAGGCTACAAGAGGGCAGGAGGCAGGGAGCCAGGTTGCAAGATCAAGGGAGGCACGCAGGCAGGCATTGTGCAAGAAGATGTAAGAGGGATGGAAGCAGGCAGGCTGGCAGGGTGCAAGAAGCTGCAAGAGGGAGGGAGGCAGGCAGGCACACTGCAAGAGGGAGAGAGGCAGGCAGGCACACTGCAAGAGGGAGAGAGGCAGGCAGGCCAGCAGGGTGCAAGAGGATGCAAGAGGGAGGGAGCAGGCAAGAGTAAGGGAGGGAGGCAGGCAGGCTGCAAGAGGCTACAAGTCGAGGGGAGGCCGGCAGGCCGGCAGGGTGCAAGAGTCTGCAAGATGGGGGGAGGCAGGCAGGCAAGCGGCAAGAGGCTGCAAGAGGGAGGGAGCAGGCAAGAGTAAGGGAGGGAGACAGGCAGGCTGCAAGAGGCTACAAGTCAGGGGGAGGCAGGCAGGCCGGCAGGGTGCAAGAGGCTGCAAGAGGGAAGGAGGCAGGCAGGCCGGCAGGGTGCAAGAGGATGCAAGAGGGAGGGATGCAGGCAGGCAGGCAGGCAAGCTGCAAGAGGCTGCAAGAGGAAGGCAGGAAGGAAAGAGTAAGGGAGGGAGGCAGACAGGCTGCAAGACGCTGAAAGCGGGTGGGAGGCAGTCAGGCAGGCTGCAAGAGGCTACAAGAGGGCGGGAGGCAGGGAGCCAGGTTGCAAGATCAAGGGAGGCACGCAGGCAGGCATTGTGCAAGAGGATGCAAGAGGGATGGAAGCAGGCAGGCTGGCAGGCTGCAAGAGTCTGCAAGAGGGGGGGAGGCAGGCAGGCAAGCGGCAAGAGGCTGCAAGAGGGAGGGAGCAGGCAAGAGTAAGGGAGGGAGGCAGACAGGCTGCAAAAGTTTGAAAGAGGGTAGGAGGCAGGCAGGCAGGCTGCAAGATGCTGCAGGAGGGGGGGAGGCAGGCAGGCAGGCTGCAAGAGGGAGGGAGGGAGGCTTGGCGTAAGCGAAGGGCGGGAAAAAGTGGAAGCGCACATGGAGTGGAAGGAGCAAAATGACTGGCAGGCTGCAGGAAAGTGGAGGCCTAGACGCCACAGGGCAAATTTCTGCCAGGAAAGCGGAGATGCCGGAAGGAAGTGCACGCTCTGATGGGCATTAGTGTTTGAAAAGGGCTGGATAGCCAAAAAGGGATGAGAGGCCCTGGTGGAATTAGAGACGGTGAAATCACTTAGAAAAGGAAGGGGGGGGAGGGATCTACAGGCATATGTTGGAAGCAAAACAGGATCACAGAGCAAGACAGAGGAAGAGAGGTAATGATGGGTCGAGACTAGAAAGACAGAGAGAAATCACCTGTGGGGGGAAAGGAAGGTGGGAAGGAGGGAGAGCAAGGGACGGTCAAGAAGACAGAGGGATTGAAGGCATGAGAGAGCAAGAGATTCAGAAAGGGAGAGGGATCGGGACGGGCTACAAGCTGAAAGGGAAAGGCCCACGGAGCAGAAGGGAAGGGCACGGGAGCTGGGCACGAGTTTGTACTAGGAAAGAACACCACCGAGAGGGGTGTGGATCTCTACAGGCAAAATGCTTGGCAGAGGATGGAGGACCGAGAGAAGAAGGGAAAAGGGGAAAAGGAAGAGGCAGTGAGGAAGTGATGGAGAAAGAAACAGTAGCAACTGAGAGATGAGAAGAGGGACAGGTCCGAGGCAGAGAGGTGGAGAAAGAGCATCAAGCCAGGGATGGGAGCAGGCCAGATGGATCAGGAAAAAGAGGAGGCAGCAAGCACTGAGGCATCCAGAAGACAGGTGAGCAACAGGGAGACAGAGAGCGGGAGACGACTGCGGAAGAAATAGAGACGGGGAGTGGGATGCTGGCCTAGAACCAACAAGAGCAACAGAGAGAAAGACAGACGGGTGGAGAACGAGAAAAGACAGAAGAGAGATCAAGAGAGAGAGATGAAGCAATCAGTAGATTCAAATTCTTCCATCGATTCAATTCTTCAAAGAGCACATCTAGGCAGGAACGCAGGCAGTGCAGAAAAGCTGCAAGAGACCTAAAAGAGAGGCTGGAAGGGAAATACAGGCCAGAAAAATGTTGTATCCCAAATGGGGTCTGAGGCTGGAGGGCTGTAGAGGCCAGAAAAAATTGGATGCCGACAAAAGGTGGGAGGCTGAAATGGGGTGGGTGGCCAGGGGGAGATAAAGGCCAAAAAAATGTGGGAGGCTGAAACATGGTGGGAGGCCGCCCGGGGGGGGGGGGGGGGGGTGGGGTGTAGAGACCAAAAAAAGTGGTGGCTGCAAAGGGGAGGGAGGCTTAGGGGAAGTTGAGGGCAGGAAAACATGGAGGCCAAACGGTGTGGAAGGACCAAAATGGGTGGGAGGCCCCGGGAAAGTAGGCCTTAGAATAAAGGGGAGTGTATTATGTGGAAACTATTTGGGGGCGGACAGTTTCAGTGGGACTGTTTTGGGGTCTAAATATTTCAGGGGGTATCGTTTCAGGGGAATTGATACGGAGGGTCTATTTCAGGGAGGCTATTTGGAGACTCCTTTGGGGGAGTATTTTGGTGGGTGTATTTAGGAGGGATATTTAACGGACGACTATTTGACGGGGGAGTATTTTAAGAGCAGAGCATTACAGGGGGATTATTTCCAGGGGGATGTCTTTCGAGGGATCTATTTCAGAGGGAGTGCTTCAGGGGAGAGCATTTGAGGGGAGACTATTCCAGGAGAAAGGATTTGGGGAGGACCGTTTCTGGGGAGAACATTTTGGGGGGGGAGTACTGGTGGAGGTAGATTTTCCAGGGAGAGTGTTTTGTGGCAGGAGAGTTATGGCAGGTACTGTTTCAGGGGGACTATTTATTGGGGAAAACTATTTCAGGGGTACTGTGGAGGACTCTTCCTGAGGAAGTGTTATGGGAGGGACGGTTTCAGGGAGACTATTTCAGGGGGACGTATTTTGGGGAGGACTCTTTGGTTGCAGTCCTATTTTGAGGCGGGAGTGTTACAGGACAGACTATTTCAGGAGTGCTACTTTGAGGGTGTTTTGCCAATTATCAGGCCTAGCATAAAGGACACAGCCAGCCTCAAGATGAACCGATAACCAAATTAAATTTGACACTAAAGGGTTGCTACACGGGTGATCACTGGGGGTACAAGTCAATCGGGTTACACATAATTGACATCAATCACAACGATCCCAACAACGACACCGCACGACCACCAATGGCTGCAATAAACACTGAAATACAGTCTCCCATAGAAGGGATGGGAGACAACCAGGTCAACAAGCCAAATACATAAGACCAAGAAAGCCAGATACTGAATCTCTACAAAGCCCACATTGACAAAAGCCAGACCTGAAGAGCCCAGTTCCAGGGAGTTGAGAGATCCTTCCCCAACAGAAAATTCTCCAGAATGCATCCACCACACAGACAGCCAGTCCACACTTCCTGCAAGTGGTCCCAGCTTTTATCCTCTCCATGGGACACCTGACCTGTCTTTACTTAATGCAGAACACCTGGGGCACATTTACCTAATGGCTCTCCCTGCAAAGCCAGAGGGAAGTTTAAAGGGAAACTCACCACCACTTTGTGAAGGACTGTGGAAATCGCCCCTATGTCAACCTTAATTTGGGGCTTGGGGTGGGAACCCCAGCATTTCAGAGGGGCACGAGTTTAAGGGGGAATATTTTGGGGGGATTATTTCAGAGAGTGAGTTATTGCGGGAGGGACTACTTCAGGGAGACTCTTTTGAAGGCACTATTGCAGGGGGGAATATGGCAGGGGGGACTATTTGGGGAGGAACTGTTTCAGGCGGGGCTATTTCAAGGCAGGGGAGTGTTACTGGACAGACTATTTCGGAAGACTCTTCAGGGGCAGTATTTTCAGGGGTCCCAAAATGTGATGGGAGGCCACAGGAAAGAAGAGTCCACAGGACAAACATAGGCCAGAAACAAGTAGGTGCCGGTAGGGGGTGCACGTTCTGATGGGCATTAGAGTCTGAAAAGGGCTGGGAAGACAAAAAAAGAGTGGGAGGCCATGTGGGAATTACAAATGGAGAAATCACTAGGAAAAAAAAAAAAAAAGAGGAGAAGTCCTGCGGGCACATGTTGGAGGAAAAACAGGTTGAGGGAGCAAGACAGAGGAAGAGAGATAATGATGGGCCGAGACTAGAAAGGCAGAGAGAGAGAGAGAAATCAAATGTGGGGGGAAAGGAAGGTGGAAAGGAGGGAGAGCAAGAGAAGGTTAAAAAGGCAGAGAGCATAAGGGGAAGAGAGAGCAAGAGAGAGAGAAAGGGAGAGGGAGCGGGACGGGCTACAAATTGAAAGGGAAAAGGCCACGGAGCAGAAGAGAATGGAACAGGGATCTGGGCACAGGGTTATAGCAGGAAAGAGCACCACCGAGACGGGTATGGATCTCTACAGGCAAAATGCTTGGCAGAGGATGGAGGACCGAGAGAAGAAGGGAAAAGGGGAAAAGGAAGAGGCAGTGAGGAAGTGATGGAGAAAGAAACAGTAGCAACTGAGAGATGAGAAGAGGGACAGGTCCGAGGCAGAGAGGTGGAGAAAGAGCATCAAGCCAGGGATGGGAACAGGCCAGACGGATCAGGAGAGAGGAGGCAGCACTGAGGCATCCAGAAGACAGGTGAGCAACAGGGAGACAGAGAGCAGGAGACGACTGCGGAAGAAATAGAGACGGGGGGTGGGATGCTGGCCTAGAACCAACAAGAGCAACAGAGAGAAAGACAGACGGGTGGAGAACGAGAAAAGACAGAAGAGAGAACAAGAGAGAGAGATGAAGCAACCAACAGATTCAAAGTCTTCCATCGATTCAATTCTTCAAAGAGCACGTCAAGGCAGGAACGCAGGCAGTGCAGAAAAGCTGCAAGAGACCTAAAAGAGAGGCTGGAAGAGAAATAAAGACCAGAAAAATGTGGTATCCAAAACGGGGTGGGAGGCTGGAGGGCAGTAGAGGCCAGAAAAAAATGGAGGCCGAAAATAGGTGGGAGGCTGAAAAAGGGTGGGAGGCTGGAGGGCAGTAGAGGCCAGGAAAAAATGGAGGCCGAAAAGAGGTGGGAGGTTGAAACAGGGTGGGAGGCTGGAGGGCAGTAGAGGCCAGGAAAAAAATGAAGGCCGAAGAGCGGTGGGAGGCTGAAACGGGGTGGGAGGCTGGAGGGCAGTAGAGGCCAGGAAAAAATGGAGGCCGAAAATGGGTGGGAGGCTGAAATGGGGTGGGAGGCTGGAGGGCAGTAGAGGCCAGGAAATAATGGAGGTCGAAAAGGGGTGGGAGGCTGAAATGGGGTGGGAGGCTGGAGGGCAGTAGAGGCCAGAAAAAATTGGAGCGCGTGATAAAGTGGGAGGCTGGAGAGCAGTGGAGGCCAGGAAAAAAATGGAGACAAAAAAAAAGAAAAAAGGTGGGAGACTGAAACAGAGTGGAAGCCTGCAGGGCAGTAGAGAGTAGAAAAAATTGGAGACCAATAAAAGGTGGGGTGTTGAAATGGAGTGTGAAGCCAGGGGCAGGTAGAGGCAAGAAAAATCAGAGATGGCAAGAGGGAGGAATGGAGGGAGGCAGGGTGGGAACGAGGAAGGCAGGCTGCAAAAGGCTGCAAAATAAAGAGAGGAAGTTACATAGGGAGGGAGTCAGGCTTCAAGAGAGAGGGAGGAAGGCAGGCCTCAAGAGGCTGGAAGAGGGAGGCAGGCAGGCAGTCTACAAGAGGCTGCAAGACGGAGGGAGGGAGGGAGGGAGGGAGGGAGGGAGGGAAGCTGGCAGGGTGCAAGAGGCTGCAAGAGAGAGGGAGGCAGGCAGGCAGACTGAAAGAGGATGCAAGACGGAGGAAAGAAGGTATATATGGAGGGAGGGAAAAAGGTAGGCTGCAAGAAGGAGGGAGGCATGCAAGTTAAAGAGGCTGAAAGAGGGAGGCATGAAGACAGGCTGCAAGAGGCTGCAAGAGGGCGGGAGGCAGGGAGCCAGGTTGCAAGATCAAGGGAGGCATGCAGGCAGGCATTGTGCAAGAGGATGCAAGAGGGAGGGAGGCAGACAGGCACGCTGAAAATGACTGCACGAGGGAGGGAAGGACGCAGCCAGGAAGCCTGCAAGAGGATGCCAGCGGCATGGAGGCAGGCAGGCCAGCAGGGTGCAAGAGGCTGCAAGAGGGAGGGAGCAGGCAGGCCAGCAGGGTGCAAGAGGCTGCAAGAGGGAGGGAGCAGGCAAGAGTAAGGGAGGGAGACAGGCAGGCTGCAAGAGTTTGAAAGAGAGTACAAGGCAGTCAGGCAGGCTGCAAGAGGCTACAAGTCAGGGGGAGGCAGGCAGGCCGGCAGGGTGCAAGAGGCTGCAAGAGGGAAGGAGGCAGGCAGGCCGGCAGGGTGCAAGAGGATGCAAGAGGGAGGGATGCAGGCAGGCAGGCAGGGTGCAAGAGGCTGCAAGAGGGAGGGAGGGAGGCAGGCAGGCAGGCAAGCTGCAAGAGGCTGCAAGAGGAAGGCAGGAAGGAAAGAGTAAGGGAGGGAGGCAGACAGGCTGCAAGACGCTGAAAGCGGGTGGGAGGCAGTCAGGCAGGCTGCAAGAGGCTACAAGAGGGCGGGAGGCAGGGAGCCAGGTTGCAAGATCAAGGGAGGCACGCAGGCAGGCATTGTGCAAGAGGATGCAAGAGGGATGGAAGCAGGCAGGCTGGCAGGCTGCAAGAGTCTGCAAGAGGGGGGGAGGCAGGCAGGCAAGCGGCAAGAGGCTGCAAGAGGGAGGGAGCAGGCAAGAGTAAGGGAGGGAGGCAGACAGGCTGCAAGAGTTTGAAAGAGGGTAGGAGGCAGGCAGGCAGGCTGCAAGATGCTACAGGAGGGGGGGAGGCAGGCAGGCAGGCTGCAAGAGGGAGGGAGGCTTGGCGTAAGCGAAGGACGGGAAAAAGTGGAGGCGCACATGGAGTGGAAGGAGCAAAATGACTGGCAGGCTGCAGGAAAGTGGAGGCCTAGACGCCACAGGGCAAATTTCTGCCAGGAAAGCGGAGATGCCGGAAGGAGGTGCACGCTCTGATGGGCATTAGTGTTTGAAAAGGGCTGGATAGCCAAAAAGGGATGAGAGGCCCTGGTGGAATTAGAGACGGTGAAATCACTTAGAAAAGGAAGGGGGGGGGGGGGGATCTACAGGCATATGTTGGAAGCAAAACAGGATCACAGAGCAAGACAGAGGAAGAGAGGTAATGATGGGTCGAGACTAGAAAGACAGAGAGAAATCACCTGTGGGGGGAAAGGAAGGTGGGAAGGAGGGAGAGCAAGGGACGGTCAAGAAGACAGAGGGATTGAAGGCATGAGAGAGCAAGAGATTCAGAAAGGGAGAGGGATCGGGACGGGCTACAAGCTGAAAGGGAAAGGCCCACGGAGCAGAAGGGAAGGGCACGGGAGCTGGGCACGAGTTTGTACTAGGAAAGAACACCACCGAGAGGGGTATGGATCTCTACAGGCAAAATGCTTGGCAGAGGATGGAGGACCGAGAGAAGAAGGGAAAAGGGGAAAAGGAAGAGGCAGTGAGGAAGTGATGGAGAAAGAAACAGTAGCAACTGAGAGATGAGAAGAGGGACAGGTCCGAGGCAGAGAGGTGGAGAAAGAGCATCAAGCCAGGGATGGGAGCAGGCCAGATGGATCAGGAAAAAGAGGAGGCAGCAAGCACTGAGGCATCCAGAAGACAGGTGAGCAACAGGGAGACAGAGAGCAGGAGACGACTGCGGAAGAAATAGAGACGGGGAGTGGGATGCTGGCCTAGAACCAACAAGAGCAACAGAGAGAAAGACAGACGGGTGGAGAACGAGAAAAGACAGAAGAGAGATCAAGAGAGAGAGATGAAGCAATCAGTAGATTCAAATTCTTCCATCGATTCAATTCTTCAAAGAGCACATCTAGGCAGGAACGCAGGCAGTGCAGAAAAGCTGCAAGAGACCTAAAAGAGAGGCTGGAAGGGAAATACAGGCCAGAAAAATGTTGTATCCCAAATGGGGTCTGAGGCTGGAGGGCTGTAGAGGCCAGAAAAAATTGGATGCCGACAAAAGGTGGGAGGCTGAAATGGGGTGGGTGGCCAGGGGGAGATAAAGGCCAAAAAAATGTGGGAGGCTGAAACATGGTGGGAGGCCGCCCGGGGGGGGGGGGGGGGGGTGTAGAGACCAAAAAAAGTGGTGGCTGCAAAGGGGAGGGAGGCTTAGGGGAAGTTGAGGGCAGGAAAACATGGAGGCCAAACGGTGTGGAAGGACCAAAATGGGTGGGAGGCCCCGGGAAAGTAGGCCTTAGAATAAAGGGGAGTGTATTATGTGGAAACTATTTGGGGGCGGACAGTTTCAGTGGGACTGTTTTGGGGCCTAAATATTTCAGGGAGGCTATTTGGAGACTCCTTTGGGGGAGTATTTTGGTGGGTGTATTTAGGAGGGATATTTAACGGACGACTATTTGACGGGGGAGTATTTTAAGAGCAGAGCATTACAGGGGGATTATTTCCAGGGGGATGTCTTTCGAGGGATCTATTTCAGAGGGAGTGCTTCAGGGGAGAGCATTTGAGGGGAGACTATTCCAGGAGAAAGGATTTGGGGAGGACCGTTTCTGGGGAGAACATTTTGGGGGGGGAGTACTGGTGGAGGTAGATTTTCCAGGGAGAGTGTTTTGTGGCAGGAGAGTTATGGCAGGTACTGTTTCAGGGGGACTATTTATTGGGGAAAACTATTTCAGGGGTACTGTGGAGGACTCTTCCTGAGGAAGTGTTATGGGAGGGACGGTTTCAGGGAGACTATTTCAGGGGGACGTATTTTGGGGAGGACTCTTTGGTTGCAGTCCTATTTTGAGGCGGGAGTGTTACAGGACAGACTATTTCAGGAGTGCTACTTTGAGGGTGTTTTGCCAATTATCAAGCCTAGCATAAAGGACACAGCCAGCCTCAAGATGAACCGATAACCAAATTAAATTTGACACTAAAGGGTTGCTACACGGGTGATCACTGGGGGTACAAGTCAATCGGGTTACACATAATTGACATCAATCACAACGATCCCAACAACGACACCGCACGACCACCAATGGCTGCAATAAACACTGAAATACAGTCTCCCATAGAAGGGATGGGAGACAACCAGGTCAACAAGCCAAATACATAAGACCAAGAAAGCCAGATACTGAATCTCTACAAAGCCCACATTGACAAAAGCCAGACCTGAAGAGCCCAGTTCCAGGGAGTCGAGAGATCCTTCCCCAACAGAAAACTCTTCAGAATGCATCCACCACACAGACAGCCAGTCCACACTTCCTGCAAGTGGTCCCAGCTTTTATCCTCTCCATGGGACACCTGACCTGTCTTTACTTAATGCAGAACACCTGGGGCACATTTACCTAATGGCTCTCCCTGCAAAGCCAGAGGGAAGTTTAAAGGGAAACTCACCACCACTTTGTGAAGGACTGTGGAAATCGCCCCTATGTCAACCTTAATTTGGGGCTTGGGGTGGGAACCCCAGCATTTCAGAGGGGCACGAGTTTAAGGGGGAATATTTTGGGGGGATTATTTCAGAGAGTGAGTTATTGCGGGAGGGACTACTTCAGGGAGACTCTTTTGAAGGCACTATTGCAGGGGGGAATATGGCAGGGGGGACTATTTGGGGAGGAACTGTTTCAGGCGGGGCTATTTCAAGGCAGGGGAGTGTTACTGGACAGACTATTTCGGAAGACTCTTCAGGGGCAGTATTTTCAGGGGTCCCAAAATGTGATGGGAGGCCACAGGAAAGAAGAGTCCACAGGACAAACATAGGCCAGAAACAAGCAGGTGCCGGTAGGGGGTGCACGTTCTGATGGGCATTAGAGTCTGAAAAGGACTGGGAAGACAAAAAAAGAGTGGGAGGCCATGTGGGAATTACAAATGGAGAAATCACGAGGAAAAAAAAAAAAAAAAAAAAAAGAGGAGAAGTCCTGCGGGCACATGTTGGAGGAAAAACAGGTTGAGGGAGCAAGACAGAGGAAGAGAGATAATGATGGGCCGAGACTAGAAAGGCAGAGAGAGAGAGAGAAATCAAATGTGGGGGGAAAGGAAGGTGGAAAGGAGGGAGAGCAAGAGAAGGTTAAAAAGGCAGAGAGCATAAGGGGAAGAGAGAGCAAGAGAGAGAGAAAGGGAGAGGGAGCGGGACGGGCTACAAATTGAAAGGGAAAAGGCCACGGAGCAGAAGAGAATGGAACAGGGATCTGGGCACAGGGTTATAGCAGGAAAGAGCACCACCGAGACGGGTATGGATCTCTACAGGCAAAATGCTTGGCAGAGGATGGAGGACCGAGAGAAGAAGGGAAAAGGGGAAAAGGAAGAGGCAGTGAGGAAGTGATGGAGAAAGAAACAGTAGCAACTGAGAGATGAGAAGAGGGACAGGTCCGAGGCAGAGAGGTGGAGAAAGAGCATCAAGCCAGGGATGGGAACAGGCCAGACGGATCAGGAGAGAGGAGGCAGCACTGAGGCATCCAGAAGACAGGTGAGCAACAGGGAGACAGAGAGCAGGAGACGACTGCGGAAGAAATAGAGACGGGGGGTGGGATGCTGGCCTAGAACCAACAAGAGCAACAGAGAGAAAGACAGACGGGTGGAGAACGAGAAAAGACAGAAGAGAGAACAAGAGAGAGAGATGAAGCAACCAACAGATTCAAAGTCTTCCATCGATTCAATTCTTCAAAGAGCACGTCAAGGCAGGAACGCAGGCAGTGCAGAAAAGCTGCAAGAGACCTAAAAGAGAGGCTGGAAGAGAAATAAAGACCAGAAAAATGTGGTATCCAAAACGGGGTGGGAGGCTGAAACGGGGTGGGAGGCTGGAGGGCAGTAGAGGCCAGAAAAAAATGGAGGCCGAAAATAGGTGGGAGGCTGAAACAGGGTGGGAGCCTGGAGGGCAGTAGAGGCCAGGAAAAAATGGAGGCGGAAAATAGGTGGGAGGCTGAAACAGGGTGGGAGGCTGGAGGTCAGTAGAGGCCAGAAAAAAATGGAGGCCGAAAATAGGTAGGAGGCTGAAACAGGGTGGGAGGCTGGAGAGCAGTAGAGGCCTGGAAAAAATGGAGGCCGAAAATAGGTGGGAGGCTGAAACAGGGTGGGAGGCTGGAGTGCAGTAGAGGCCAGAAAAAAATGGAGGCCGAAAAGAGGTGGGAGGCTGAAAATGGGTGGGAGGCTGGAGGGCAGTAGAGGCCAGGAAAAAATGGAGGCCGAAAATAGGTGGGAGGCTGAAACAGGGTGGGAGGCTGGAGGGCAGTAGAGGCCAGAAAAAAATGGAGGCCGAAGAGCGGTGGGAGGCTGAAACGGGGTGGGAGGCTGGAGGGCAGTAGAGGCCAGGAAAAAAATGGAGGCCGAAAATGGGTGGGAGGTTGAAATGGGGTGGGACACTGGAGGGCATTAGAGGCCAGGAAATAATGGAGGCCGAAAAGGGGTGGGAGGCTGAAATGGGGTGGGAGGCTGGAGGGCAGTAGAGGCCAGAAAAAAATGGAGGCCGTGATAAAGTGGGAGGCTGGAGAGCAGTGGAGGCCAGGAAAAAAATGGAGACAAAAAAAAGAAAAAAGGTGGGAGACTGAAACAGAGTGGAAGCCTGCAGGGCAGTAGAGAGTAGAAAAAAATTGGAGACCAATAAAAGGTGGGGTGTTGAAATGGAGTGTGAAGCCAGGGGCAGGTAGAGGCAAGAAAAATCAGAGATGGCAAGAGGGAGGAATGGAGGGAGGCAGGGTGCAAAAGGCTGCAAAATAAAGAGAGGAAGTTATATAGGGAGGGAGTCAGGCTTCAAGAGAGAGGGAGGAAGGCAGGCCTTAAGAGGCTGGAAGAGGGAGGCAGGCCTCAAGAGGCTGGAAGAGGGAGGCAGGCCTCAAGAGGCTGGAAGAGGGAGGCAGGCCTCAAGAGGCTGGAAGAGGGAGGCAGGCAGGCAGTCTACAAGAGGCTGCAAGACGGAGGGAGGGAGGGAGGGAGGGAGGGAGGGAGGGAGGGAGGGAGGGAGGGAGGGAGGGAGGGTGCAAGAGGCTGCAAGAGAGAGGGAGGCAGGCAGGCAGACTGAAAGAGGCTGCAAGACGGAGGAAAGAAGGTATATATGGAGGGAGGGAAAAAGGTAGGCTGCAAGAAGGAGGGAGGCATGCAAGTTAAAGAGGCTGAAAGAGGGAGGCATGAAGACAGGCTGCAAGAGGCTGCAAGAGGGTGGGAGGCAGGGAGCCAGGTTGCAAGATCAAGGGAGGCACGCAGGCAGGCATTGTGCAAGAGGATGCAAGAGGGATGGAAGCAGGCAGGCTGGCAGGCTGCAAGAGTCTGCAAGAGGGGGGGAGGCAGGCAGGCAAGCGGCAAGAGGCTGCAAGAGGGAGGGAGCAGGCAAGAGTAAGGGAGGGAGGCAGACAGGCTGCAAGAGTTTGAAAGAGGGTAGGAGGCAGGCAGGCAGGCTGCAAGATGCTACAGGAGGGGGGGAGGCAGGCAGGCAGGCTGCAAGAGGGAGGGAGGCTTGGCGTAAGCGAAGGACGGGAAAAAGTGGAGGCGCACATGGAGTGGAAGGAGCAAAATGACTGGCAGGCTGCAGGAAAGTGGAGGCCTAGACGCCACAGGGCAAATTTCTGCCAGGAAAGCGGAGATGCCGGAAGGAGGTGCACGCTCTGATGGGCATTAGTGTTTGAAAAGGGCTGGATAGCCAAAAAGGGATGAGAGGCCCTGGTGGAATTAGAGACGGTGAAATCACTTAGAAAAGGAAGGGGGGGGAGGGATCTACAGGCATATGTTGGAAGCAAAACAGGATCACAGAGCAAGAGAGAGGAAGAGAGGTAATGATGGGTCGAGACTAGAAAGACAGAGAGAAATCACCTGTGGGGGGAAAGGAAGGTGGGAAGGAGGGAGAGCAAGGGACGGTCAAGAAGACAGAGGGATTGAAGGCAAGAGAGAGCAAGAGATTCAGAAAGGGAGAGGGATCGGGACGGGCTACAAGCTGAAAGGGAAAGGCCCACGGAGCAGAAGGGAAGGGCACGGGAGCTGGGCACGAGTTTGTACTAGGAAAGAACACCACCGAGAGGGGTATGGATCTCTACAGGCAAAATGCTTGGCAGAGGATGGAGGACCGAGAGAAGAAGGGAAAAGGGGAAAAGGAAGAGGCAGTGAGGAAGTGATGGAGAAAGAAACAGTAGCAACTGAGAGATGAGAAGAGGGACAGGTCCGAGGCAGAGAGGTGGAGAAAGAGCATTAAGCCAGGGATGGGAGCAGGCCAGATGGATCAGGAAAAAGAGGAGGCAGCAAGCACTGAGGCATCCAGAAGACAGGTGAGCAACAGGGAGACAGAGAGCGGGAGACGACTGCGGAAGAAATAGAGACGGGGAGTGGGATGCTGGCCTAGAACCAACAAGAACAACAGAGAGAAAGACAGACGGGTGGAGAACGAGAAAAGACAGAAGAGAGATCAAGAGAGAGAGATGAAGCAATCAGTAGATTCAAATTCTTCCATCGATTCAATTCTTCAAAGAGCACATCTAGGCAGGAACGCAGGCAGTGCAGAAAAGCTGCAAGAGACCTAAAAGAGAGGCTGGAAGGGAAATACAGGCCAGAAAAATGTTGTATCCCAAATGGGGTCTGAGGCTGGAGGGCTGTAGAGGCCAGAAAAAATTGGATGCCGACAAAAGGTGGGAGGCTGAAATGGGGTGGGTGGCCAGGGGGAGATAAAGGCCAAAAAAATGTGGGAGGCTGAAACATGGTGGGAGGCCGCCCGGGGGGGGGGGGGGGGGGGTGTGTAGAGACCAAAAAAAGTGGTGGCTGCAAAGGGGAGGGAGGCTTAGGGGAAGTTGAGGGCAGGAAAACATGGAGGCCAAACGGTGTGGAAGGACCAAAATGGGTGGGAGGCCCCGGGAAAGTAGGCCTTAGAATAAAGGGGAGTGTATTATGTGGAAACTATTTGGGGGCGGACAGTTTCAGTGGGACTGTTTTGGGGCCTAAATATTTCAGGGAGGCTATTTGGAGACTCCTTTGGGGGAGTATTTTGGTGGGTGTATTTAGGAGGGATATTTAACGGACGACTATTTGACGGGGGAGTATTTTAAGAGCAGAGCATTACAGGGGGATTATTTCCAGGGGGATGTCTTTCGAGGGATCTATTTCAGAGGGAGTGCTTCAGGGGAGAGCATTTGAGGGGAGACTATTCCAGGAGAAAGGATTTGGGGAGGACCGTTTCTGGGGAGAACATTTTGGGGGGGGAGTACTGGTGGAGGTAGATTTTCCAGGGAGAGTGTTTTGTGGCAGGAGAGTTATGGCAGGTACTGTTTCAGGGGGACTATTTATTGGGGAAAACTATTTCAGGGGTACTGTGGAGGACTCTTCCTGAGGAAGTGTTATGGGAGGGACGGTTTCAGGGAGACTATTTCAGGGGGACGTATTTTGGGGAGGACTCTTTGGTTGCAGTCCTATTTTGAGGCGGGAGTGTTACAGGACAGACTATTTCAGGAGTGCTACTTTGAGGGTGTTTTGCCAATTATCAGGCCTAGCATAAAGGACACAGCCAGCCTCAAGATGAACCGATAACCAAATTAAATTTGACACTAAAGGGTTGCTACACGGGTGATCACTGGGGGTACAAGTCAATCGGGTTACACATAATTGACATCAATCACAACGATCCCAACAACGACACCGCACGACCACCAATGGCTGCAATAAACACTGAAATACAGTCTCCCATAGAAGGGATGGGAGACAACCAGGTCAACAAGCCAAATACATAAGACCAAGAAAGCCAGATACTGAATCTCTACAAAGCCCACATTGACAAAAGCCAGACCTGAAGAGCCCAGTTCCAGGGAGTCGAGAGATCCTTCCCCAACAGAAAACTCTTCAGAATGCATCCACCACACAGACAGCCAGTCCACACTTCCTGCAAGTGGTCCCAGCTTTTATCCTCTCCATGGGACACCTGACCTGTCTTTACTTAATGCAGAACACCTGGGGCACATTTACCTAATGGCTCTCCCTGCAAAGCCAGAGGGAAGTTTAAAGGGAAACTCACCACCACTTTGTGAAGGACTGTGGAAATCGCCCCTATGTCAACCTTAATTTGGGGCTTGGGGTGGGAACCCCAGCATTTCAGAGGGGCACGAGTTTAAGGGGGAATATTTTGGGGGGATTATTTCAGAGAGTGAGTTATTGCGGGAGGGACTACTTCAGGGAGACTCTTTTGAAGGCACTATTGCAGGGGGGAATATGGCAGGGGGGACTATTTGGGGAGGAACTGTTTCAGGCGGGGCTATTTCAAGGCAGGGGAGTGTTACTGGACAGACTATTTCGGAAGACTCTTCAGGGGCAGTATTTTCAGGGGTCCCAAAATGTGATGGGAGGCCACAGGAAAGAAGAGTCCACAGGACAAACATAGGCCAGAAACAAGCAGGTGCCGGTAGGGGGTGCACGTTCTGATGGGCATTAGAGTCTGAAAAGGGCTGGGAAGACAAAAAAAGAGTGGGAGGCCATGTGGGAATTACAAATGGAGAAATCACTAGGAAAAAAAAAAAAAAAAAAAAAGAGGAGAAGTCCTGCGGGCACATGTTGGAGGAAAAACAGGTTGAGGGAGCAAGACAGAGGAAGAGAGATAATGATGGGCCGAGACTAGAAAGGCAGAGAGAGAGAGAGAGAAATCAAATGTGGGGAGAAAGGAAGGTGGAAAGGAGGGAGAGCAAGAGAAGGTTAAAAAGGCAGAGAGCATAAGGGGAAGAGAGAGCAAGAGAGAGAGAAAGGGAGAGGGAGCGGGACGGGCTACAAATTGAAAGGGAAAAGGCCACGGAGCAGAAGAGAATGGAACAGGGATCTGGGCACAGGGTTATAGCAGGAAAGAGCACCACCGAGACGGGTATGGATCTCTACAGGCAAAATGCTTGGCAGAGGATGGAGGACCGAGAGAAGAAGGGAAAAGGGGAAAAGGAAGAGGCAGTGAGGAAGTGATGGAGAAAGAAACAGTAGCAACTGAGAGATGAGAAGAGGGACAGGTCCGAGGCAGAGAGGTGGAGAAAGAGCATCAAGCCAGGGATGGGAACAGGCCAGACGGATCAGGAGAGAGGAGGCAGCACTGAGGCATCCAGAAGACAGGTGAGCAACAGGGAGACAGAGAGCAGGAGACGACTGCGGAAGAAATAGAGACGGGGGGTGGGATGCTGGCCTAGAACCAACAAGAGCAACAGAGAGAAAGACAGACGGGTGGAGAACGAGAAAAGACAGAAGAGAGAACAAGAGAGAGAGATGAAGCAACCAACAGATTCAAAGTCTTCCATCGATTCAATTCTTCAAAGAGCACGTCAAGGCAGGAACGCAGGCAGTGCAGAAAAGCTGCAAGAGACCTAAAAGAGAGGCTGGAAGAGAAATAAAGACCAGAAAAATGTGGTATCCAAAACGGGGTGGGAGGCTGAAACGGGGTGGGAGGCTGGAGGGCAGTAGAGGCCAGAAAAAAATGGAGGCCGAAAATAGGTGGGAGGCTGAAACAGGGTGGGAGGCTGGAGAGCAGTAGAGGCCAGGAAAAAATGGAGGCGGAAAATAGGTGGGAGGCTGAAACAGGGTGGGAGGCTGGAGGTCAGTAGAGGCCAGAAAAAAATGGAGGCCGAAAATAGGTAGGAGGCTGAAACAGGGTGGGAGGCTGGAGAGCAGTAGAGGCCAGGAAAAAATGGAGGCCGAAAATAGGTGGGAGGCTGAAACAGGGTGGGAGGCTGGAGGGCAGTAGAGGCCAGAAAAAATGGAGGCCGAAAAGAGGTGGGAGGCTGAAAATGGGTGGGAGGCTGGAGGGCAGTAGAGGCCAGAAAAAAATGGAGGCCGAAAATAGGTGGGAGGCTGAAACAGGGTGGGAGGCTGGAGGGCAGTAGAGGCCAGAAAAAAATGGAGGCCGAAGAGCGGTGGGAGGCTGAAACGGGGTGGGAGGCTGGAGGGCAGTAGAGGCCAGGAAAAAAATGGAGGCCGAAAATGGGTGGGAGGCTGAAATGGGGTGGGACACTGGAGGGCAGTAGAGGCCAGGAAATAATGGAGGCCGAAAAGGGGTGGGAGGCTGAAATGGGGTGGGAGGCTGGAGGGCAGTAGAGGCCAGAAAAAATGGAGGCCGAAAAGAGGTGGGAGGCTGAAATGGGGTGGGAGGCCGAAAATAGGTGGGAGGCTGAAACAGGGTGGGAGGCTGGAGGGCAGTAGAGGCCAGAAAAAAATGGAGGCCGAAAAGAGGTGGGAGGCTGAAAATGGGTGGGAGGCTGGAGGGCAGTAGAGGCCAGAAAAAAATGGAGGCCGAAAATAGGTGGGAGGCTGAAACAGGGTGGGAGGCTGGAGGGCAGTAGAGGCCAGAAAAAAATGGAGGCCGAAGAGCGGTGGGAGGCTGAAACGGGGTGGGAGGCTGGAGGGCAGTAGAGGCCAGGAAAAAAATGGAGGCCGAAAATGGGTGGGAGGCTGAAATGGGGTGGGACACTGGAGGGCAGTAGAGGCCAGGAAATAATGGAGGCCAAAAAGGGGTGGGAGGCTGAAATGGGGTGGGAGGCTGGAGGGCAGTAGAGGCCAGAAAAAATGGAGGCCGAAAAGAGGTGGGAGGCTGAAATGGGGTGGGAGGCTGAAATGGGGTGGGAGGCTGGAGGGCAGTAGAGGCCAGAAAAAATTGGAGGCCGTGATAAAGTGGGAGGCTGGAGAGCAGTGGAGGCCAGGAAAAAAATGGAGACAAAAAAAAGAAAAAAGGTGGGAGACTGAAACAGAGTGGAAGCCTGCAGGGCAGTAGAGAGTAGAAAAAATTGGAGACCAATAAAAGGTGGGGTGTTGAAATGGAGTGTGAAGCCAGGGGCAGGTAGAGGCAAGAAAAATCAGAGATGGCAAGAGGGAGGAATGGAGGGAGGCAGGGTGGGAACGAGGAAGGCAGGCTGCAAAAGGCTGCAAAATAAACAGAGGAAGTTATATAGGGAGGGAGTCAGGCTTCAAGAGAGAGGGAGGGAGGCAGGCCTCAAGAGGCTGGAAGAGGGAGGCAGGCCTCAAGAGGCTGGAAGAGGGAGGCAGGCAGGCAGTCTACAAGAGGCTGCAAGACGGAGGGAGGGAGGGAGGGAGGGAGGGTGCAAGAGGCTGCAAGAGAGAGGGAGGCAGGCAGGCAGACTGAAAGAGGCTGCAAGACGGAGGAAAGAAGGTATATATGGAGGGAGGGAAAAAGGTAGGCTGCAAGAAGGAGGGAGGCATGCAAGTTAAAGAGGCTGAAAGAGGGAGGCATGAAGACAGGCTGCAAGAGGCTGCAAGAGGGCGGGAGGCAGGGAGCCAGATTGCAAGATCAAGGGAGGCATGCAGGCAGGCATTGTGCAAGAGGATGCAAGAGGGAGGGAGGCAGACAGGCACGCTGAAAATGACTGCACGAGGGAGGGAAGGACGCAGCCAGGAAGCCTGCAAGAGGATGCCAGCGGCATGGAGGCAGGCAGGCCAGCAGGGTGCAAGAGGCTGCAAGAGGAAGGCAGGAAGGAAAGAGTAAGGGAGGGAGGCAGACAGGCTGCAAGACGCTGAAAGCGGGTGGGAGGCAGTCAGGCAGGCTGCAAGAGGCTACAAGAGGGCGGGAGGCAGGGAGCCAGGTTGCAAGATCAAGGGAGGCACGCAGGCAGGCATTGTGCAAGAGGATGCAAGAGGGATGGAAGCAGGCAGGCTGGCAGGCTGCAAGAGTCTGCAAGAGGGGGGGAGGCAGGCAGGCAAGCGGCAAGAGGCTGCAAGAGGGAGGGAGCAGGCAAGAGTAAGGGAGGGAGGCAGACAGGCTGCAAGAGTTTGAAAGAGGGTAGGAGGCAGGCAGGCAGGCTGCAAGATGCTACAGGAGGGGGGGAGGCAGGCAGGCAGGCTGCAAGAGGGAGGGAGGCTTGGCGTAAGCGAAGGACGGGAAAAAGTGGAGGCGCACATGGAGTGGAAGGAGCAAAATGACTGGCAGGCTGCAGGAAAGTGGAGGCCTAGACGCCACAGGGCAAATTTCTGCCAGGAAAGCGGAGATGCCGGAAGGAGGTGCACGCTCTGATGGGCATTAGTGTTTGAAAAGGGCTGGATAGCCAAAAAGGGATGAGAGGCCCTGGTGGAATTAGAGACGGTGAAATCACTTAGAAAAGGAAGGGGGGGGAGGGATCTACAGGCATATGTTGGAAGCAAAACAGGATCACAGAGCAAGAGAGAGGAAGAGAGGTAATGATGGGTCGAGACTAGAAAGACAGAGAGAAATCACCTGTGGGGGGAAAGGAAGGTGGGAAGGAGGGAGAGCAAGGGACGGTCAAGAAGACAGAGGGATTGAAGGCATGAGAGAGCAAGAGATTCAGAAAGGGAGAGGGATCGGGACGGGCTACAAGCTGAAAGGGAAAGGCCCACGGAGCAGAAGGGAAGGGCACGGGAGCTGGGCACGAGTTTGTACTAGGAAAGAACACCACCGAGAGGGGTGTGGATCTCTACAGGCAAAATGCTTGGCAGAGGATGGAGGACCGAGAGAAGAAGGGAAAAGGGGAAAAGGAAGAGGCAGTGAGGAAGTGATGGAGAAAGAAACAGTAGCAACTGAGAGATGAGAAGAGGGACAGGTCCGAGGCAGAGAGGTGGAGAAAGAGCATCAAGCCAGGGATGGGAGCAGGCCAGATGGATCAGGAAAAAGAGGAGGCAGCAAGCACTGAGGCATCCAGAAGACAGGTGAGCAACAGGGAGACAGAGAGCAGGAGACGACTGCGGAAGAAATAGAGACGGGGAGTGGGATGCTGGCCTAGAACCAACAAGAACAACAGAGAGAAAGACAGACGGGTGGAGAACGAGAAAAGACAGAAGAGAGATCAAGAGAGAGAGATGAAGCAATCAGTAGATTCAAATTCTTCCATCGATTCAATTCTTCAAAGACCACATCTAGGCAGGAACGCAGGCAGTGCAGAAAAGCTGCAAGAGACCTAAAAGAGAGGCTGGAAGGGAAATACAGGCCAGAAAAATGTTGTATCCCAAATGGGGTCTGAGGCTGGAGGGCTGTAGAGGCCAGAAAAAATTGGATGCCGACAAAAGGTGGGAGGCTGAAATGGGGTGGGTGGCCAGGGGGAGATAAAGGCCAAAAAAATGTGGGAGGCTGAAACATGGTGGGAGGCCGCCCGGGGGGGGGGTGGGGTGGGGTGTAGAGACCAAAAAAAGTGGTGGCTGCAAAGGGGAGGGAGGCTTAGGGGAAGTTGAGGGCAGGAAAACATGGAGGCCAAACGGTGTGGAAGGACCAAAATGGGTGGGAGGCCCCGGGAAAGTAGGCCTTAGAATAAAGGGGAGTGTATTATGTGGAAACTATTTGGGGGCGGACAGTTTCAGTGGGACTGTTTTGGGGCCTAAATATTTCAGGGGGTATCGTTTCAGGGGAATTGATACGGAGGGTCTATTTCAGGGAGGCTATTTGGAGACTCCTTTGGGGGAGTATTTTGGTGGGTGTATTTAGGAGGGATATTTAACGGACGACTATTTGACGGGGGAGTATTTTAAGAGCAGAGCATTACAGGGGGATTATTTCCAGGGGGATGTCTTTCGAGGGATCTATTTCAGAGGGAGTGCTTCAGGGGAGAGCATTTGAGGGGAGACTATTCCAGGAGAAAGGATTTGGGGAGGACCGTTTCTGGGGAGAACATTTTGGGGGGGGAGTACTGGTGGAGGTAGATTTTCCAGGGAGAGTGTTTTGTGGCAGGAGAGTTATGGCAGGTACTGTTTCAGGGGGACTATTTATTGGGGAAAACTATTTCAGGGGTACTGTGGAGGACTCTTCCTGAGGAAGTGTTATGGGAGGGACGGTTTCAGGGAGACTATTTCAGGGGGACGTATTTTGGGGAGGACTCTTTGGTTGCAGTCCTATTTTGAGGCGGGAGTGTTACAGGACAGACTATTTCAGGAGTGCTACTTTGAGGGTGTTTTGCCAATTATCAGGCCTAGCATAAAGGACACAGCCAGCCTCAAGATGAACCGATAACCAAATTAAATTTGACACTAAAGGGTTGCTACACGGGTGATCACTGGGGGTACAAGTCAATCGGGTTACACATAATTGACATCAATCACAACGATCCCAACAACGACACCGCACGACCACCAATGGCTGCAATAAACACTGAAATACAGTCTCCCATAGAAGGGATGGGAGACAACCAGGTCAACAAGCCAAATACATAAGACCAAGAAAGCCAGATACTGAATCTCTACAAAGCCCACATTGACAAAAGCCAGACCTGAAGAGCCCAGTTCCAGGGAGTTGAGAGATCCTTCCCCAACAGAAAATTCTCCAGAATGCATCCACCACACAGACAGCCAGTCCACACTTCCTGCAAGTGGTCCCAGCTTTTATCCTCTCCATGGGACACCTGACCTGTCTTTACTTAATGCAGAACACCTGGGGCACATTTACCTAATGGCTCTCCCTGCAAAGCCAGAGGGAAGTTTAAAGGGAAACTCACCACCACTTTGTGAAGGACTGTGGAAATCGCCCCTATGTCAACCTTAATTTGGGGCTTGGGGTTGGAACCCCAGTATTTCAGAGGGGCACGAGTTTAAGGGGGAATATTTTGGGGGGATTATTTCAGAGAGTGAGTTATTGCGGGAGGGACTACTTCAGGGAGACTCTTTTGAAGGCACTATTGCAGGGGGGAATATGGCAGGGGGGACTATTTGGGGAGGAACTGTTTCAGGCGGGGCTATTTCAAGGCAGGGGAGTGTTACTGGACAGACTATTTCGGAAGACTCTTCAGGGGCAGTATTTTCAGGGGTCCCAAAATGTGATGGGAGGCCACAGGAAAGAAGAGTCCACAGGACAAACATAGGCCAGAAACAAGCAGGTGCCGGTAGGGGGTGCACGTTCTGATGGGCATTAGAGTCTGAAAAGGACTGGGAAGACAAAAAAAGAGTGGGAGGCCATGTGGGAATTACAAATGGAGAAATCACGAGGAAAAAAAAAAAAAAAAAAAAAAGAGGAGAAGTCCTGCGGGCACATGTTGGAGGAAAAACAGGTTGAGGGAGCAAGACAGAGGAAGAGAGATAATGATGGGCCGAGACTAGAAAGGCAGAGAGAGAGAGAGAAATCAAATGTGGGGGGAAAGGAAGGTGGAAAGGAGGGAGAGCAAGAGAAGGTTAAAAAGGCAGAGAGCATAAGGGGAAGAGAGAGCAAGAGAGAGAGAAAGGGAGAGGGAGCGGGACGGGCTACAAATTGAAAGGGAAAAGGCCACGGAGCAGAAGAGAATGGAACAGGGATCTGGGCACAGGGTTATAGCAGGAAAGAGCACCACCGAGACGGGTATGGATCTCTACAGGCAAAATGCTTGGCAGAGGATGGAGGACCGAGAGAAGAAGGGAAAAGGGGAAAAGGAAGAGGCAGTGAGGAAGTGATGGAGAAAGAAACAGTAGCAACTGAGAGATGAGAAGAGGGACAGGTCCGAGGCAGAGAGGTGGAGAAAGAGCATCAAGCCAGGGATGGGAACAGGCCAGACGGATCAGGAGAGAGGAGGCAGCACTGAAGCATCCAGAAGACAGGTGAGCAACAGGGAGACAGAGAGCAGGAGACGACTGCGGAAGAAATAGAGACGGGGGGTGGGATGCTGGCCTAGAACCAACAAGAGCAACAGAGAGAAAGACAGACGGGTGGAGAACGAGAAAAGACAGAAGAGAGAACAAGAGAGAGAGATGAAGCAACCAACAGATTCAAAGTCTTCCATCGATTCAATTCTTCAAAGAGCACGTCAAGGCAGGAACGCAGGCAGTGCAGAAAAGCTGCAAGAGACCTAAAAGAGAGGCTGGAAGAGAAATAAAGACCAGAAAAATGTGGTATCCAAAACGGGGTGGGAGGCTGGAGGGCAGTAGAGGCCAGAAAAAAATGGAGGCCGAAAATAGGTGGGAGGCTGAAAAAGGGTGGGAGGCTGGAGGGCAGTAGAGGCCAGGAAAAAATGGAGGCCGAAAAGAGGTGGGAGGTTGAAACAGGGTGGGAGGCTGGAGGGCAGTAGAGGCCAGGAAAAAAATGAAGGCCGAAGAGCGGTGGGAGGCTGAAACGGGGTGGGAGGCTGGAGGGCAGTAGAGGCCAGGAAAAAATGGAGGCCGAAAATGGGTGGGAGGCTGAAATGGGGTGGGAGGCTGGAGGGCAGTAGAGGCCAGGAAATAATGGAGGTCGAAAAGGGGTGGGAGGCTGAAATGGGGTGGGAGGCTGGAGGGCAGTAGAGGCCAGAAAAAATTGGAGCGCGTGATAAAGTGGGAGGCTGGAGAGCAGTGGAGGCCAGGAAAAAAATGGAGACAAAAAAAAAGAAAAAAGGTGGGAGACTGAAACAGAGTGGAAGCCTGCAGGGCAGTAGAGAGTAGAAAAAATTGGAGACCAATAAAAGGTGGGGTGTTGAAATGGAGTGTGAAGCCAGGGGCAGGTAGAGGCAAGAAAAATCAGAGATGGCAAGAGGGAGGAATGGAGGGAGGCAGGGTGGGAACGAGGAAGGCAGGCTGCAAAAGGCTGCAAAATAAAGAGAGGAAGTTATATAGGGAGGGAGTCAGGCTTCAAGAGAGAGGGAGGAAGGCAGGCCTCAAGAGGCTGGAAGAGGGAGGCAGGCAGGCAGTCTACAAGAGGCTGCAAGACGGAGGGAGGGAGGGAGGGAGGGAGGGAGGGAGGGAGGGAGGGAGGGAAGCTGGCAGGGTGCAAGAGGCTGCAAGAGAGAGGGAGGCAGGCAGGCAGACTGAAAGAGGCTGCAAGACGGAGGAAAGAAGGTATATATGGAGGGAGGGAAAAAGGTAGGCTGCAAGAAGGAGGGAGGCATGCAAGTTAAAGAGGCTGAAAGAGGGAGGCATGAAGACAGGCTGCAAGAGGCTGCAAGAGGGCGGGAGGCAGGGAGCCAGGTTGCAAGATCAAGGGAGGCATGCAGGCAGGCATTGTGCAAGAGGATGCAAGAGGGAGGGAGGCAGACAGGCACGCTGAAAATGACTGCACGAGGGAGGGAAGGACGCAGCCAGGAAGCCTGCAAGAGGATGCCAGCGGCATGGAGGCAGGCAGGCCAGCAGGGTGCAAGAGGCTGCAAGAGGGAGGGAGCAGGCAGGCCAGCAGGGTGCAAGAGGCTGCAAGAGGGAGGGAGCAGGCAAGAGTAAGGGAGGGAGACAGGCAGGCTGCAAGAGTTTGAAAGAGAGTACAAGGCAGTCAGGCAGGCTGCAAGAGGCTACAAGTCAGGGGGAGGCAGGCAGGCCGGCAGGGTGCAAGAGGCTGCAAGAGGGAAGGAGGCAGGCAGGCCGGCAGGGTGCAAGAGGATGCAAGAGGGAGGGATGCAGGCAGGCAGGCAGGGTGCAAGAGGCTGCAAGAGGGAGGGAGGGAGGCAGGCAGGCAGGCAAGCTGCAAGAGGCTGCAAGAGGAAGGCAGGAAGGAAAGAGTAAGGGAGGGAGGCAGACAGGCTGCAAGACGCTGAAAGCGGGTGGGAGGCAGTCAGGCAGGCTGCAAGAGGCTACAAGAGGGCAGGAGGCAGGGAGCCAGGTTGCAAGATCAAGGGAGGCACGCAGGCAGGCATTGTGCAAGAGGATGCAAGAGGGATGGAAGCAGGCAGGCTGGCAGGCTGCAAGAGTCTGCAAGAGGGGGGGAGGCAGGCAGGCAAGCGGCAAGAGGCTGCAAGAGGGAGGGAGCAGGCAAGAGTAAGGGAGGGAGGCAGACAGGCTGCAAGAGTTTGAAAGAGGGTAGGAGGCAGGCAGGCAGGCTGCAAGATGCTACAGGAGGGGGGGAGGCAGGCAGGCAGGCTGCAAGAGGGAGGGAGGCTTGGCGTAAGCGAAGGACGGGAAAAAGTGGAGGCGCACATGGAGTGGAAGGAGCAAAATGACTGGCAGGCTGCAGGAAAGTGGAGGCCTAGACGCCACAGGGCAAATTTCTGCCAGGAAAGCGGAGATGCCGGAAGGAGGTGCACGCTCTGATGGGCATTAGTGTTTGAAAAGGGCTGGATAGCCAAAAAGGGATGAGAGGCCCTGGTGGAATTAGAGACGGTGAAATCACTTAGAAAAGGAAGGGGGGGGGGGGGGGGGATCTACAGGCATATGTTGGAAGCAAAACAGGATCACAGAGCAAGACAGAGGAAGAGAGGTAATGATGGGTCGAGACTAGAAAGACAGAGAGAAATCACCTGTGGGGGGAAAGGAAGGTGGGAAGGAGGGAGAGCAAGGGACGGTCAAGAAGACAGAGGGATTGAAGGCATGAGAGAGCAAGAGATTCAGAAAGGGAGAGGGATCGGGACGGGCTACAAGCTGAAAGGGAAAGGCCCACGGAGCAGAAGGGAAGGGCACGGGAGCTGGGCACGAGTTTGTACTAGGAAAGAACACCACCGAGAGGGGTGTGGATCTCTACAGGCAAAATGCTTGGCAGAGGATGGAGGACCGAGAGAAGAAGGGAAAAGGGGAAAAGGAAGAGGCAGTGAGGAAGTGATGGAGAAAGAAACAGTAGCAACTGAGAGATGAGAAGAGGGACAGGTCCGAGGCAGAGAGGTGGAGAAAGAGCATCAAGCCAGGGATGGGAGCAGGCCAGATGGATCAGGAAAAAGAGGAGGCAGCAAGCACTGAGGCATCCAGAAGACAGGTGAGCAACAGGGAGACAGAGAGCAGGAGACGACTGCGGAAGAAATAGAGACAGGGAGTGGGATGCTGGCCTAGAACCAACAAGAGCAACAGAGAGAAAGACAGACGGGTGGAGAACGAGAAAAGACAGAAGAGAGATCAAGAGAGAGAGATGAAGCAATCAGTAGATTCAAATTCTTCCATCGATTCAATTCTTCAAAGACCACATCTAGGCAGGAACGCAGGCAGTGCAGAAAAGCTGCAAGAGACCTAAAAGAGAGGCTGGAAGGGAAATACAGGCCAGAAAAATGTTGTATCCCAAATGGGGTCTGAGGCTGGAGGGCTGTAGAGGCCAGAAAAAATTGGATGCCGACAAAAGGTGGGAGGCTGAAATGGGGTGGGTGGCCAGGGGGAGATAAAGGCCAAAAAAATGTGGGAGGCTGAAACATGGTGGGAGGCCGCCCGGGGGGGGGGGGGGGGTGTGTAGAGACCAAAAAAAGTGGTGGCTGCAAAGGGGAGGGAGGCTTAGGGGAAGTTGAGGGCAGGAAAACATGGAGGCCAAACGGTGTGGAAGGACCAAAATGGGTGGGAGGCCCCGGGAAAGTAGGCCTTAGAATAAAGGGGAGTGTATTATGTGGAAACTATTTGGGGGCGGACAGTTTCAGTGGGACTGTTTTGGGGCCTAAATATTTCAGGGAGGCTATTTGGAGACTCCTTTGGGGGAGTATTTTGGTGGGTGTATTTAGGAGGGATATTTAACGGACGACTATTTGACGGGGGAGTATTTTAAGAGCAGAGCATTACAGGGGGATTATTTCCAGGGGGATGTCTTTCGAGGGATCTATTTCAGAGGGAGTGCTTCAGGGGAGAGCATTTGAGGGGAGACTATTCCAGGAGAAAGGATTTGGGGAGGACCGTTTCTGGGGAGAACATTTTGGGGGGGGAGTACTGGTGGAGGTAGATTTTCCAGGGAGAGTGTTTTGTGGCAGGAGAGTTATGGCAGGTACTGTTTCAGGGGGACTATTTATTGGGGAAAACTATTTCAGGGGTACTGTGGAGGACTCTTCCTGAGGAAGTGTTATGGGAGGGACGGTTTCAGGGAGACTATTTCAGGGGGACGTATTTTGGGGAGGACTCTTTGGTTGCAGTCCTATTTTGAGGCGGGAGTGTTACAGGACAGACTATTTCAGGAGTGCTACTTTGAGGGTGTTTTGCCAATTATCAGGCCTAGCATAAAGGACACAGCCAGCCTCAAGATGAACCGATAACCAAATTAAATTTGACACTAAAGGGTTGCTACACGGGTGATCACTGGGGGTACAAGTCAATCGGGTTACACATAATTGACATCAATCACAACGATCCCAACAACGACACCGCACGACCACCAATGGCTGCAATAAACACTGAAATACAGTCTCCCATAGAAGGGATGGGAGACAACCAGGTCAACAAGCCAAATACATAAGACCAAGAAAGCCAGATACTGAATCTCTACAAAGCCCACATTGACAAAAGCCAGACCTGAAGAGCCCAGTTCCAGGGAGTCGAGAGATCCTTCCCCAACAGAAAACTCTTCAGAATGCATCCACCACACAGACAGCCAGTCCACACTTCCTGCAAGTGGTCCCAGCTTTTATCCTCTCCATGGGACACCTGACCTGTCTTTACTTAATGCAGAACACCTGGGGCACATTTACCTAATGGCTCTCCCTGCAAAGCCAGAGGGAAGTTTAAAGGGAAACTCACCACCACTTTGTGAAGGACTGTGGAAATCGCCCCTATGTCAACCTTAATTTGGGGCTTGGGGTGGGAACCCCAGCATTTCAGAGGGGCACGAGTTTAAGGGGGAATATTTTGGGGGGATTATTTCAGAGAGTGAGTTATTGCGGGAGGGACTACTTCAGGGAGACTCTTTTGAAGGCACTATTGCAGGGGGGAATATGGCAGGGGGGACTATTTGGGGAGGAACTGTTTCAGGCGGGGCTATTTCAAGGCAGGGGAGTGTTACTGGACAGACTATTTCGGAAGACTCTTCAGGGGCAGTATTTTCAGGGGTCCCAAAATGTGATGGGAGGCCACAGGAAAGAAGAGTCCACAGGACAAACATAGGCCAGAAACAAGCAGGTGCCGGTAGGGGGTGCACGTTCTGATGGGCATTAGAGTCTGAAAAGGGCTGGGAAGACAAAAAAAGAGTGGGAGGCCATGTGGGAATTACAAATGGAGAAATCACTAGGAAAAAAAAAAAAAAAAAAAAAGAGGAGAAGTCCTGCGGGCACATGTTGGAGGAAAAACAGGTTGAGGGAGCAAGACAGAGGAAGAGAGATAATGATGGGCCGAGACTAGAAAGGCAGAGAGAGAGAGAGAGAAATCAAATGTGGGGAGAAAGGAAGGTGGAAAGGAGGGAGAGCAAGAGAAGGTTAAAAAGGCAGAGAGCATAAGGGGAAGAGAGAGCAAGAGAGAGAGAAAGGGAGAGGGAGCGGGACGGGCTACAAATTGAAAGGGAAAAGGCCACGGAGCAGAAGAGAATGGAACAGGGATCTGGGCACAGGGTTATAGCAGGAAAGAGCACCACCGAGACGGGTATGGATCTCTACAGGCAAAATGCTTGGCAGAGGATGGAGGACCGAGAGAAGAAGGGAAAAGGGGAAAAGGAAGAGGCAGTGAGGAAGTGATGGAGAAAGAAACAGTAGCAACTGAGAGATGAGAAGAGGGACAGGTCCGAGGCAGAGAGGTGGAGAAAGAGCATCAAGCCAGGGATGGGAACAGGCCAGACGGATCAGGAGAGAGGAGGCAGCACTGAGGCATCCAGAAGACAGGTGAGCAACAGGGAGACAGAGAGCAGGAGACGACTGCGGAAGAAATAGAGACGGGGGGTGGGATGCTGGCCTAGAACCAACAAGAGCAACAGAGAGAAAGACAGACGGGTGGAGAACGAGAAAAGACAGAAGAGAGAACAAGAGAGAGAGATGAAGCAACCAACAGATTCAAAGTCTTCCATCGATTCAATTCTTCAAAGAGCACGTCAAGGCAGGAACGCAGGCAGTGCAGAAAAGCTGCAAGAGACCTAAAAGAGAGGCTGGAAGAGAAATAAAGACCAGAAAAATGTGGTATCCAAAACGGGGTGGGAGGCTGAAACGGGGTGGGAGGCTGGAGGGCAGTAGAGGCCAGAAAAAAATGGAGGCCGAAAATAGGTGGGAGGCTGAAACAGGGTGGGAGGCTGGAGAGCAGTAGAGGCCAGGAAAAAATGGAGGCCGAAAATAGGTGGGAGGCTGAAACAGGGTGGGAGGCTGGAGGTCAGTAGAGGCCAGAAAAAAATGGAGGCCGAAAATAGGTAGGAGGCTGAAACAGGGTGGGAGGCTGGAGAGCAGTAGAGGCCAGGAAAAAATGGAGGCCGAAAATAGGTGGGAGGCTGAAACAGGGTGGGAGGCTGGAGGGCAGTAGAGGCCAGAAAAAAATGGAGGCCGAAAAGAGGTGGGAGGCTGAAAATGGGTGGGAGGCTGGAGGGCAGTAGAGGCCAGAAAAAAATGGAGGCCGAAAATAGGTGGGAGGCTGAAACAGGGTGGGAGGCTGGAGGGCAGTAGAGGCCAGAAAAAAATGGAGGCCGAAGAGCGGTGGGAGGCTGAAACGGGGTGGGAGGCTGGAGGGCAGTAGAGGCCAGGAAAAAAATGGAGGCCGAAAATGGGTGGGAGGCTGAAATGGGGTGGGACACTGGAGGGCAGTAGAGGCCAGGAAATAATGGAGGCCAAAAAGGGGTGGGAGGCTGAAATGGGGTGGGAGGCTGGAGGGCAGTAGAGGCCAGAAAAAATGGAGGCCGAAAAGAGGTGGGAGGCTGAAATGGGGTGGGAGGCTGAAATGGGGTGGGAGGCTGGAGGGCAGTAGAGGCCAGAAAAAATTGGAGGCCGTGATAAAGTGGGAGGCTGGAGAGCAGTGGAGGCCAGGAAAAAAATGGAGACAAAAAAAAGAAAAAAGGTGGGAGACTGAAACAGAGTGGAAGCCTGCAGGGCAGTAGAGAGTAGAAAAAATTGGAGACCAATAAAAGGTGGGGTGTTGAAATGGAGTGTGAAGCCAGGGGCAGGTAGAGGCAAGAAAAATCAGAGATGGCAAGAGGGAGGAATGGAGGGAGGCAGGGTGGGAACGAGGAAGGCAGGCTGCAAAAGGCTGCAAAATAAACAGAGGAAGTTATATAGGGAGGGAGTCAGGCTTCAAGAGAGAGGGAGGGAGGCAGGCCTCAAGAGGCTGGAAGAGGGAGGCAGGCCTCAAGAGGCTGGAAGAGGGAGGCAGGCAGGCAGTCTACAAGAGGCTGCAAGACGGAGGGAGGGAGGGAGGGAGGGAGGGTGCAAGAGGCTGCAAGAGAGAGGGAGGCAGGCAGGCAGACTGAAAGAGGCTGCAAGACGGAGGAAAGAAGGTATATATGGAGGGAGGGAAAAAGGTAGGCTGCAAGAAGGAGGGAGGCATGCAAGTTAAAGAGGCTGAAAGAGGGAGGCATGAAGACAGGCTGCAAGAGGCTGCAAGAGGGCGGGAGGCAGGGAGCCAGATTGCAAGATCAAGGGAGGCATGCAGGCAGGCATTGTGCAAGAGGATGCAAGAGGGAGGGAGGCAGACAGGCACGCTGAAAATGACTGCACGAGGGAGGGAAGGACGCAGCCAGGAAGCCTGCAAGAGGATGCCAGCGGCATGGAGGCAGGCAGGCCAGCAGGGTGCAAGAGGCTGCAAGAGGAAGGCAGGAAGGAAAGAGTAAGGGAGGGAGGCAGACAGGCTGCAAGACGCTGAAAGCGGGTGGGAGGCAGTCAGGCAGGCTGCAAGAGGCTACAAGAGGGCGGGAGGCAGGGAGCCAGGTTGCAAGATCAAGGGAGGCACGCAGGCAGGCATTGTGCAAGAGGATGCAAGAGGGATGGAAGCAGGCAGGCTGGCAGGCTGCAAGAGTCTGCAAGAGGGGGGGAGGCAGGCAGGCAAGCGGCAAGAGGCTGCAAGAGGGAGGGAGCAGGCAAGAGTAAGGGAGGGAGGCAGACAGGCTGCAAGAGTTTGAAAGAGGGTAGGAGGCAGGCAGGCAGGCTGCAAGATGCTACAGGAGGGGGGGAGGCAGGCAGGCAGGCTGCAAGAGGGAGGGAGGCTTGGCGTAAGCGAAGGACGGGAAAAAGTGGAGGCGCACATGGAGTGGAAGGAGCAAAATGACTGGCAGGCTGCAGGAAAGTGGAGGCCTAGACGCCACAGGGCAAATTTCTGCCAGGAAAGCGGAGATGCCGGAAGGAGGTGCACGCTCTGATGGGCATTAGTGTTTGAAAAGGGCTGGATAGCCAAAAAGGGATGAGAGGCCCTGGTGGAATTAGAGACGGTGAAATCACTTAGAAAAGGAAGGGGGGGGAGGGATCTACAGGCATATGTTGGAAGCAAAACAGGATCACAGAGCAAGACAGAGGAAGAGAGGTAATGATGGGTCGAGACTAGAAAGACAGAGAGAAATCACCTGTGGGGGGAAAGGAAGGTGGGAAGGAGGGAGAGCAAGGGACGGTCAAGAAGACAGAGGGATTGAAGGCATGAGAGAGCAAGAGATTCAGAAAGGGAGAGGGATCGGGACGGGCTACAAGCTGAAAGGGAAAGGCCCACGGAGCAGAAGGGAAGGGCACGGGAGCTGGGCACGAGTTTGTACTAGGAAAGAACACCACCGAGAGGGGTGTGGATCTCTACAGGCAAAATGCTTGGCAGAGGATGGAGGACCGAGAGAAGAAGGGAAAAGGGGAAAAGGAAGAGGCAGTGAGGAAGTGATGGAGAAAGAAACAGTAGCAACTGAGAGATGAGAAGAGGGACAGGTCCGAGGCAGAGAGGTGGAGAAAGAGCATCAAGCCAGGGATGGGAGCAGGCCAGATGGATCAGGAAAAAGAGGAGGCAGCAAGCACTGAGGCATCCAGAAGACAGGTGAGCAACAGGGAGACAGAGAGCGGGAGACGACTGCGGAAGAAATAGAGACGGGGAGTGGGATGCTGGCCTAGAACCAACAAGAACAACAGAGAGAAAGACAGACGGGTGGAGAACGAGAAAAGACAGAAGAGAGATCAAGAGAGAGAGATGAAGCAATCAGTAGATTCAAATTCTTCCATCGATTCAATTCTTCAAAGAGCACATCTAGGCAGGAACGCAGGCAGTGCAGAAAAGCTGCAAGAGACCTAAAAGAGAGGCTGGAAGGGAAATACAGGCCAGAAAAATGTTGTATCCCAAATGGGGTCTGAGGCTGGAGGGCTGTAGAGGCCAGAAAAAATTGGATGCCGACAAAAGGTGGGAGGCTGAAATGGGGTGGGTGGCCAGGGGGAGATAAAGGCCAAAAAAATGTGGGAGGCTGAAACATGGTGGGAGGCCGCCCGGGGGGGGGGGGGGGGGTGTGTAGAGACCAAAAAAAGTGGTGGCTGCAAAGGGGAGGGAGGCTTAGGGGAAGTTGAGGGCAGGAAAACATGGAGGCCAAACGGTGTGGAAGGACCAAAATGGGTGGGAGGCCCCGGGAAAGTAGGCCTTAGAATAAAGGGGAGTGTATTATGTGGAAACTATTTGGGGGCGGACAGTTTCAGTGGGACTGTTTTGGGGCCTAAATATTTCAGGGAGGCTATTTGGAGACTCCTTTGGGGGAGTATTTTGGTGGGTGTATTTAGGAGGGATATTTAACGGACGACTATTTGACGGGGGAGTATTTTAAGAGCAGAGCATTACAGGGGGATTATTTCCAGGGGGATGTCTTTCGAGGGATCTATTTCAGAGGGAGTGCTTCAGGGGAGAGCATTTGAGGGGAGACTATTCCAGGAGAAAGGATTTGGGGAGGACCGTTTCTGGGGAGAACATTTTGGGGGGGGAGTACTGGTGGAGGTAGATTTTCCAGGGAGAGTGTTTTGTGGCAGGAGAGTTATGGCAGGTACTGTTTCAGGGGGACTATTTATTGGGGAAAACTATTTCAGGGGTACTGTGGAGGACTCTTCCTGAGGAAGTGTTATGGGAGGGACGGTTTCAGGGAGACTATTTCAGGGGGACGTATTTTGGGGAGGACTCTTTGGTTGCAGTCCTATTTTGAGGCGGGAGTGTTACAGGACAGACTATTTCAGGAGTGCTACTTTGAGGGTGTTTTGCCAATTATCAGGCCTAGCATAAAGGACACAGCCAGCCTCAAGATGAACCGATAACCAAATTAAATTTGACACTAAAGGGTTGCTACACGGGTGATCACTGGGGGTACAAGTCAATCGGGTTACACATAATTGACATCAATCACAACGATCCCAACAACGACACCGCACGACCACCAATGGCTGCAATAAACACTGAAATACAGTCTCCCATAGAAGGGATGGGAGACAACCAGGTCAACAAGCCAAATACATAAGACCAAGAAAGCCAGATACTGAATCTCTACAAAGCCCACATTGACAAAAGCCAGACCTGAAGAGCCCAGTTCCAGGGAGTCGAGAGATCCTTCCCCAACAGAAAACTCTTCAGAATGCATCCACCACACAGACAGCCAGTCCACACTTCCTGCAAGTGGTCCCAGCTTTTATCCTCTCCATGGGACACCTGACCTGTCTTTACTTAATGCAGAACACCTGGGGCACATTTACCTAATGGCTCTCCCTGCAAAGCCAGAGGGAAGTTTAAAGGGAAACTCACCACCACTTTGTGAAGGACTGTGGAAATCGCCCCTATGTCAACCTTAATTTGGGGCTTGGGGTGGGAACCCCAGCATTTCAGAGGGGCACGAGTTTAAGGGGGAATATTTTGGGGGGATTATTTCAGAGAGTGAGTTATTGCGGGAGGGACTACTTCAGGGAGACTCTTTTGAAGGCACTATTGCAGGGGGGAATATGGCAGGGGGGACTATTTGGGGAGGAACTGTTTCAGGCGGGGCTATTTCAAGGCAGGGGAGTGTTACTGGACAGACTATTTCGGAAGACTCTTCAGGGGCAGTATTTTCAGGGGTCCCAAAATGTGATGGGAGGCCACAGGAAAGAAGAGTCCACAGGACAAACATAGGCCAGAAACAAGCAGGTGCCGGTAGGGGGTGCACGTTCTGATGGGCATTAGAGTCTGAAAAGGGCTGGGAAGACAAAAAAAGAGTGGGAGGCCATGTGGGAATTACAAATGGAGAAATCACTAGGAAAAAAAAAAAAAAAAAAAAAGAGGAGAAGTCCTGCGGGCACATGTTGGAGGAAAAACAGGTTGAGGGAGCAAGACAGAGGAAGAGAGATAATGATGGGCCGAGACTAGAAAGGCAGAGAGAGAGAGAGAGAAATCAAATGTGGGGAGAAAGGAAGGTGGAAAGGAGGGAGAGCAAGAGAAGGTTAAAAAGGCAGAGAGCATAAGGGGAAGAGAGAGCAAGAGAGAGAGAAAGGGAGAGGGAGCGGGACGGGCTACAAATTGAAAGGGAAAAGGCCACGGAGCAGAAGAGAATGGAACAGGGATCTGGGCACAGGGTTATAGCAGGAAAGAGCACCACCGAGACGGGTATGGATCTCTACAGGCAAAATGCTTGGCAGAGGATGGAGGACCGAGAGAAGAAGGGAAAAGGGGAAAAGGAAGAGGCAGTGAGGAAGTGATGGAGAAAGAAACAGTAGCAACTGAGAGATGAGAAGAGGGACAGGTCCGAGGCAGAGAGGTGGAGAAAGAGCATCAAGCCAGGGATGGGAACAGGCCAGACGGATCAGGAGAGAGGAGGCAGCACTGAGGCATCCAGAAGACAGGTGAGCAACAGGGAGACAGAGAGCAGGAGACGACTGCGGAAGAAATAGAGACGGGGGGTGGGATGCTGGCCTAGAACCAACAAGAGCAACAGAGAGAAAGACAGACGGGTGGAGAACGAGAAAAGACAGAAGAGAGAACAAGAGAGAGAGATGAAGCAACCAACAGATTCAAAGTCTTCCATCGATTCAATTCTTCAAAGAGCACGTCAAGGCAGGAACGCAGGCAGTGCAGAAAAGCTGCAAGAGACCTAAAAGAGAGGCTGGAAGAGAAATAAAGACCAGAAAAATGTGGTATCCAAAACGGGGTGGGAGGCTGAAACGGGGTGGGAGGCTGGAGGGCAGTAGAGGCCAGAAAAAAATGGAGGCCGAAAATAGGTGGGAGGCTGAAACAGGGTGGGAGGCTGGAGAGCAGTAGAGGCCAGGAAAAAATGGAGGCCGAAAATAGGTGGGAGGCTGAAACAGGGTGGGAGGCTGGAGGTCAGTAGAGGCCAGAAAAAAATGGAGGCCGAAAATAGGTAGGAGGCTGAAACAGGGTGGGAGGCTGGAGAGCAGTAGAGGCCAGGAAAAAATGGAGGCCGAAAATAGGTGGGAGGCTGAAACAGGGTGGGAGGCTGGAGGGCAGTAGAGGCCAGAAAAAAATGGAGGCCGAAAAGAGGTGGGAGGCTGAAAATGGGTGGGAGGCTGGAGGGCAGTAGAGGCCAGAAAAAAATGGAGGCCGAAAATAGGTGGGAGGCTGAAACAGGGTGGGAGGCTGGAGGGCAGTAGAGGCCAGAAAAAAATGGAGGCCGAAGAGCGGTGGGAGGCTGAAACGGGGTGGGAGGCTGGAGGGCAGTAGAGGCCAGGAAAAAAATGGAGGCCGAAAATGGGTGGGAGGCTGAAATGGGGTGGGACACTGGAGGGCAGTAGAGGCCAGGAAATAATGGAGGCCAAAAAGGGGTGGGAGGCTGAAATGGGGTGGGAGGCTGGAGGGCAGTAGAGGCCAGAAAAAATGGAGGCCGAAAAGAGGTGGGAGGCTGAAATGGGGTGGGAGGCTGAAATGGGGTGGGAGGCTGGAGGGCAGTAGAGGCCAGAAAAAATTGGAGGCCGTGATAAAGTGGGAGGCTGGAGAGCAGTGGAGGCCAGGAAAAAAATGGAGACAAAAAAAAGAAAAAAGGTGGGAGACTGAAACAGAGTGGAAGCCTGCAGGGCAGTAGAGAGTAGAAAAAATTGGAGACCAATAAAAGGTGGGGTGTTGAAATGGAGTGTGAAGCCAGGGGCAGGTAGAGGCAAGAAAAATCAGAGATGGCAAGAGGGAGGAATGGAGGGAGGCAGGGTGGGAACGAGGAAGGCAGGCTGCAAAAGGCTGCAAAATAAACAGAGGAAGTTATATAGGGAGGGAGTCAGGCTTCAAGAGAGAGGGAGGGAGGCAGGCCTCAAGAGGCTGGAAGAGGGAGGCAGGCCTCAAGAGGCTGGAAGAGGGAGGCAGGCAGGCAGTCTACAAGAGGCTGCAAGACGGAGGGAGGGAGGGAGGGAGGGAGGGTGCAAGAGGCTGCAAGAGAGAGGGAGGCAGGCAGGCAGACTGAAAGAGGCTGCAAGACGGAGGAAAGAAGGTATATATGGAGGGAGGGAAAAAGGTAGGCTGCAAGAAGGAGGGAGGCATGCAAGTTAAAGAGGCTGAAAGAGGGAGGCATGAAGACAGGCTGCAAGAGGCTGCAAGAGGGCGGGAGGCAGGGAGCCAGATTGCAAGATCAAGGGAGGCATGCAGGCAGGCATTGTGCAAGAGGATGCAAGAGGGAGGGAGGCAGACAGGCACGCTGAAAATGACTGCACGAGGGAGGGAAGGACGCAGCCAGGAAGCCTGCAAGAGGATGCCAGCGGCATGGAGGCAGGCAGGCCAGCAGGGTGCAAGAGGCTGCAAGAGGAAGGCAGGAAGGAAAGAGTAAGGGAGGGAGGCAGACAGGCTGCAAGACGCTGAAAGCGGGTGGGAGGCAGTCAGGCAGGCTGCAAGAGGCTACAAGAGGGCGGGAGGCAGGGAGCCAGGTTGCAAGATCAAGGGAGGCACGCAGGCAGGCATTGTGCAAGAGGATGCAAGAGGGATGGAAGCAGGCAGGCTGGCAGGCTGCAAGAGTCTGCAAGAGGGGGGGAGGCAGGCAGGCAAGCGGCAAGAGGCTGCAAGAGGGAGGGAGCAGGCAAGAGTAAGGGAGGGAGGCAGACAGGCTGCAAGAGTTTGAAAGAGGGTAGGAGGCAGGCAGGCAGGCTGCAAGATGCTACAGGAGGGGGGGAGGCAGGCAGGCAGGCTGCAAGAGGGAGGGAGGCTTGGCGTAAGCGAAGGACGGGAAAAAGTGGAGGCGCACATGGAGTGGAAGGAGCAAAATGACTGGCAGGCTGCAGGAAAGTGGAGGCCTAGACGCCACAGGGCAAATTTCTGCCAGGAAAGCGGAGATGCCGGAAGGAGGTGCACGCTCTGATGGGCATTAGTGTTTGAAAAGGGCTGGATAGCCAAAAAGGGATGAGAGGCCCTGGTGGAATTAGAGACGGTGAAATCACTTAGAAAAGGAAGGGGGGGGAGGGATCTACAGGCATATGTTGGAAGCAAAACAGGATCACAGAGCAAGACAGAGGAAGAGAGGTAATGATGGGTCGAGACTAGAAAGACAGAGAGAAATCACCTGTGGGGGGAAAGGAAGGTGGGAAGGAGGGAGAGCAAGGGACGGTCAAGAAGACAGAGGGATTGAAGGCATGAGAGAGCAAGAGATTCAGAAAGGGAGAGGGATCGGGACGGGCTACAAGCTGAAAGGGAAAGGCCCACGGAGCAGAAGGGAAGGGCACGGGAGCTGGGCACGAGTTTGTACTAGGAAAGAACACCACCGAGAGGGGTGTGGATCTCTACAGGCAAAATGCTTGGCAGAGGATGGAGGACCGAGAGAAGAAGGGAAAAGGGGAAAAGGAAGAGGCAGTGAGGAAGTGATGGAGAAAGAAACAGTAGCAACTGAGAGATGAGAAGAGGGACAGGTCCGAGGCAGAGAGGTGGAGAAAGAGCATCAAGCCAGGGATGGGAGCAGGCCAGATGGATCAGGAAAAAGAGGAGGCAGCAAGCACTGAGGCATCCAGAAGACAGGTGAGCAACAGGGAGACAGAGAGCGGGAGACGACTGCGGAAGAAATAGAGACGGGGAGTGGGATGCTGGCCTAGAACCAACAAGAACAACAGAGAGAAAGACAGACGGGTGGAGAACGAGAAAAGACAGAAGAGAGATCAAGAGAGAGAGATGAAGCAATCAGTAGATTCAAATTCTTCCATCGATTCAATTCTTCAAAGAGCACATCTAGGCAGGAACGCAGGCAGTGCAGAAAAGCTGCAAGAGACCTAAAAGAGAGGCTGGAAGGGAAATACAGGCCAGAAAAATGTTGTATCCCAAATGGGGTCTGAGGCTGGAGGGCTGTAGAGGCCAGAAAAAATTGGATGCCGACAAAAGGTGGGAGGCTGAAATGGGGTGGGTGGCCAGGGGGAGATAAAGGCCAAAAAAATGTGGGAGGCTGAAACATGGTGGGAGGCCGCCCGGGGGGGGGGGGGGGGGGGTGTAGAGACCAAAAAAAGTGGTGGCTGCAAAGGGGAGGGAGGCTTAGGGGAAGTTGAGGGCAGGAAAACATGGAGGCCAAACGGTGTGGAAGGACCAAAATGGGTGGGAGGCCCCGGGAAAGTAGGCCTTAGAATAAAGGGGAGTGTATTATGTGGAAACTATTTGGGGGCGGACAGTTTCAGTGGGACTGTTTTGGGGCCTAAATATTTCAGGGGGTATCGTTTCAGGGGAATTGATACGGAGGGTCTATTTCAGGGAGGCTATTTGGAGACTCCTTTGGGGGAGTATTTTGGTGGGTGTATTTAGGAGGGATATTTAACGGACGACTATTTGACAGGGGAGTATTTTAAGAGCAGAGCATTACAGGGGGATTATTTCCAGGGGGATGTCTTTCGAGGGATCTATTTCAGAGGGAGTGCTTCAGGGGAGAGCATTTGAGGGGAGACTATTCCAGGAGAAAGGATTTGGGGAGGACCGTTTCTGGGGAGAACATTTTGGGGGGGGAGTACTGGTGGAGGTAGATTTTCCAGGGAGAGTGTTTTGTGGCAGGAGAGTTATGGCAGGTACTGTTTCAGGGGGACTATTTATTGGGGAAAACTATTTCAGGGGTACTGTGGAGGACTCTTCCTGAGGAAGTGTTATGGGAGGGACGGTTTCAGGGAGACTATTTCAGGGGGACGTATTTTGGGGAGGACTCTTTGGTTGCAGTCCTATTTTGAGGCGGGAGTGTTACAGGACAGACTATTTCAGGAGTGCTACTTTGAGGGTGTTTTGCCAATTATCAGGCCTAGCATAAAGGACACAGCCAGCCTCAAGATGAACCGATAACCAAATTAAATTTGACACTAAAGGGTTGCTACACGGGTGATCACTGGGGGTACAAGTCAATCGGGTTACACATAATTGACATCAATCACAACGATCCCAACAACGACACCGCACGACCACCAATGGCTGCAATAAACACTGAAATACAGTCTCCCATAGAAGGGATGGGAGACAACCAGGTCAACAAGCCAAATACATAAGACCAAGAAAGCCAGATACTGAATCTCTACAAAGCCCACATTGACAAAAGCCAGACCTGAAGAGCCCAGTTCCAGGGAGTCGAGAGATCCTTCCCCAACAGAAAATTCTTCAGAATGCATCCACCACACAGACAGCCAGTCCACACTTCCTGCAAGTGGTCCCAGCTTTTATCCTCTCCATGGGACACCTGACCTGTCTTTACTTAATGCAGAACACCTGGGGCACATTTACCTAATGGCTCTCCCTGCAAAGCCAGAGGGAAGTTTAAAGGGAAACTCACCACCACTTTGTGAAGGACTGTGGAAATCGCCCCTATGTCAACCTTAATTTGGGGCTTGGGGTGGGAACCCCAGCATTTCAGAGGGGCACGAGTTTAAGGGGGAATATTTTGGGGGGATTAATTCAGAGAGTGAGTTATTGCGGGAGGGACTACTTCAGGGAGACTCTTTTGAAGGCACTATTGCAGGGGGGAATATGGCAGGGGGGACTATTTGGGGAGGAACTGTTTCAGGCGGGGCTATTTCAAGGCAGGGGAGTGTTACTGGACAGACTATTTCGGAAGACTCTTCAGGGGCAGTATTTTCAGGGGTCCCAAAATGTGATGGGAGGCCACAGGAAAGAAGAGTCCACAGGACAAACATAGGCCAGAAACAAGCAGGTGCCGGTAGGGGGTGCACGTTCTGATGGGCATTAGAGTCTGAAAAGGGCTGGGAAGACAAAAAAAGAGTGGGAGGCCATGTGGGAATTACAAATGGAGAAATCACTAGGAAAAAAAAAAAAAAAAAAAAGAGGAGAAGTCCTGCGGGCACATGTTGGAGGAAAAACAGGTTGAGGGAGCAAGACAGAGGAAGAGAGATAATGATGGGCCGAGACTAGAAAGGCAGAGAGAGAGAGAGAGAAATCAAATGTGGGGAGAAAGGAAGGTGGAAAGGAGGGAGAGCAAGAGAAGGTTAAAAAGGCAGAGAGCATAAGGGGAAGAGAGAGCAAGAGAGAGAGAAAGGGAGAGGGAGCGGGACGGGCTACAAATTGAAAGGGAAAAGGCCACGGAGCAGAAGAGAATGGAACAGGGATCTGGGCACAGGGTTATAGCAGGAAAGAGCACCACCGAGACGGGTATGGATCTCTACAGGCAAAATGCTTGGCAGAGGATGGAGGACCGAGAGAAGAAGGGAAAAGGGGAAAAGGAAGAGGCAGTGAGGAAGTGATGGAGAAAGAAACAGTAGCAACTGAGAGATGAGAAGAGGGACAGGTCCGAGGCAGAGAGGTGGAGAAAGAGCATCAAGCCAGGGATGGGAACAGGCCAGACGGATCAGGAGAGAGGAGGCAGCACTGAGGCATCCAGAAGACAGGTGAGCAACAGGGAGACAGAGAGCAGGAGACGACTGCGGAAGAAATAGAGACGGGGGGTGGGATGCTGGCCTAGAACCAACAAGAGCAACAGAGAGAAAGACAGACGGGTGGAGAACGAGAAAAGACAGAAGAGAGAACAAGAGAGAGAGATGAAGCAACCAACAGATTCAAAGTCTTCCATCGATTCAATTCTTCAAAGAGCACGTCAAGGCAGGAACGCAGGCAGTGCAGAAAAGCTGCAAGAGACCTAAAAGAGAGGCTGGAAAAGAAATAAAGACCAGAAAAATGTGGTATCCAAAACGGGGTGGGAGGCTGAAACGGGGTGGGAGGCTGGAGGGCAGTAGAGGCCAGAAAAAAATGGAGGCCGAAAATAGGTGGGAGGCTGAAACAGGGTGGGAGGCTGGAGAGCAGTAGAGGCCAGGAAAAAATGGAGGCGGAAAATAGGTGGGAGGCTGAAACAGGGTGGGAGGCTGGAGGTCAGTAGAGGCCAGAAAAAAATGGAGGCCGAAAATAGGTAGGAGGCTGAAACAGGGTGGGAGGCTGGAGAGCAGTAGAGGCCAGGAAAAAATGGAGGCCGAAAATAGGTGGGAGGCTGAAACAGGGTGGGAGGCTGGAGGGCAGTAGAGGCCAGAAAAAAATGGAGGCCGAAAAGAGGTGGGAGGCTGAAAATGGGTGGGAGGCTGGAGGGCAGTAGAGGCCAGAAAAAAATGGAGGCCGAAAATAGGTGGGAGGCTGAAACAGGGTGGGAGGCTGGAGGGCAGTAGAGGCCAGAAAAAAATGGAGGCCGAAGAGCGGTGGGAGGCTGAAACGGGGTGGGAGGCTGGAGGGCAGTAGAGGCCAGGAAAAAAATGGAGGCCGAAAATGGGTGGGAGGCTGAAATGGGGTGGGACACTGGAGGGCAGTAGAGGCCAGGAAATAATGGAGGCCGAAAAGGGGTGGGAGGCTGAAATGGGGTGGGAGGCTGGAGGGCAGTAGAGGCCAGAAAAAATGGAGGCCGAAAAGAGGTGGGAGGCTGAAATGGGGTGGGAGGCTGAAATGGGGTGGGAGGCTGAAATGGGGTGGGAGGCTGGAGGGCAGTAGAGGCCAGAAAAAATTGGAGGCCGTGATAAAGTGGGAGGCTGGAGAGCAGTGGAGGCCAGGAAAAAAATGGAGACAAAAAAAAGAAAAAAGGTGGGAGACTGAAACAGAGTGGAAGCCTGCAGGGCAGTAGAGAGTAGAAAAAATTGGAGACCAATAAAAGGTGGGGTGTTGAAATGGAGTGTGAAGCCAGGGGCAGGTAGAGGCAAGAAAAATCAGAGATGGCAAGAGGGAGGAATGGAGGGAGGCAGGGTGGGAACGAGGAAGGCAGGCTGCAAAAGGCTGCAAAATAAACAGAGGAAGTTATATAGGGAGGGAGTCAGGCTTCAAGAGAGAGGGAGGGAGGCAGGCCTCAAGAGGCTGGAAGAGGGAGGCAGGCCTCAAGAGGCTGGAAGAGGGAGGCAGGCCTCAAGAGGCTGGAAGAGGGAGGCAGGCAGGCAGTCTACAAGAGGCTGCAAGACGGAGGGAGGGAGGGAGGGAGGGAGGGAGGGAGGGTGCAAGAGGCTGCAAGAGAGAGGGAGGCAGGCAGGCAGACTGAAAGAGGCTGCAAGACGGAGGAAAGAAGGTATATATGGAGGGAGGGAAAAAGGTAGGCTGCAAGAAGGAGGGAGGCATGCAAGTTAAAGAGGCTGAAAGAGGGAGGCATGAAGACAGGCTGCAAGAGGCTGCAAGAGGGTGGGAGGCAGGGAGCCAGGTTGCAAGATCAAGGGAGGCACGCAGGCAGGCATTGTGCAAGAGGATGCAAGAGGGATGGAAGCAGGCAGGCTGGCAGGCTGCAAGAGTCTGCAAGAGGGGGGGAGGCAGGCAGGCAAGCGGCAAGAGGCTGCAAGAGGGAGGGAGCAGGCAAGAGTAAGGGAGGGAGGCAGACAGGCTGCAAGAGTTTGAAAGAGGGTAGGAGGCAGGCAGGCAGGCTGCAAGATGCTACAGGAGGGGGGGAGGCAGGCAGGCAGGCTGCAAGAGGGAGGGAGGCTTGGCGTAAGCGAAGGACGGGAAAAAGTGGAGGCGCACATGGAGTGGAAGGAGCAAAATGACTGGCAGGCTGCAGGAAAGTGGAGGCCTAGACGCCACAGGGCAAATTTCTGCCAGGAAAGCGGAGATGCCGGAAGGAGGTGCACGCTCTGATGGGCATTAGTGTTTGAAAAGGGCTGGATAGCCAAAAAGGGATGAGAGGCCCTGGTGGAATTAGAGACGGTGAAATCACTTAGAAAAGGAAGGGGGGGGAGGGATCTACAGGCATATGTTGGAAGCAAAACAGGATCACAGAGCAAGAGAGAGGAAGAGAGGTAATGATGGGTCGAGACTAGAAAGACAGAGAGAAATCACCTGTGGGGGGAAAGGAAGGTGGGAAGGAGGGAGAGCAAGGGACGGTCAAGAAGACAGAGGGATTGAAGGCATGAGAGAGCAAGAGATTCAGAAAGGGAGAGGGATCGGGACGGGCTACAAGCTGAAAGGGAAAGGCCCACGGAGCAGAAGGGAAGGGCACGGGAGCTGGGCACGAGTTTGTACTAGGAAAGAACACCACCGAGAGGGGTGTGGATCTCTACAGGCAAAATGCTTGGCAGAGGATGGAGGACCGAGAGAAGAAGGGAAAAGGGGAAAAGGAAGAGGCAGTGAGGAAGTGATGGAGAAAGAAACAGTAGCAACTGAGAGATGAGAAGAGGGACAGGTCCGAGGCAGAGAGGTGGAGAAAGAGCATCAAGCCAGGGATGGGAGCAGGCCAGATGGATCAGGAAAAAGAGGAGGCAGCAAGCACTGAGGCATCCAGAAGACAGGTGAGCAACAGGGAGACAGAGAGCGGGAGACGACTGCGGAAGAAATAGAGACGGGGAGTGGGATGCTGGCCTAGAACCAACAAGAACAACAGAGAGAAAGACAGACGGGTGGAGAACGAGAAAAGACAGAAGAGAGATCAAGAGAGAGAGATGAAGCAATCAGTAGATTCAAATTCTTCCATCGATTCAATTCTTCAAAGAGCACATCTAGGCAGGAACGCAGGCAGTGCAGAAAAGCTGCAAGAGACCTAAAAGAGAGGCTGGAAGGGAAATACAGGCCAGAAAAATGTTGTATCCCAAATGGGGTCTGAGGCTGGAGGGCTGTAGAGGCCAGAAAAAATTGGATGCCGACAAAAGGTGGGAGGCTGAAATGGGGTGGGTGGCCAGGGGGAGATAAAGGCCAAAAAAATGTGGGAGGCTGAAACATGGTGGGAGGCCGCCCGGGGGGGGGGGGGGGGGGTGTAGAGACCAAAAAAAGTGGTGGCTGCAAAGGGGAGGGAGGCTTAGGGGAAGTTGAGGGCAGGAAAACATGGAGGCCAAACGGTGTGGAAGGACCAAAATGGGTGGGAGGCCCCGGGAAAGTAGGCCTTAGAATAAAGGGGAGTGTATTATGTGGAAACTATTTGGGGGCGGACAGTTTCAGTGGGACTGTTTTGGGGCCTAAATATTTCAGGGGGTATCGTTTCAGGGGAATTGATACGGAGGGTCTATTTCAGGGAGGCTATTTGGAGACTCCTTTGGGGGAGTATTTTGGTGGGTGTATTTAGGAGGGATATTTAACGGACGACTATTTGACAGGGGAGTATTTTAAGAGCAGAGCATTACAGGGGGATTATTTCCAGGGGGATGTCTTTCGAGGGATCTATTTCAGAGGGAGTGCTTCAGGGGAGAGCATTTGAGGGGAGACTATTCCAGGAGAAAGGATTTGGGGAGGACCGTTTCTGGGGAGAACATTTTGGGGGGGGAGTACTGGTGGAGGTAGATTTTCCAGGGAGAGTGTTTTGTGGCAGGAGAGTTATGGCAGGTACTGTTTCAGGGGGACTATTTATTGGGGAAAACTATTTCAGGGGTACTGTGGAGGACTCTTCCTGAGGAAGTGTTATGGGAGGGACGGTTTCAGGGAGACTATTTCAGGGGGACGTATTTTGGGGAGGACTCTTTGGTTGCAGTCCTATTTTGAGGCGGGAGTGTTACAGGACAGACTATTTCAGGAGTGCTACTTTGAGGGTGTTTTGCCAATTATCAGGCCTAGCATAAAGGACACAGCCAGCCTCAAGATGAACCGATAACCAAATTAAATTTGACACTAAAGGGTTGCTACACGGGTGATCACTGGGGGTACAAGTCAATCGGGTTACACATAATTGACATCAATCACAACGATCCCAACAACGACACCGCACGACCACCAATGGCTGCAATAAACACTGAAATACAGTCTCCCATAGAAGGGATGGGAGACAACCAGGTCAACAAGCCAAATACATAAGACCAAGAAAGCCAGATACTGAATCTCTACAAAGCCCACATTGACAAAAGCCAGACCTGAAGAGCCCAGTTCCAGGGAGTCGAGAGATCCTTCCCCAACAGAAAATTCTTCAGAATGCATCCACCACACAGACAGCCAGTCCACACTTCCTGCAAGTGGTCCCAGCTTTTATCCTCTCCATGGGACACCTGACCTGTCTTTACTTAATGCAGAACACCTGGGGCACATTTACCTAATGGCTCTCCCTGCAAAGCCAGAGGGAAGTTTAAAGGGAAACTCACCACCACTTTGTGAAGGACTGTGGAAATCGCCCCTATGTCAACCTTAATTTGGGGCTTGGGGTGGGAACCCCAGCATTTCAGAGGGGCACGAGTTTAAGGGGGAATATTTTGGGGGGATTAATTCAGAGAGTGAGTTATTGCGGGAGGGACTACTTCAGGGAGACTCTTTTGAAGGCACTATTGCAGGGGGGAATATGGCAGGGGGGACTATTTGGGGAGGAACTGTTTCAGGCGGGGCTATTTCAAGGCAGGGGAGTGTTACTGGACAGACTATTTCGGAAGACTCTTCAGGGGCAGTATTTTCAGGGGTCCCAAAATGTGATGGGAGGCCACAGGAAAGAAGAGTCCACAGGACAAACATAGGCCAGAAACAAGCAGGTGCCGGTAGGGGGTGCACGTTCTGATGGGCATTAGAGTCTGAAAAGGGCTGGGAAGACAAAAAAAGAGTGGGAGGCCATGTGGGAATTACAAATGGAGAAATCACTAGGAAAAAAAAAAAAAAAAAAAAAGAGGAGAAGTCCTGCGGGCACATGTTGGAGGAAAAACAGGTTGAGGGAGCAAGACAGAGGAAGAGAGATAATGATGGGCCGAGACTAGAAAGGCAGAGAGAGAGAGAGAGAAATCAAATGTGGGGAGAAAGGAAGGTGGAAAGGAGGGAGAGCAAGAGAAGGTTAAAAAGGCAGAGAGCATAAGGGGAAGAGAGAGCAAGAGAGAGAGAAAGGGAGAGGGAGCGGGACGGGCTACAAATTGAAAGGGAAAAGGCCACGGAGCAGAAGAGAATGGAACAGGGATCTGGGCACAGGGTTATAGCAGGAAAGAGCACCACCGAGACGGGTATGGATCTCTACAGGCAAAATGCTTGGCAGAGGATGGAGGACCGAGAGAAGAAGGGAAAAGGGGAAAAGGAAGAGGCAGTGAGGAAGTGATGGAGAAAGAAACAGTAGCAACTGAGAGATGAGAAGAGGGACAGGTCCGAGGCAGAGAGGTGGAGAAAGAGCATCAAGCCAGGGATGGGAACAGGCCAGACGGATCAGGAGAGAGGAGGCAGCACTGAGGCATCCAGAAGACAGGTGAGCAACAGGGAGACAGAGAGCAGGAGACGACTGCGGAAGAAATAGAGACGGGGGGTGGGATGCTGGCCTAGAACCAACAAGAGCAACAGAGAGAAAGACAGACGGGTGGAGAACGAGAAAAGACAGAAGAGAGAACAAGAGAGAGAGATGAAGCAACCAACAGATTCAAAGTCTTCCATCGATTCAATTCTTCAAAGAGCACGTCAAGGCAGGAACGCAGGCAGTGCAGAAAAGCTGCAAGAGACCTAAAAGAGAGGCTGGAAAAGAAATAAAGACCAGAAAAATGTGGTATCCAAAACGGGGTGGGAGGCTGAAACGGGGTGGGAGGCTGGAGGGCAGTAGAGGCCAGAAAAAAATGGAGGCCGAAAATAGGTGGGAGGCTGAAACAGGGTGGGAGGCTGGAGAGCAGTAGAGGCCAGGAAAAAATGGAGGCGGAAAATAGGTGGGAGGCTGAAACAGGGTGGGAGGCTGGAGGTCAGTAGAGGCCAGAAAAAAATGGAGGCCGAAAATAGGTAGGAGGCTGAAACAGGGTGGGAGGCTGGAGAGCAGTAGAGGCCAGGAAAAAATGGAGGCCGAAAATAGGTGGGAGGCTGAAACAGGGTGGGAGGCTGGAGGGCAGTAGAGGCCAGAAAAAAATGGAGGCCGAAAAGAGGTGGGAGGCTGAAAATGGGTGGGAGGCTGGAGGGCAGTAGAGGCCAGAAAAAAATGGAGGCCGAAAATAGGTGGGAGGCTGAAACAGGGTGGGAGGCTGGAGGGCAGTAGAGGCCAGAAAAAAATGGAGGCCGAAGAGCGGTGGGAGGCTGAAACGGGGTGGGAGGCTGGAGGGCAGTAGAGGCCAGGAAAAAAATGGAGGCCGAAAATGGGTGGGAGGCTGAAATGGGGTGGGACACTGGAGGGCAGTAGAGGCCAGGAAATAATGGAGGCCGAAAAGGGGTGGGAGGCTGAAATGGGGTGGGAGGCTGGAGGGCAGTAGAGGCCAGAAAAAATGGAGGCCGAAAAGAGGTGGGAGGCTGAAATGGGGTGGGAGGCTGAAATGGGGTGGGAGGCTGGAGGGCAGTAGAGGCCAGAAAAAATTGGAGGCCGTGATAAAGTGGGAGGCTGGAGAGCAGTGGAGGCCAGGAAAAAAATGGAGACAAAAAAAAGAAAAAAGGTGGGAGACTGAAACAGAGTGGAAGCCTGCAGGGCAGTAGAGAGTAGAAAAAATTGGAGACCAATAAAAGGTGGGGTGTTGAAATGGAGTGTGAAGCCAGGGGCAGGTAGAGGCAAGAAAAATCAGAGATGGCAAGAGGGAGGAATGGAGGGAGGCAGGGTGGGAACGAGGAAGGCAGGCTGCAAAAGGCTGCAAAATAAACAGAGGAAGTTATATAGGGAGGGAGTCAGGCTTCAAGAGAGAGGGAGGGAGGCAGGCCTCAAGAGGCTGGAAGAGGGAGGCAGGCCTCAAGAGGCTGGAAGAGGGAGGCAGGCAGGCAGTCTACAAGAGGCTGCAAGACGGAGGGAGGGAGGGAGGGAGGGAGGGAGGGTGCAAGAGGCTGCAAGAGAGAGGGAGGCAGGCAGGCAGACTGAAAGAGGCTGCAAGACGGAGGAAAGAAGGTATATATGGAGGGAGGGAAAAAGGTAGGCTGCAAGAAGGAGGGAGGCATGCAAGTTAAAGAGGCTGAAAGAGGGAGGCATGAAGACAGGCTGCAAGAGGCTGCAAGAGGGCGGGAGGCAGGGAGCCAGATTGCAAGATCAAGGGAGGCATGCAGGCAGGCATTGTGCAAGAGGATGCAAGAGGGAGGGAGGCAGACAGGCACGCTGAAAATGACTGCACGAGGGAGGGAAGGACGCAGCCAGGAAGCCTGCAAGAGGATGCCAGCGGCATGGAGGCAGGCAGGCCAGCAGGGTGCAAGAGGCTGCAAGAGGAAGGCAGGAAGGAAAGAGTAAGGGAGGGAGGCAGACAGGCTGCAAGACGCTGAAAGCGGGTGGGAGGCAGTCAGGCAGGCTGCAAGAGGCTACAAGAGGGCGGGAGGCAGGGAGCCAGGTTGCAAGATCAAGGGAGGCACGCAGGCAGGCATTGTGCAAGAGGATGCAAGAGGGATGGAAGCAGGCAGGCTGGCAGGCTGCAAGAGTCTGCAAGAGGGGGGGAGGCAGGCAGGCAAGCGGCAAGAGGCTGCAAGAGGGAGGGAGCAGGCAAGAGTAAGGGAGGGAGGCAGACAGGCTGCAAGAGTTTGAAAGAGGGTAGGAGGCAGGCAGGCAGGCTGCAAGATGCTACAGGAGGGGGGGAGGCAGGCAGGCAGGCTGCAAGAGGGAGGGAGGCTTGGCGTAAGCGAAGGACGGGAAAAAGTGGAGGCGCACATGGAGTGGAAGGAGCAAAATGACTGGCAGGCTGCAGGAAAGTGGAGGCCTAGACGCCACAGGGCAAATTTCTGCCAGGAAAGCGGAGATGCCGGAAGGAGGTGCACGCTCTGATGGGCATTAGTGTTTGAAAAGGGCTGGATAGCCAAAAAGGGATGAGAGGCCCTGGTGGAATTAGAGACGGTGAAATCACTTAGAAAAGGAAGGGGGGGGAGGGATCTACAGGCATATGTTGGAAGCAAAACAGGATCACAGAGCAAGACAGAGGAAGAGAGGTAATGATGGGTCGAGACTAGAAAGACAGAGAGAAATCACCTGTGGGGGGAAAGGAAGGTGGGAAGGAGGGAGAGCAAGGGACGGTCAAGAAGACAGAGGGATTGAAGGCATGAGAGAGCAAGAGATTCAGAAAGGGAGAGGGATCGGGACGGGCTACAAGCTGAAAGGGAAAGGCCCACGGAGCAGAAGGGAAGGGCACGGGAGCTGGGCACGAGTTTGTACTAGGAAAGAACACCACCGAGAGGGGTGTGGATCTCTACAGGCAAAATGCTTGGCAGAGGATGGAGGACCGAGAGAAGAAGGGAAAAGGGGAAAAGGAAGAGGCAGTGAGGAAGTGATGGAGAAAGAAACAGTAGCAACTGAGAGATGAGAAGAGGGACAGGTCCGAGGCAGAGAGGTGGAGAAAGAGCATCAAGCCAGGGATGGGAGCAGGCCAGATGGATCAGGAAAAAGAGGAGGCAGCAAGCACTGAGGCATCCAGAAGACAGGTGAGCAACAGGGAGACAGAGAGCAGGAGACGACTGCGGAAGAAATAGAGACGGGGAGTGGGATGCTGGCCTAGAACCAACAAGAGCAACAGAGAGAAAGACAGACGGGTGGAGAACGAGAAAAGACAGAAGAGAGATCAAGAGAGAGAGATGAAGCAATCAGTAGATTCAAATTCTTCCATCGATTCAATTCTTCAAAGAGCACATCTAGGCAGGAACGCAGGCAGTGCAGAAAAGCTGCAAGAGACCTAAAAGAGAGGCTGGAAGGGAAATACAGGCCAGAAAAATGTTGTATCCCAAATGGGGTCTGAGGCTGGAGGGCTGTAGAGGCCAGAAAAAATTGGATGCCGACAAAAGGTGGGAGGCTGAAATGGGGTGGGTGGCCAGGGGGAGATAAAGGCCAAAAAAATGTGGGAGGCTGAAACATGGTGGGAGGCCGCCCGGGGGGGGGGTGGGGTGGGGTGTAGAGACCAAAAAAAGTGGTGGCTGCAAAGGGGAGGGAGGCTTAGGGGAAGTTGAGGGCAGGAAAACATGGAGGCCAAACGGTGTGGAAGGACCAAAATGGGTGGGAGGCCCCGGGAAAGTAGGCCTTAGAATAAAGGGGAGTGTATTATGTGGAAACTATTTGGGGGCGGACAGTTTCAGTGGGACTGTTTTGGGGCCTAAATATTTCAGGGGGTATCGTTTCAGGGGAATTGATACGGAGGGTCTATTTCAGGGAGGCTATTTGGAGACTCCTTTGGGGGAGTATTTTGGTGGGTGTATTTAGGAGGGATATTTAACGGACGACTATTTGACGGGGGAGTATTTTAAGAGCAGAGCATTACAGGGGGATTATTTCCAGGGGGATGTCTTTCGAGGGATCTATTTCAGAGGGAGTGCTTCAGGGGAGAGCATTTGAGGGGAGACTATTCCAGGAGAAAGGATTTGGGGAGGACCGTTTCTGGGGAGAACATTTTGGGGGGGGAGTACTGGTGGAGGTAGATTTTCCAGGGAGAGTGTTTTGTGGCAGGAGAGTTATGGCAGGTACTGTTTCAGGGGGACTATTTATTGGGGAAAACTATTTCAGGGGTACTGTGGAGGACTCTTCCTGAGGAAGTGTTATGGGAGGGACGGTTTCAGGGAGACTATTTCAGGGGGACGTATTTTGGGGAGGACTCTTTGGTTGCAGTCCTATTTTGAGGCGGGAGTGTTACAGGACAGACTATTTCAGGAGTGCTACTTTGAGGGTGTTTTGCCAATTATCAGGCCTAGCATAAAGGACACAGCCAGCCTCAAGATGAACCGATAACCAAATTAAATTTGACACTAAAGGGTTGCTACACGGGTGATCACTGGGGGTACAAGTCAATCGGGTTACACATAATTGACATCAATCACAACGATCCCAACAACGACACCGCACGACCACCAATGGCTGCAATAAACACTGAAATACAGTCTCCCATAGAAGGGATGGGAGACAACCAGGTCAACAAGCCAAATACATAAGACCAAGAAAGCCAGATACTGAATCTCTACAAAGCCCACATTGACAAAAGCCAGACCTGAAGAGCCCAGTTCCAGGGAGTCGAGAGATCCTTCCCCAACAGAAAACTCTTCAGAATGCATCCACCACACAGACAGCCAGTCCACACTTCCTGCAAGTGGTCCCAGCTTTTATCCTCTCCATGGGACACCTGACCTGTCTTTACTTAATGCAGAACACCTGGGGCACATTTACCTAATGGCTCTCCCTGCAAAGCCAGAGGGAAGTTTAAAGGGAAACTCACCACCACTTTGTGAAGGACTGTGGAAATCGCCCCTATGTCAACCTTAATTTGGGGCTTGGGGTGGGAATCCCAGTATTTCAGAGGGGCACGAGTTTAAGGGGGAATATTTTGGGGGGATTATTTCAGAGAGTGAGTTATTGCGGGAGGGACTACTTCAGGGAGACTCTTTTGAAGGCACTATTGCAGGGGGGAATATGGCAGGGGGGACTATTTGGGGAGGAACTGTTTCAGGCGGGGCTATTTCAAGGCAGGGGAGTGTTACTGGACAGACTATTTCGGAAGACTCTTCAGGGGCAGTATTTTCAGGGGTCCCAAAATGTGATGGGAGGCCACAGGAAAGAAGAGTCCACAGGACAAACATAGGCCAGAAACAAGCAGGTGCCGGTAGGGGGTGCACGTTCTGATGGGCATTAGAGTCTGAAAAGGACTGGGAAGACAAAAAAAGAGTGGGAGGCCATGTGGGAATTACAAATGGAGAAATCACGAGGAAAAAAAAAAAAAAAAAAAAAAGAGGAGAAGTCCTGCGGGCACATGTTGGAGGAAAAACAGGTTGAGGGAGCAAGACAGAGGAAGAGAGATAATGATGGGCCGAGACTAGAAAGGCAGAGAGAGAGAGAGAAATCAAATGTGGGGGGAAAGGAAGGTGGAAAGGAGGGAGAGCAAGAGAAGGTTAAAAAGGCAGAGAGCATAAGGGGAAGAGAGAGCAAGAGAGAGAGAAAGGGAGAGGGAGCGGGACGGGCTACAAATTGAAAGGGAAAAGGCCACGGAGCAGAAGAGAATGGAACAGGGATCTGGGCACAGGGTTATAGCAGGAAAGAGCACCACCGAGACGGGTATGGATCTCTACAGGCAAAATGCTTGGCAGAGGATGGAGGACCGAGAGAAGAAGGGAAAAGGGGAAAAGGAAGAGGCAGTGAGGAAGTGATGGAGAAAGAAACAGTAGCAACTGAGAGATGAGAAGAGGGACAGGTCCGAGGCAGAGAGGTGGAGAAAGAGCATCAAGCCAGGGATGGGAACAGGCCAGACGGATCAGGAGAGAGGAGGCAGCACTGAGGCATCCAGAAGACAGGTGAGCAACAGGGAGACAGAGAGCAGGAGACGACTGCGGAAGAAATAGAGACGGGGGGTGGGATGCTGGCCTAGAACCAACAAGAGCAACAGAGAGAAAGACAGACGGGTGGAGAACGAGAAAAGACAGAAGAGAGAACAAGAGAGAGAGATGAAGCAACCAACAGATTCAAAGTCTTCCATCGATTCAATTCTTCAAAGAGCACGTCAAGGCAGGAACGCAGGCAGTGCAGAAAAGCTGCAAGAGACCTAAAAGAGAGGCTGGAAGAGAAATAAAGACCAGAAAAATGTGGTATCCAAAACGGGGTGGGAGGCTGGAGGGCAGTAGAGGCCAGAAAAAAATGGAAGCCGAAAATAGGTGGGAGGCTGAAAAAGGGTGGGAGGCTGGAGGGCAGTAGAGGCCAGGAAAAAATGGAGGCCGAAAAGAGGTGGGAGGTTGAAACAGGGTGGGAGGCTGGAGGGCAGTAGAGGCCAGGAAAAAAATGAAGGCCGAAGAGCGGTGGGAGGCTGAAACGGGGTGGGAGGCTGGAGGGCAGTAGAGGCCAGGAAAAAATGGAGGCCGAAAATGGGTGGGAGGCTGAAATGGGGTGGGAGGCTGGAGGGCAGTAGAGGCCAGGAAATAATGGAGGTCGAAAAGGGGTGGGAGGCTGAAATGGGGTGGGAGGCTGGAGGGCAGTAGAGGCCAGAAAAAATTGGAGCGCGTGATAAAGTGGGAGGCTGGAGAGCAGTGGAGGCCAGGAAAAAAATGGAGACAAAAAAAAAGAAAAAAGGTGGGAGACTGAAACAGAGTGGAAGCCTGCAGGGCAGTAGAGAGTAGAAAAAATTGGAGACCAATAAAAGGTGGGGTGTTGAAATGGAGTGTGAAGCCAGGGGCAGGTAGAGGCAAGAAAAATCAGAGATGGCAAGAGGGAGGAATGGAGGGAGGCAGGGTGGGAACGAGGAAGGCAGGCTGCAAAAGGCTGCAAAATAAAGAGAGGAAGTTATATAGGGAGGGAGTCAGGCTTCAAGAGAGAGGGAGGAAGGCAGGCCTCAAGAGGCTGGAAGAGGGAGGCAGGCAGGCAGTCTACAAGAGGCTGCAAGACGGAGGGAGGGAGGGAGGGAGGGAGGGAGGGAGGGAGGGAGGGAGGGAGGGAGGGAGGGAGGGAGGGAAGCTGGCAGGGTGCAAGAGGCTGCAAGAGAGAGGGAGGCAGGCAGGCAGACTGAAAGAGGCTGCAAGACGGAGGAAAGAAGGTATATATGGAGGGAGGGAAAAAGGTAGGCTGCAAGAAGGAGGGAGGCATGCAAGTTAAAGAGGCTGAAAGAGGGAGGCATGAAGACAGGCTGCAAGAGGCTGCAAGAGGGCGGGAGGCAGGGAGCCAGGTTGCAAGATCAAGGGAGGCATGCAGGCAGGCATTGTGCAAGAGGATGCAAGAGGGAGGGAGGCAGACAGGCACGCTGAAAATGACTGCACGAGGGAGGGAAGGACGCAGCCAGGAAGCCTGCAAGAGGATGCCAGCGGCATGGAGGCAGGCAGGCCAGCAGGGTGCAAGAGGCTGCAAGAGGGAGGGAGCAGGCAGGCCAGCAGGGTGCAAGAGGCTGCAAGAGGGAGGGAGCAGGCAAGAGTAAGGGAGGGAGACAGGCAGGCTGCAAGAGTTTGAAAGAGAGTACAAGGCAGTCAGGCAGGCTGCAAGAGGCTACAAGTCAGGGGGAGGCAGGCAGGCCGGCAGGGTGCAAGAGGCTGCAAGAGGGAAGGAGGCAGGCAGGCCGGCAGGGTGCAAGAGGATGCAAGAGGGAGGGATGCAGGCAGGCAGGCAGGGTGCAAGAGGCTGCAAGAGGGAGGGAGGGAGGCAGGCAGGCAGGCAAGCTGCAAGAGGCTGCAAGAGGAAGGCAGGAAGGAAAGAGTAAGGGAGGGAGGCAGACAGGCTGCAAGACGCTGAAAGCGGGTGGGAGGCAGTCAGGCAGGCTGCAAGAGGCTACAAGAGGGCGGGAGGCAGGGAGCCAGGTTGCAAGATCAAGGGAGGCACGCAGGCAGGCATTGTGCAAGAGGATGCAAGAGGGATGGAAGCAGGCAGGCTGGCAGGCTGCAAGAGTCTGCAAGAGGGGGGGAGGCAGGCAGGCAAGCGGCAAGAGGCTGCAAGAGGGAGGGAGCAGGCAAGAGTAAGGGAGGGAGGCAGACAGGCTGCAAGAGTTTGAAAGAGGGTAGGAGGCAGGCAGGCAGGCTGCAAGATGCTACAGGAGGGGGGGAGGCAGGCAGGCAGGCTGCAAGAGGGAGGGAGGCTTGGCGTAAGCGAAGGACGGGAAAAAGTGGAGGCGCACATGGAGTGGAAGGAGCAAAATGACTGGCAGGCTGCAGGAAAGTGGAGGCCTAGACGCCACAGGGCAAATTTCTGCCAGGAAAGCGGAGATGCCGGAAGGAGGTGCACGCTCTGATGGGCATTAGTGTTTGAAAAGGGCTGGATAGCCAAAAAGGGATGAGAGGCCCTGGTGGAATTAGAGACGGTGAAATCACTTAGAAAAGGAAGGGGGGGGGGGGGGGGATCTACAGGCATATGTTGGAAGCAAAACAGGATCACAGAGCAAGACAGAGGAAGAGAGGTAATGATGGGTCGAGACTAGAAAGACAGAGAGAAATCACCTGTGGGGGGAAAGGAAGGTGGGAAGGAGGGAGAGCAAGGGACGGTCAAGAAGACAGAGGGATTGAAGGCAAGAGAGAGCAAGAGATTCAGAAAGGGAGAGGGATCGGGACGGGCTACAAGCTGAAAGGGAAAGGCCCACGGAGCAGAAGGGAAGGGCACGGGAGCTGGGCACGAGTTTGTACTAGGAAAGAACACCACCGAGAGGGGTATGGATCTCTACAGGCAAAATGCTTGGCAGAGGATGGAGGACCGAGAGAAGAAGGGAAAAGGGGAAAAGGAAGAGGCAGTGAGGAAGTGATGGAGAAAGAAACAGTAGCAACTGAGAGATGAGAAGAGGGACAGGTCCGAGGCAGAGAGGTGGAGAAAGAGCATCAAGCCAGGGATGGGAGCAGGCCAGATGGATCAGGAAAAAGAGGAGGCAGCAAGCACTGAGGCATCCAGAAGACAGGTGAGCAACAGGGAGACAGAGAGCAGGAGACGACTGCGGAAGAAATAGAGACGGGGAGTGGGATGCTGGCCTAGAACCAACAAGAGCAACAGAGAGAAAGACAGACGGGTGGAGAACGAGAAAAGACAGAAGAGAGATCAAGAGAGAGAGATGAAGCAATCAGTAGATTCAAATTCTTCCATCGATTCAATTCTTCAAAGAGCACATCTAGGCAGGAACGCAGGCAGTGCAGAAAAGCTGCAAGAGACCTAAAAGAGAGGCTGGAAGGGAAATACAGGCCAGAAAAATGTTGTATCCCAAATGGGGTCTGAGGCTGGAGGGCTGTAGAGGCCAGAAAAAATTGGATGCCGACAAAAGGTGGGAGGCTGAAATGGGGTGGGTGGCCAGGGGGAGATAAAGGCCAAAAAAATGTGGGAGGCTGAAACATGGTGGGAGGCCGCCCGGGGGGGGGGGGGGGGGTGTGTAGAGACCAAAAAAAGTGGTGGCTGCAAAGGGGAGGGTGGCTTAGGGGAAGTTGAGGGCAGGAAAACATGGAGGCCAAACGGTGTGGAAGGACCAAAATGGGTGGGAGGCCCCGGGAAAGTAGGCCTTAGAATAAAGGGGAGTGTATTATGTGGAAACTATTTGGGGGCGGACAGTTTCAGTGGGACTGTTTTGGGGCCTAAATATTTCAGGGAGGCTATTTGGAGACTCCTTTGGGGGAGTATTTTGGTGGGTGTATTTAGGAGGGATATTTAACGGACGACTATTTGACGGGGGAGTATTTTAAGAGCAGAGCATTACAGGGGGATTATTTCCAGGGGGATGTCTTTCGAGGGATCTATTTCAGAGGGAGTGCTTCAGGGGAGAGCATTTGAGGGGAGACTATTCCAGGAGAAAGGATTTGGGGAGGACCGTTTCTGGGGAGAACATTTTGGGGGGGGAGTACTGGTGGAGGTAGATTTTCCAGGGAGAGTGTTTTGTGGCAGGAGAGTTATGGCAGGTACTGTTTCAGGGGGACTATTTATTGGGGAAAACTATTTCAGGGGTACTGTGGAGGACTCTTCCTGAGGAAGTGTTATGGGAGGGACGGTTTCAGGGAGACTATTTCAGGGGGACGTATTTTGGGGAGGACTCTTTGGTTGCAGTCCTATTTTGAGGCGGGAGTGTTACAGGACAGACTATTTCAGGAGTGCTACTTTGAGGGTGTTTTGCCAATTATCAGGCCTAGCATAAAGGACACAGCCAGCCTCAAGATGAACCGATAACCAAATTAAATTTGACACTAAAGGGTTGCTACACGGGTGATCACTGGGGGTACAAGTCAATCGGGTTACACATAATTGACATCAATCACAACGATCCCAACAACGACACCGCACGACCACCAATGGCTGCAATAAACACTGAAATACAGTCTCCCATAGAAGGGATGGGAGACAACCAGGTCAACAAGCCAAATACATAAGACCAAGAAAGCCAGATACTGAATCTCTACAAAGCCCACATTGACAAAAGCCAGACCTGAAGAGCCCAGTTCCAGGGAGTCGAGAGATCCTTCCCCAACAGAAAACTCTTCAGAATGCATCCACCACACAGACAGCCAGTCCACACTTCCTGCAAGTGGTCCCAGCTTTTATCCTCTCCATGGGACACCTGACCTGTCTTTACTTAATGCAGAACACCTGGGGCACATTTACCTAATGGCTCTCCCTGCAAAGCCAGAGGGAAGTTTAAAGGGAAACTCACCACCACTTTGTGAAGGACTGTGGAAATCGCCCCTATGTCAACCTTAATTTGGGGCTTGGGGTGGGAACCCCAGCATTTCAGAGGGGCACGAGTTTAAGGGGGAATATTTTGGGGGGATTATTTCAGAGAGTGAGTTATTGCGGGAGGGACTACTTCAGGGAGACTCTTTTGAAGGCACTATTGCAGGGGGGAATATGGCAGGGGGGACTATTTGGGGAGGAACTGTTTCAGGCGGGGCTATTTCAAGGCAGGGGAGTGTTACTGGACAGACTATTTCGGAAGACTCTTCAGGGGCAGTATTTTCAGGGGTCCCAAAATGTGATGGGAGGCCACAGGAAAGAAGAGTCCACAGGACAAACATAGGCCAGAAACAAGCAGGTGCCGGTAGGGGGTGCACGTTCTGATGGGCATTAGAGTCTGAAAAGGGCTGGGAAGACAAAAAAAGAGTGGGAGGCCATGTGGGAATTACAAATGGAGAAATCACTAGGAAAAAAAAAAAAAAAAAAAAAGAGGAGAAGTCCTGCGGGCACATGTTGGAGGAAAAACAGGTTGAGGGAGCAAGACAGAGGAAGAGAGATAATGATGGGCCGAGACTAGAAAGGCAGAGAGAGAGAGAGAGAAATCAAATGTGGGGAGAAAGGAAGGTGGAAAGGAGGGAGAGCAAGAGAAGGTTAAAAAGGCAGAGAGCATAAGGGGAAGAGAGAGCAAGAGAGAGAGAAAGGGAGAGGGAGCGGGACGGGCTACAAATTGAAAGGGAAAAGGCCACGGAGCAGAAGAGAATGGAACAGGGATCTGGGCACAGGGTTATAGCAGGAAAGAGCACCACCGAGACGGGTATGGATCTCTACAGGCAAAATGCTTGGCAGAGGATGGAGGACCGAGAGAAGAAGGGAAAAGGGGAAAAGGAAGAGGCAGTGAGGAAGTGATGGAGAAAGAAACAGTAGCAACTGAGAGATGAGAAGAGGGACAGGTCCGAGGCAGAGAGGTGGAGAAAGAGCATCAAGCCAGGGATGGGAACAGGCCAGACGGATCAGGAGAGAGGAGGCAGCACTGAGGCATCCAGAAGACAGGTGAGCAACAGGGAGACAGAGAGCAGGAGACGACTGCGGAAGAAATAGAGACGGGGGGTGGGATGCTGGCCTAGAACCAACAAGAGCAACAGAGAGAAAGACAGACGGGTGGAGAACGAGAAAAGACAGAAGAGAGAACAAGAGAGAGAGATGAAGCAACCAACAGATTCAAAGTCTTCCATCGATTCAATTCTTCAAAGAGCACGTCAAGGCAGGAACGCAGGCAGTGCAGAAAAGCTGCAAGAGACCTAAAAGAGAGGCTGGAAGAGAAATAAAGACCAGAAAAATGTGGTATCCAAAACGGGGTGGGAGGCTGAAACGGGGTGGGAGGCTGGAGGGCAGTAGAGGCCAGAAAAAAATGGAGGCCGAAAATAGGTGGGAGGCTGAAACAGGGTGGGAGGCTGGAGAGCAGTAGAGGCCAGGAAAAAATGGAGGCGGAAAATAGGTGGGAGGCTGAAACAGGGTGGGAGGCTGGAGGTCAGTAGAGGCCAGAAAAAAATGGAGGCCGAAAATAGGTAGGAGGCTGAAACAGGGTGGGAGGCTGGAGAGCAGTAGAGGCCAGGAAAAAATGGAGGCCGAAAATAGGTGGGAGGCTGAAACAGGGTGGGAGGCTGGAGGGCAGTAGAGGCCAGAAAAAATGGAGGCCGAAAAGAGGTGGGAGGCTGAAAATGGGTGGGAGGCTGGAGGGCAGTAGAGGCCAGAAAAAAATGGAGGCCGAAAATAGGTGGGAGGCTGAAACAGGGTGGGAGGCTGGAGGGCAGTAGAGGCCAGAAAAAAATGGAGGCCGAAGAGCGGTGGGAGGCTGAAACGGGGTGGGAGGCTGGAGGGCAGTAGAGGCCAGGAAAAAAATGGAGGCCGAAAATGGGTGGGAGGCTGAAATGGGGTGGGACACTGGAGGGCAGTAGAGGCCAGGAAATAATGGAGGCCGAAAAGGGGTGGGAGGCTGAAATGGGGTGGGAGGCTGGAGGGCAGTAGAGGCCAGAAAAAATGGAGGCCGAAAAGAGGTGGGAGGCTGAAATGGGGTGGGAGGCTGAAATGGGGTGGGAGGCTGGAGGGCAGTAGAGGCCAGAAAAAATTGGAGGCCGTGATAAAGTGGGAGGCTGGAGAGCAGTGGAGGCCAGGAAAAAAATGGAGACAAAAAAAAGAAAAAAGGTGGGAGACTGAAACAGAGTGGAAGCCTGCAGGGCAGTAGAGAGTAGAAAAAATTGGAGACCAATAAAAGGTGGGGTGTTGAAATGGAGTGTGAAGCCAGGGGCAGGTAGAGGCAAGAAAAATCAGAGATGGCAAGAGGGAGGAATGGAGGGAGGCAGGGTGGGAACGAGGAAGGCAGGCTGCAAAAGGCTGCAAAATAAACAGAGGAAGTTATATAGGGAGGGAGTCAGGCTTCAAGAGAGAGGGAGGGAGGCAGGCCTCAAGAGGCTGGAAGAGGGAGGCAGGCAGGCAGTCTACAAGAGGCTGCAAGACGGAGGGAGGGAGGGAGGGAGGGAGGGTGCAAGAGGCTGCAAGAGAGAGGGAGGCAGGCAGGCAGACTGAAAGAGGCTGCAAGACGGAGGAAAGAAGGTATATATGGAGGGAGGGAAAAAGGTAGGCTGCAAGAAGGAGGGAGGCATGCAAGTTAAAGAGGCTGAAAGAGGGAGGCATGAAGACAGGCTGCAAGAGGCTGCAAGAGGGCGGGAGGCAGGGAGCCAGATTGCAAGATCAAGGGAGGCATGCAGGCAGGCATTGTGCAAGAGGATGCAAGAGGGAGGGAGGCAGACAGGCACGCTGAAAATGACTGCACGAGGGAGGGAAGGACGCAGCCAGGAAGCCTGCAAGAGGATGCCAGCGGCATGGAGGCAGGCAGGCCAGCAGGGTGCAAGAGGCTGCAAGAGGAAGGCAGGAAGGAAAGAGTAAGGGAGGGAGGCAGACAGGCTGCAAGACGCTGAAAGCGGGTGGGAGGCAGTCAGGCAGGCTGCAAGAGGCTACAAGAGGGCGGGAGGCAGGGAGCCAGGTTGCAAGATCAAGGGAGGCACGCAGGCAGGCATTGTGCAAGAGGATGCAAGAGGGATGGAAGCAGGCAGGCTGGCAGGCTGCAAGAGTCTGCAAGAGGGGGGGAGGCAGGCAGGCAAGCGGCAAGAGGCTGCAAGAGGGAGGGAGCAGGCAAGAGTAAGGGAGGGAGGCAGACAGGCTGCAAGAGTTTGAAAGAGGGTAGGAGGCAGGCAGGCAGGCTGCAAGATGCTACAGGAGGGGGGGAGGCAGGCAGGCAGGCTGCAAGAGGGAGGGAGGCTTGGCGTAAGCGAAGGACGGGAAAAAGTGGAGGCGCACATGGAGTGGAAGGAGCAAAATGACTGGCAGGCTGCAGGAAAGTGGAGGCCTAGACGCCACAGGGCAAATTTCTGCCAGGAAAGCGGAGATGCCGGAAGGAGGTGCACGCTCTGATGGGCATTAGTGTTTGAAAAGGGCTGGATAGCCAAAAAGGGATGAGAGGCCCTGGTGGAATTAGAGACGGTGAAATCACTTAGAAAAGGAAGGGGGGGGAGGGATCTACAGGCATATGTTGGAAGCAAAACAGGATCACAGAGCAAGACAGAGGAAGAGAGGTAATGATGGGTCGAGACTAGAAAGACAGAGAGAAATCACCTGTGGGGGGAAAGGAAGGTGGGAAGGAGGGAGAGCAAGGGACGGTCAAGAAGACAGAGGGATTGAAGGCATGAGAGAGCAAGAGATTCAGAAAGGGAGAGGGATCGGGACGGGCTACAAGCTGAAAGGGAAAGGCCCACGGAGCAGAAGGGAAGGGCACGGGAGCTGGGCACGAGTTTGTACTAGGAAAGAACACCACCGAGAGGGGTGTGGATCTCTACAGGCAAAATGCTTGGCAGAGGATGGAGGACCGAGAGAAGAAGGGAAAAGGGGAAAAGGAAGAGGCAGTGAGGAAGTGATGGAGAAAGAAACAGTAGCAACTGAGAGATGAGAAGAGGGACAGGTCCGAGGCAGAGAGGTGGAGAAAGAGCATCAAGCCAGGGATGGGAGCAGGCCAGATGGATCAGGAAAAAGAGGAGGCAGCAAGCACTGAGGCATCCAGAAGACAGGTGAGCAACAGGGAGACAGAGAGCGGGAGACGACTGCGGAAGAAATAGAGACGGGGAGTGGGATGCTGGCCTAGAACCAACAAGAACAACAGAGAGAAAGACAGACGGGTGGAGAACGAGAAAAGACAGAAGAGAGATCAAGAGAGAGAGATGAAGCAATCAGTAGATTCAAATTCTTCCATCGATTCAATTCTTCAAAGAGCACATCTAGGCAGGAACGCAGGCAGTGCAGAAAAGCTGCAAGAGACCTAAAAGAGAGGCTGGAAGGGAAATACAGGCCAGAAAAATGTTGTATCCCAAATGGGGTCTGAGGCTGGAGGGCTGTAGAGGCCAGAAAAAATTGGATGCCGACAAAAGGTGGGAGGCTGAAATGGGGTGGGTGGCCAGGGGGAGATAAAGGCCAAAAAAATGTGGGAGGCTGAAACATGGTGGGAGGCCGCCCGGGGGGGGGGGGGGGGGGTGTAGAGACCAAAAAAAGTGGTGGCTGCAAAGGGGAGGGAGGCTTAGGGGAAGTTGAGGGCAGGAAAACATGGAGGCCAAACGGTGTGGAAGGACCAAAATGGGTGGGAGGCCCCGGGAAAGTAGGCCTTAGAATAAAGGGGAGTGTATTATGTGGAAACTATTTGGGGGCGGACAGTTTCAGTGGGACTGTTTTGGGGCCTAAATATTTCAGGGGGTATCGTTTCAGGGGAATTGATACGGAGGGTCTATTTCAGGGAGGCTATTTGGAGACTCCTTTGGGGGAGTATTTTGGTGGGTGTATTTAGGAGGGATATTTAACGGACGACTATTTGACGGGGGAGTATTTTAAGAGCAGAGCATTACAGGGGGATTATTTCCAGGGGGATGTCTTTCGAGGGATCTATTTCAGAGGGAGTGCTTCAGGGGAGAGCATTTGAGGGGAGACTATTCCAGGAGAAAGGATTTGGGGAGGACCGTTTCTGGGGAGAACATTTTGGGGGGGGAGTACTGGTGGAGGTAGATTTTCCAGGGAGAGTGTTTTGTGGCAGGAGAGTTATGGCAGGTACTGTTTCAGGGGGACTATTTATTGGGGAAAACTATTTCAGGGGTACTGTGGAGGACTCTTCCTGAGGAAGTGTTATGGGAGGGACGGTTTCAGGGAGACTATTTCAGGGGGACGTATTTTGGGGAGGACTCTTTGGTTGCAGTCCTATTTTGAGGCGGGAGTGTTACAGGACAGACTATTTCAGGAGTGCTACTTTGAGGGTGTTTTGCCAATTATCAGGCCTAGCATAAAGGACACAGCCAGCCTCAAGATGAACCGATAACCAAATTAAATTTGACACTAAAGGGTTGCTACACGGGTGATCACTGGGGGTACAAGTCAATCGGGTTACACATAATTGACATCAATCACAACGATCCCAACAACGACACCGCACGACCACCAATGGCTGCAATAAACACTGAAATACAGTCTCCCATAGAAGGGATGGGAGACAACCAGGTCAACAAGCCAAATACATAAGACCAAGAAAGCCAGATACTGAATCTCTACAAAGCCCACATTGACAAAAGCCAGACCTGAAGAGCCCAGTTCCAGGGAGTCGAGAGATCCTTCCCCAACAGAAAATTCTTCAGAATGCATCCACCACACAGACAGCCAGTCCACACTTCCTGCAAGTGGTCCCAGCTTTTATCCTCTCCATGGGACACCTGACCTGTCTTTACTTAATGCAGAACACCTGGGGCACATTTACCTAATGGCTCTCCCTGCAAAGCCAGAGGGAAGTTTAAAGGGAAACTCACCACCACTTTGTGAAGGACTGTGGAAATCGCCCCTATGTCAACCTTAATTTGGGGCTTGGGGTGGGAACCCCAGCATTTCAGAGGGGCACGAGTTTAAGGGGGAATATTTTGGGGGGATTAATTCAGAGAGTGAGTTATTGCGGGAGGGACTACTTCAGGGAGACTCTTTTGAAGGCACTATTGCAGGGGGGAATATGGCAGGGGGGACTATTTGGGGAGGAACTGTTTCAGGCGGGGCTATTTCAAGGCAGGGGAGTGTTACTGGACAGACTATTTCGGAAGACTCTTCAGGGGCAGTATTTTCAGGGGTCCCAAAATGTGATGGGAGGCCACAGGAAAGAAGAGTCCACAGGACAAACATAGGCCAGAAACAAGCAGGTGCCGGTAGGGGGTGCACGTTCTGATGGGCATTAGAGTCTGAAAAGGGCTGGGAAGACAAAAAAAGAGTGGGAGGCCATGTGGGAATTACAAATGGAGAAATCACTAGGAAAAAAAAAAAAAAAAAAAAAAAGAGGAGAAGTCCTGCGGGCACATGTTGGAGGAAAAACAGGTTGAGGGAGCAAGACAGAGGAAGAGAGATAATGATGGGCCGAGACTAGAAAGGCAGAGAGAGAGAGAGAGAAATCAAATGTGGGGAGAAAGGAAGGTGGAAAGGAGGGAGAGCAAGAGAAGGTTAAAAAGGCAGAGAGCATAAGGGGAAGAGAGAGCAAGAGAGAGAGAAAGGGAGAGGGAGCGGGACGGGCTACAAATTGAAAGGGAAAAGGCCACGGAGCAGAAGAGAATGGAACAGGGATCTGGGCACAGGGTTATAGCAGGAAAGAGCACCACCGAGACGGGTATGGATCTCTACAGGCAAAATGCTTGGCAGAGGATGGAGGACCGAGAGAAGAAGGGAAAAGGGGAAAAGGAAGAGGCAGTGAGGAAGTGATGGAGAAAGAAACAGTAGCAACTGAGAGATGAGAAGAGGGACAGGTCCGAGGCAGAGAGGTGGAGAAAGAGCATCAAGCCAGGGATGGGAACAGGCCAGACGGATCAGGAGAGAGGAGGCAGCACTGAAGCATCCAGAAGACAGGTGAGCAACAGGGAGACAGAGAGCAGGAGACGACTGCGGAAGAAATAGAGACGGGGGGTGGGATGCTGGCCTAGAACCAACAAGAGCAACAGAGAGAAAGACAGACGGGTGGAGAACGAGAAAAGACAGAAGAGAGAACAAGAGAGAGAGATGAAGCAACCAACAGATTCAAAGTCTTCCATCGATTCAATTCTTCAAAGAGCACGTCAAGGCAGGAACGCAGGCAGTGCAGAAAAGCTGCAAGAGACCTAAAAGAGAGGCTGGAAGAGAAATAAAGACCAGAAAAATGTGGTATCCAAAACGGGGTGGGAGGCTGGAGGGCAGTAGAGGCCAGAAAAAAATGGAGGCCGAAAATAGGTGGGAGGCTGAAAAAGGGTGGGAGGCTGGAGGGCAGTAGAGGCCAGGAAAAAATGGAGGCCGAAAAGAGGTGGGAGGTTGAAACAGGGTGGGAGGCTGGAGGGCAGTAGAGGCCAGGAAAAAAATGAAGGCCGAAGAGCGGTGGGAGGCTGAAACGGGGTGGGAGGCTGGAGGGCAGTAGAGGCCAGGAAAAAATGGAGGCCGAAAATGGGTGGGAGGCTGAAATGGGGTGGGAGGCTGGAGGGCAGTAGAGGCCAGGAAATAATGGAGGTCGAAAAGGGGTGGGAGGCTGAAATGGGGTGGGAGGCTGGAGGGCAGTAGAGGCCAGAAAAAATTGGAGCGCGTGATAAAGTGGGAGGCTGGAGAGCAGTGGAGGCCAGGAAAAAAATGGAGACAAAAAAAAAGAAAAAAGGTGGGAGACTGAAACAGAGTGGAAGCCTGCAGGGCAGTAGAGAGTAGAAAAAATTGGAGACCAATAAAAGGTGGGGTGTTGAAATGGAGTGTGAAGCCAGGGGCAGGTAGAGGCAAGAAAAATCAGAGATGGCAAGAGGGAGGAATGGAGGGAGGCAGGGTGGGAACGAGGAAGGCAGGCTGCAAAAGGCTGCAAAATAAAGAGAGGAAGTTATATAGGGAGGGAGTCAGGCTTCAAGAGAGAGGGAGGAAGGCAGGCCTCAAGAGGCTGGAAGAGGGAGGCAGGCAGGCAGTCTACAAGAGGCTGCAAGACGGAGGGAGGGAGGGAGGGAGGGAGGGAGGGAGGGAAGCTGGCAGGGTGCAAGAGGCTGCAAGAGAGAGGGAGGCAGGCAGGCAGACTGAAAGAGGCTGCAAGACGGAGGAAAGAAGGTATATATGGAGGGAGGGAAAAAGGTAGGCTGCAAGAAGGAGGGAGGCATGCAAGTTAAAGAGGCTGAAAGAGGGAGGCATGAAGACAGGCTGCAAGAGGCTGCAAGAGGGCGGGAGGCAGGGAGCCAGGTTGCAAGATCAAGGGAGGCATGCAGGCAGGCATTGTGCAAGAGGATGCAAGAGGGAGGGAGGCAGACAGGCACGCTGAAAATGACTGCACGAGGGAGGGAAGGACGCAGCCAGGAAGCCTGCAAGAGGATGCCAGCGGCATGGAGGCAGGCAGGCCAGCAGGGTGCAAGAGGCTGCAAGAGGGAGGGAGCAGGCAGGCCAGCAGGGTGCAAGAGGCTGCAAGAGGGAGGGAGCAGGCAAGAGTAAGGGAGGGAGACAGGCAGGCTGCAAGAGTTTGAAAGAGAGTACAAGGCAGTCAGGCAGGCTGCAAGAGGCTACAAGTCAGGGGGAGGCAGGCAGGCCGGCAGGGTGCAAGAGGCTGCAAGAGGGAAGGAGGCAGGCAGGCCGGCAGGGTGCAAGAGGATGCAAGAGGGAGGGATGCAGGCAGGCAGGCAGGGTGCAAGAGGCTGCAAGAGGGAGGGAGGGAGGCAGGCAGGCAGGCAAGCTGCAAGAGGCTGCAAGAGGAAGGCAGGAAGGAAAGAGTAAGGGAGGGAGGCAGACAGGCTGCAAGACGCTGAAAGCGGGTGGGAGGCAGTCAGGCAGGCTGCAAGAGGCTACAAGAGGGCGGGAGGCAGGGAGCCAGGTTGCAAGATCAAGGGAGGCACGCAGGCAGGCATTGTGCAAGAGGATGCAAGAGGGATGGAAGCAGGCAGGCTGGCAGGCTGCAAGAGTCTGCAAGAGGGGGGGAGGCAGGCAGGCAAGCGGCAAGAGGCTGCAAGAGGGAGGGAGCAGGCAAGAGTAAGGGAGGGAGGCAGACAGGCTGCAAGAGTTTGAAAGAGGGTAGGAGGCAGGCAGGCAGGCTGCAAGATGCTACAGGAGGGGGGGAGGCAGGCAGGCAGGCTGCAAGAGGGAGGGAGGCTTGGCGTAAGCGAAGGACGGGAAAAAGTGGAGGCGCACATGGAGTGGAAGGAGCAAAATGACTGGCAGGCTGCAGGAAAGTGGAGGCCTAGACGCCACAGGGCAAATTTCTGCCAGGAAAGCGGAGATGCCGGAAGGAGGTGCACGCTCTGATGGGCATTAGTGTTTGAAAAGGGCTGGATAGCCAAAAAGGGATGAGAGGCCCTGGTGGAATTAGAGACGGTGAAATCACTTAGAAAAGGAAGGGGGGGGGGGGGGGGATCTACAGGCATATGTTGGAAGCAAAACAGGATCACAGAGCAAGACAGAGGAAGAGAGGTAATGATGGGTCGAGACTAGAAAGACAGAGAGAAATCACCTGTGGGGGGAAAGGAAGGTGGGAAGGAGGGAGAGCAAGGGACGGTCAAGAAGACAGAGGGATTGAAGGCATGAGAGAGCAAGAGATTCAGAAAGGGAGAGGGATCGGGACGGGCTACAAGCTGAAAGGGAAAGGCCCACGGAGCAGAAGGGAAGGGCACGGGAGCTGGGCACGAGTTTGTACTAGGAAAGAACACCACCGAGAGGGGTATGGATCTCTACAGGCAAAATGCTTGGCAGAGGATGGAGGACCGAGAGAAGAAGGGAAAAGGGGAAAAGGAAGAGGCAGTGAGGAAGTGATGGAGAAAGAAACAGTAGCAACTGAGAGATGAGAAGAGGGACAGGTCCGAGGCAGAGAGGTGGAGAAAGAGCATTAAGCCAGGGATGGGAGCAGGCCAGATGGATCAGGAAAAAGAGGAGGCAGCAAGCACTGAGGCATCCAGAAGACAGGTGAGCAACAGGGAGACAGAGAGCGGGAGACGACTGCGGAAGAAATAGAGACGGGGAGTGGGATGCTGGCCTAGAACCAACAAGAACAACAGAGAGAAAGACAGACGGGTGGAGAACGAGAAAAGACAGAAGAGAGATCAAGAGAGAGAGATGAAGCAATCAGTAGATTCAAATTCTTCCATCGATTCAATTCTTCAAAGAGCACATCTAGGCAGGAACGCAGGCAGTGCAGAAAAGCTGCAAGAGACCTAAAAGAGAGGCTGGAAGGGAAATACAGGCCAGAAAAATGTTGTATCCCAAATGGGGTCTGAGGCTGGAGGGCTGTAGAGGCCAGAAAAAATTGGATGCCGACAAAAGGTGGGAGGCTGAAATGGGGTGGGTGGCCAGGGGGAGATAAAGGCCAAAAAAATGTGGGAGGCTGAAACATGGTGGGAGGCCGCCCGGGGGGGGGGGGGGGGGGGTGTGTAGAGACCAAAAAAAGTGGTGGCTGCAAAGGGGAGGGAGGCTTAGGGGAAGTTGAGGGCAGGAAAACATGGAGGCCAAACGGTGTGGAAGGACCAAAATGGGTGGGAGGCCCCAGGAAAGTAGGCCTTAGAATAAAGGGGAGTGTATTATGTGGAAACTATTTGGGGGCGGACAGTTTCAGTGGGACTGTTTTGGGGCCTAAATATTTCAGGGAGGCTATTTGGAGACTCCTTTGGGGGAGTATTTTGGTGGGTGTATTTAGGAGGGATATTTAACGGACGACTATTTGACGGGGGAGTATTTTAAGAGCAGAGCATTACAGGGGGATTATTTCCAGGGGGATGTCTTTCGAGGGATCTATTTCAGAGGGAGTGCTTCAGGGGAGAGCATTTGAGGGGAGACTATTCCAGGAGAAAGGATTTGGGGAGGACCGTTTCTGGGGAGAACATTTTGGGGGGGGAGTACTGGTGGAGGTAGATTTTCCAGGGAGAGTGTTTTGTGGCAGGAGAGTTATGGCAGGTACTGTTTCAGGGGGACTATTTATTGGGGAAAACTATTTCAGGGGTACTGTGGAGGACTCTTCCTGAGGAAGTGTTATGGGAGGGACGGTTTCAGGGAGACTATTTCAGGGGGACGTATTTTGGGGAGGACTCTTTGGTTGCAGTCCTATTTTGAGGCGGGAGTGTTACAGGACAGACTATTTCAGGAGTGCTACTTTGAGGGTGTTTTGCCAATTATCAGGCCTAGCATAAAGGACACAGCCAGCCTCAAGATGAACCGATAACCAAATTAAATTTGACACTAAAGGGTTGCTACACGGGTGATCACTGGGGGTACAAGTCAATCGGGTTACACATAATTGACATCAATCACAACGATCCCAACAACGACACCGCACGACCACCAATGGCTGCAATAAACACTGAAATACAGTCTCCCATAGAAGGGATGGGAGACAACCAGGTCAACAAGCCAAATACATAAGACCAAGAAAGCCAGATACTGAATCTCTACAAAGCCCACATTGACAAAAGCCAGACCTGAAGAGCCCAGTTCCAGGGAGTCGAGAGATCCTTCCCCAACAGAAAACTCTTCAGAATGCATCCACCACACAGACAGCCAGTCCACACTTCCTGCAAGTGGTCCCAGCTTTTATCCTCTCCATGGGACACCTGACCTGTCTTTACTTAATGCAGAACACCTGGGGCACATTTACCTAATGGCTCTCCCTGCAAAGCCAGAGGGAAGTTTAAAGGGAAACTCACCACCACTTTGTGAAGGACTGTGGAAATCGCCCCTATGTCAACCTTAATTTGGGGCTTGGGGTGGGAACCCCAGCATTTCAGAGGGGCACGAGTTTAAGGGGGAATATTTTGGGGGGATTATTTCAGAGAGTGAGTTATTGCGGGAGGGACTACTTCAGGGAGACTCTTTTGAAGGCACTATTGCAGGGGGGAATATGGCAGGGGGGACTATTTGGGGAGGAACTGTTTCAGGCGGGGCTATTTCAAGGCAGGGGAGTGTTACTGGACAGACTATTTCGGAAGACTCTTCAGGGGCAGTATTTTCAGGGGTCCCAAAATGTGATGGGAGGCCACAGGAAAGAAGAGTCCACAGGACAAACATAGGCCAGAAACAAGCAGGTGCCGGTAGGGGGTGCACGTTCTGATGGGCATTAGAGTCTGAAAAGGGCTGGGAAGACAAAAAAAGAGTGGGAGGCCATGTGGGAATTACAAATGGAGAAATCACTAGGAAAAAAAAAAAAAAAAAAAAAGAGGAGAAGTCCTGCGGGCACATGTTGGAGGAAAAACAGGTTGAGGGAGCAAGACAGAGGAAGAGAGATAATGATGGGCCGAGACTAGAAAGGCAGAGAGAGAGAGAGAGAAATCAAATGTGGGGAGAAAGGAAGGTGGAAAGGAGGGAGAGCAAGAGAAGGTTAAAAAGGCAGAGAGCATAAGGGGAAGAGAGAGCAAGAGAGAGAGAAAGGGAGAGGGAGCGGGACGGGCTACAAATTGAAAGGGAAAAGGCCACGGAGCAGAAGAGAATGGAACAGGGATCTGGGCACAGGGTTATAGCAGGAAAGAGCACCACCGAGACGGGTATGGATCTCTACAGGCAAAATGCTTGGCAGAGGATGGAGGACCGAGAGAAGAAGGGAAAAGGGGAAAAGGAAGAGGCAGTGAGGAAGTGATGGAGAAAGAAACAGTAGCAACTGAGAGATGAGAAGAGGGACAGGTCCGAGGCAGAGAGGTGGAGAAAGAGCATCAAGCCAGGGATGGGAACAGGCCAGACGGATCAGGAGAGAGGAGGCAGCACTGAGGCATCCAGAAGACAGGTGAGCAACAGGGAGACAGAGAGCAGGAGACGACTGCGGAAGAAATAGAGACGGGGGGTGGGATGCTGGCCTAGAACCAACAAGAGCAACAGAGAGAAAGACAGACGGGTGGAGAACGAGAAAAGACAGAAGAGAGAACAAGAGAGAGAGATGAAGCAACCAACAGATTCAAAGTCTTCCATCGATTCAATTCTTCAAAGAGCACGTCAAGGCAGGAACGCAGGCAGTGCAGAAAAGCTGCAAGAGACCTAAAAGAGAGGCTGGAAGAGAAATAAAGACCAGAAAAATGTGGTATCCAAAACGGGGTGGGAGGCTGAAACGGGGTGGGAGGCTGGAGGGCAGTAGAGGCCAGAAAAAAATGGAGGCCGAAAATAGGTGGGAGGCTGAAACAGGGTGGGAGGCTGGAGAGCAGTAGAGGCCAGGAAAAAATGGAGGCCGAAAATAGGTGGGAGGCTGAAACAGGGTGGGAGGCTGGAGGTCAGTAGAGGCCAGAAAAAAATGGAGGCCGAAAATAGGTAGGAGGCTGAAACAGGGTGGGAGGCTGGAGAGCAGTAGAGGCCAGGAAAAAATGGAGGCCGAAAATAGGTGGGAGGCTGAAACAGGGTGGGAGGCTGGAGGGCAGTAGAGGCCAGAAAAAAATGGAGGCCGAAAAGAGGTGGGAGGCTGAAAATGGGTGGGAGGCTGGAGGGCAGTAGAGGCCAGAAAAAAATGGAGGCCGAAAATAGGTGGGAGGCTGAAACAGGGTGGGAGGCTGGAGGGCAGTAGAGGCCAGAAAAAAATGGAGGCCGAAGAGCGGTGGGAGGCTGAAACGGGGTGGGAGGCTGGAGGGCAGTAGAGGCCAGGAAAAAAATGGAGGCCGAAAATGGGTGGGAGGCTGAAATGGGGCGGGACACTGGAGGGCAGTAGAGGCCAGGAAATAATGGAGGCCGAAAAGGGGTGGGAGGCTGAAATGGGGTGGGAGGCTGGAGGGCAGTAGAGGCCAGAAAAAATGGAGGCCGAAAAGAGGTGGGAGGCTGAAATGGGGTGGGAGGCTGAAATGGGGTGGGAGGCTGGAGGGCAGTAGAGGCCAGAAAAAATTGGAGGCCGTGATAAAGTGGGAGGCTGGAGAGCAGTGGAGGCCAGGAAAAAAATGGAGACAAAAAAAAGAAAAAAGGTGGGAGACTGAAACAGAGTGGAAGCCTGCAGGGCAGTAGAGAGTAGAAAAAATTGGAGACCAATAAAAGGTGGGGTGTTGAAATGGAGTGTGAAGCCAGGGGCAGGTAGAGGCAAGAAAAATCAGAGATGGCAAGAGGGAGGAATGGAGGGAGGCAGGGTGGGAACGAGGAAGGCAGGCTGCAAAAGGCTGCAAAATAAACAGAGGAAGTTATATAGGGAGGGAGTCAGGCTTCAAGAGAGAGGGAGGGAGGCAGGCCTCAAGAGGCTGGAAGAGGGAGGCAGGCAGGCAGTCTACAAGAGGCTGCAAGACGGAGGGAGGGAGGGAGGGAGGGAGGGTGCAAGAGGCTGCAAGAGAGAGGGAGGCAGGCAGGCAGACTGAAAGAGGCTGCAAGACGGAGGAAAGAAGGTATATATGGAGGGAGGGAAAAAGGTAGGCTGCAAGAAGGAGGGAGGCATGCAAGTTAAAGAGGCTGAAAGAGGGAGGCATGAAGACAGGCTGCAAGAGGCTGCAAGAGGGCGGGAGGCAGGGAGCCAGATTGCAAGATCAAGGGAGGCATGCAGGCAGGCATTGTGCAAGAGGATGCAAGAGGGAGGGAGGCAGACAGGCACGCTGAAAATGACTGCACGAGGGAGGGAAGGACGCAGCCAGGAAGCCTGCAAGAGGATGCCAGCGGCATGGAGGCAGGCAGGCCAGCAGGGTGCAAGAGGCTGCAAGAGGAAGGCAGGAAGGAAAGAGTAAGGGAGGGAGGCAGACAGGCTGCAAGACGCTGAAAGCGGGTGGGAGGCAGTCAGGCAGGCTGCAAGAGGCTACAAGAGGGCGGGAGGCAGGGAGCCAGGTTGCAAGATCAAGGGAGGCACGCAGGCAGGCATTGTGCAAGAGGATGCAAGAGGGATGGAAGCAGGCAGGCTGGCAGGCTGCAAGAGTCTGCAAGAGGGGGGGAGGCAGGCAGGCAAGCGGCAAGAGGCTGCAAGAGGGAGGGAGCAGGCAAGAGTAAGGGAGGGAGGCAGACAGGCTGCAAGAGTTTGAAAGAGGGTAGGAGGCAGGCAGGCAGGCTGCAAGATGCTACAGGAGGGGGGGAGGCAGGCAGGCAGGCTGCAAGAGGGAGGGAGGCTTGGCGTAAGCGAAGGACGGGAAAAAGTGGAGGCGCACATGGAGTGGAAGGAGCAAAATGACTGGCAGGCTGCAGGAAAGTGGAGGCCTAGACGCCACAGGGCAAATTTCTGCCAGGAAAGCGGAGATGCCGGAAGGAGGTGCACGCTCTGATGGGCATTAGTGTTTGAAAAGGGCTGGATAGCCAAAAAGGGATGAGAGGCCCTGGTGGAATTAGAGACGGTGAAATCACTTAGAAAAGGAAGGGGGGGGAGGGATCTACAGGCATATGTTGGAAGCAAAACAGGATCACAGAGCAAGACAGAGGAAGAGAGGTAATGATGGGTCGAGACTAGAAAGACAGAGAGAAATCACCTGTGGGGGGAAAGGAAGGTGGGAAGGAGGGAGAGCAAGGGACGGTCAAGAAGACAGAGGGATTGAAGGCATGAGAGAGCAAGAGATTCAGAAAGGGAGAGGGATCGGGACGGGCTACAAGCTGAAAGGGAAAGGCCCACGGAGCAGAAGGGAAGGGCACGGGAGCTGGGCACGAGTTTGTACTAGGAAAGAACACCACCGAGAGGGGTGTGGATCTCTACAGGCAAAATGCTTGGCAGAGGATGGAGGACCGAGAGAAGAAGGGAAAAGGGGAAAAGGAAGAGGCAGTGAGGAAGTGATGGAGAAAGAAACAGTAGCAACTGAGAGATGAGAAGAGGGACAGGTCCGAGGCAGAGAGGTGGAGAAAGAGCATCAAGCCAGGGATGGGAGCAGGCCAGATGGATCAGGAAAAAGAGGAGGCAGCAAGCACTGAGGCATCCAGAAGACAGGTGAGCAACAGGGAGACAGAGAGCGGGAGACGACTGCGGAAGAAATAGAGACGGGGAGTGGGATGCTGGCCTAGAACCAACAAGAACAACAGAGAGAAAGACAGACGGGTGGAGAACGAGAAAAGACAGAAGAGAGATCAAGAGAGAGAGATGAAGCAATCAGTAGATTCAAATTCTTCCATCGATTCAATTCTTCAAAGACCACATCTAGGCAGGAACGCAGGCAGTGCAGAAAAGCTGCAAGAGACCTAAAAGAGAGGCTGGAAGGGAAATACAGGCCAGAAAAATGTTGTATCCCAAATGGGGTCTGAGGCTGGAGGGCTGTAGAGGCCAGAAAAAATTGGATGCCGACAAAAGGTGGGAGGCTGAAATGGGGTGGGTGGCCAGGGGGAGATAAAGGCCAAAAAAATGTGGGAGGCTGAAACATGGTGGGAGGCCGCCCGGGGGGGGGGGGGGGGGTGTAGAGACCAAAAAAAGTGGTGGCTGCAAAGGGGAGGGAGGCTTAGGGGAAGTTGAGGGCAGGAAAACATGGAGGCCAAACGGTGTGGAAGGACCAAAATGGGTGGGAGGCCCCGGGAAAGTAGGCCTTAGAATAAAGGGGAGTGTATTATGTGGAAACTATTTGGGGGCGGACAGTTTCAGTGGGACTGTTTTGGGGCCTAAATATTTCAGGGGGTATCGTTTCAGGGGAATTGATACGGAGGGTCTATTTCAGGGAGGCTATTTGGAGACTCCTTTGGGGGAGTATTTTGGTGGGTGTATTTAGGAGGGATATTTAACGGACGACTATTTGACGGGGGAGTATTTTAAGAGCAGAGCATTACAGGGGGATTATTTCCAGGGGGATGTCTTTCGAGGGATCTATTTCAGAGGGAGTGCTTCAGGGGAGAGCATTTGAGGGGAGACTATTCCAGGAGAAAGGATTTGGGGAGGACCGTTTCTGGGGAGAACATTTTGGGGGGGGAGTACTGGTGGAGGTAGATTTTCCAGGGAGAGTGTTTTGTGGCAGGAGAGTTATGGCAGGTACTGTTTCAGGGGGACTATTTATTGGGGAAAACTATTTCAGGGGTACTGTGGAGGACTCTTCCTGAGGAAGTGTTATGGGAGGGACGGTTTCAGGGAGACTATTTCAGGGGGACGTATTTTGGGGAGGACTCTTTGGTTGCAGTCCTATTTTGAGGCGGGAGTGTTACAGGACAGACTATTTCAGGAGTGCTACTTTGAGGGTGTTTTGCCAATTATCAGGCCTAGCATAAAGGACACAGCCAGCCTCAAGATGAACCGATAACCAAATTAAATTTGACACTAAAGGGTTGCTACACGGGTGATCACTGGGGGTACAAGTCAATCGGGTTACACATAATTGACATCAATCACAACGATCCCAACAACGACACCGCACGACCACCAATGGCTGCAATAAACACTGAAATACAGTCTCCCATAGAAGGGATGGGAGACAACCAGGTCAACAAGCCAAATACATAAGACCAAGAAAGCCAGATACTGAATCTCTACAAAGCCCACATTGACAAAAGCCAGACCTGAAGAGCCCAGTTCCAGGGAGTCGAGAGATCCTTCCCCAACAGAAAATTCTTCAGAATGCATCCACCACACAGACAGCCAGTCCACACTTCCTGCAAGTGGTCCCAGCTTTTATCCTCTCCATGGGACACCTGACCTGTCTTTACTTAATGCAGAACACCTGGGGCACATTTACCTAATGGCTCTCCCTGCAAAGCCAGAGGGAAGTTTAAAGGGAAACTCACCACCACTTTGTGAAGGACTGTGGAAATCGCCCCTATGTCAACCTTAATTTGGGGCTTGGGGTGGGAACCCCAGCATTTCAGAGGGGCACGAGTTTAAGGGGGAATATTTTGGGGGGATTAATTCAGAGAGTGAGTTATTGCGGGAGGGACTACTTCAGGGAGACTCTTTTGAAGGCACTATTGCAGGGGGGAATATGGCAGGGGGGACTATTTGGGGAGGAACTGTTTCAGGCGGGGCTATTTCAAGGCAGGGGAGTGTTACTGGACAGACTATTTCGGAAGACTCTTCAGGGGCAGTATTTTCAGGGGTCCCAAAATGTGATGGGAGGCCACAGGAAAGAAGAGTCCACAGGACAAACATAGGCCAGAAACAAGCAGGTGCCGGTAGGGGGTGCACGTTCTGATGGGCATTAGAGTCTGAAAAGGGCTGGGAAGACAAAAAAAGAGTGGGAGGCCATGTGGGAATTACAAATGGAGAAATCACTAGGAAAAAAAAAAAAAAAAAAAAGAGAAGTCCTGCGGGCACATGTTGGAGGAAAAACAGGTTGAGGGAGCAAGACAGAGGAAGAGAGATAATGATGGGCCGAGACTAGAAAGGCAGAGAGAGAGAGAGAGAAATCAAATGTGGGGAGAAAGGAAGGTGGAAAGGAGGGAGAGCAAGAGAAGGTTAAAAAGGCAGAGAGCATAAGGGGAAGAGAGAGCAAGAGAGAGAGAAAGGGAGAGGGAGCGGGACGGGCTACAAATTGAAAGGGAAAAGGCCACGGAGCAGAAGAGAATGGAACAGGGATCTGGGCACAGGGTTATAGCAGGAAAGAGCACCACCGAGACGGGTATGGATCTCTACAGGCAAAATGCTTGGCAGAGGATGGAGGACCGAGAGAAGAAGGGAAAAGGGGAAAAGGAAGAGGCAGTGAGGAAGTGATGGAGAAAGAAACAGTAGCAACTGAGAGATGAGAAGAGGGACAGGTCCGAGGCAGAGAGGTGGAGAAAGAGCATCAAGCCAGGGATGGGAACAGGCCAGACGGATCAGGAGAGAGGAGGCAGCACTGAGGCATCCAGAAGACAGGTGAGCAACAGGGAGACAGAGAGCAGGAGACGACTGCGGAAGAAATAGAGACGGGGGGTGGGATGCTGGCCTAGAACCAACAAGAGCAACAGAGAGAAAGACAGACGGGTGGAGAACGAGAAAAGACAGAAGAGAGAACAAGAGAGAGAGATGAAGCAACCAACAGATTCAAAGTCTTCCATCGATTCAATTCTTCAAAGAGCACGTCAAGGCAGGAACGCAGGCAGTGCAGAAAAGCTGCAAGAGACCTAAAAGAGAGGCTGGAAAAGAAATAAAGACCAGAAAAATGTGGTATCCAAAACGGGGTGGGAGGCTGAAACGGGGTGGGAGGCTGGAGGGCAGTAGAGGCCAGAAAAAAATGGAGGCCGAAAATAGGTGGGAGGCTGAAACAGGGTGGGAGGCTGGAGAGCAGTAGAGGCCAGGAAAAAATGGAGGCGGAAAATAGGTGGGAGGCTGAAACAGGGTGGGAGGCTGGAGGTCAGTAGAGGCCAGAAAAAAATGGAGGCCGAAAATAGGTAGGAGGCTGAAACAGGGTGGGAGGCTGGAGAGCAGTAGAGGCCAGGAAAAAATGGAGGCCGAAAATAGGTGGGAGGCTGAAACAGGGTGGGAGGCTGGAGGGCAGTAGAGGCCAGAAAAAAATGGAGGCCGAAAAGAGGTGGGAGGCTGAAAATGGGTGGGAGGCTGGAGGGCAGTAGAGGCCAGAAAAAAATGGAGGCCGAAAATAGGTGGGAGGCTGAAACAGGGTGGGAGGCTGGAGGGCAGTAGAGGCCAGAAAAAAATGGAGGCCGAAGAGCGGTGGGAGGCTGAAACGGGGTGGGAGGCTGGAGGGCAGTAGAGGCCAGGAAAAAAATGGAGGCCGAAAATGGGTGGGAGGCTGAAATGGGGTGGGACACTGGAGGGCAGTAGAGGCCAGGAAATAATGGAGGCCGAAAAGGGGTGGGAGGCTGAAATGGGGTGGGAGGCTGGAGGGCAGTAGAGGCCAGAAAAAATGGAGGCCGAAAAGAGGTGGGAGGCTGAAATGGGGTGGGAGGCTGAAATGGGGTGGGAGGCTGGAGGGCAGTAGAGGCCAGAAAAAATTGGAGGCCGTGATAAAGTGGGAGGCTGGAGAGCAGTGGAGGCCAGGAAAAAAATGGAGACAAAAAAAAGAAAAAAGGTGGGAGACTGAAACAGAGTGGAAGCCTGCAGGGCAGTAGAGAGTAGAAAAAATTGGAGACCAATAAAAGGTGGGGTGTTGAAATGGAGTGTGAAGCCAGGGGCAGGTAGAGGCAAGAAAAATCAGAGATGGCAAGAGGGAGGAATGGAGGGAGGCAGGGTGGGAACGAGGAAGGCAGGCTGCAAAAGGCTGCAAAATAAACAGAGGAAGTTATATAGGGAGGGAGTCAGGCTTCAAGAGAGAGGGAGGGAGGCAGGCCTCAAGAGGCTGGAAGAGGGAGGCAGGCCTCAAGAGGCTGGAAGAGGGAGGCAGGCCTCAAGAGGCTGGAAGAGGGAGGCAGGCAGGCAGTCTACAAGAGGCTGCAAGACGGAGGGAGGGAGGGAGGGAGGGAGGGAGGGAGGGAGGGAGGGAGGGTGCAAGAGGCTGCAAGAGAGAGGGAGGCAGGCAGGCAGACTGAAAGAGGCTGCAAGACGGAGGAAAGAAGGTATATATGGAGGGAGGGAAAAAGGTAGGCTGCAAGAAGGAGGGAGGCATGCAAGTTAAAGAGGCTGAAAGAGGGAGGCATGAAGACAGGCTGCAAGAGGCTGCAAGAGGGCGGGAGGCAGGGAGCCAGATTGCAAGATCAAGGGAGGCATGCAGGCAGGCATTGTGCAAGAGGATGCAAGAGGGAGGGAGGCAGACAGGCACGCTGAAAATGACTGCACGAGGGAGGGAAGGACGCAGCCAGGAAGCCTGCAAGAGGATGCCAGCGGCATGGAGGCAGGCAGGCCAGCAGGGTGCAAGAGGCTGCAAGAGGAAGGCAGGAAGGAAAGAGTAAGGGAGGGAGGCAGACAGGCTGCAAGACGCTGAAAGCGGGTGGGAGGCAGTCAGGCAGGCTGCAAGAGGCTACAAGAGGGCGGGAGGCAGGGAGCCAGGTTGCAAGATCAAGGGAGGCACGCAGGCAGGCATTGTGCAAGAGGATGCAAGAGGGATGGAAGCAGGCAGGCTGGCAGGCTGCAAGAGTCTGCAAGAGGGGGGGAGGCAGGCAGGCAAGCGGCAAGAGGCTGCAAGAGGGAGGGAGCAGGCAAGAGTAAGGGAGGGAGGCAGACAGGCTGCAAGAGTTTGAAAGAGGGTAGGAGGCAGGCAGGCAGGCTGCAAGATGCTACAGGAGGGGGGGAGGCAGGCAGGCAGGCTGCAAGAGGGAGGGAGGCTTGGCGTAAGCGAAGGACGGGAAAAAGTGGAGGCGCACATGGAGTGGAAGGAGCAAAATGACTGGCAGGCTGCAGGAAAGTGGAGGCCTAGACGCCACAGGGCAAATTTCTGCCAGGAAAGCGGAGATGCCGGAAGGAGGTGCACGCTCTGATGGGCATTAGTGTTTGAAAAGGGCTGGATAGCCAAAAAGGGATGAGAGGCCCTGGTGGAATTAGAGACGGTGAAATCACTTAGAAAAGGAAGGGGGGGGAGGGATCTACAGGCATATGTTGGAAGCAAAACAGGATCACAGAGCAAGACAGAGGAAGAGAGGTAATGATGGGTCGAGACTAGAAAGACAGAGAGAAATCACCTGTGGGGGGAAAGGAAGGTGGGAAGGAGGGAGAGCAAGGGACGGTCAAGAAGACAGAGGGATTGAAGGCATGAGAGAGCAAGAGATTCAGAAAGGGAGAGGGATCGGGACGGGCTACAAGCTGAAAGGGAAAGGCCCACGGAGCAGAAGGGAAGGGCACGGGAGCTGGGCACGAGTTTGTACTAGGAAAGAACACCACCGAGAGGGGTGTGGATCTCTACAGGCAAAATGCTTGGCAGAGGATGGAGGACCGAGAGAAGAAGGGAAAAGGGGAAAAGGAAGAGGCAGTGAGGAAGTGATGGAGAAAGAAACAGTAGCAACTGAGAGATGAGAAGAGGGACAGGTCCGAGGCAGAGAGGTGGAGAAAGAGCATCAAGCCAGGGATGGGAGCAGGCCAGATGGATCAGGAAAAAGAGGAGGCAGCAAGCACTGAGGCATCCAGAAGACAGGTGAGCAACAGGGAGACAGAGAGCGGGAGACGACTGCGGAAGAAATAGAGACGGGGAGTGGGATGCTGGCCTAGAACCAACAAGAACAACAGAGAGAAAGACAGACGGGTGGAGAACGAGAAAAGACAGAAGAGAGATCAAGAGAGAGAGATGAAGCAATCAGTAGATTCAAATTCTTCCATCGATTCAATTCTTCAAAGAGCACATCTAGGCAGGAACGCAGGCAGTGCAGAAAAGCTGCAAGAGACCTAAAAGAGAGGCTGGAAGGGAAATACAGGCCAGAAAAATGTTGTATCCCAAATGGGGTCTGAGGCTGGAGGGCTGTAGAGGCCAGAAAAAATTGGATGCCGACAAAAGGTGGGAGGCTGAAATGGGGTGGGTGGCCAGGGGGAGATAAAGGCCAAAAAAATGTGGGAGGCTGAAACATGGTGGGAGGCCGCCCGGGGGGGGGGGGGGGGGGGTGTAGAGACCAAAAAAAGTGGTGGCTGCAAAGGGGAGGGAGGCTTAGGGGAAGTTGAGGGCAGGAAAACATGGAGGCCAAACGGTGTGGAAGGACCAAAATGGGTGGGAGGCCCCGGGAAAGTAGGCCTTAGAATAAAGGGGAGTGTATTATGTGGAAACTATTTGGGGGCGGACAGTTTCAGTGGGACTGTTTTGGGGCCTAAATATTTCAGGGGGTATCGTTTCAGGGGAATTGATACGGAGGGTCTATTTCAGGGAGGCTATTTGGAGACTCCTTTGGGGGAGTATTTTGGTGGGTGTATTTAGGAGGGATATTTAACGGACGACTATTTGACAGGGGAGTATTTTAAGAGCAGAGCATTACAGGGGGATTATTTCCAGGGGGATGTCTTTCGAGGGATCTATTTCAGAGGGAGTGCTTCAGGGGAGAGCATTTGAGGGGAGACTATTCCAGGAGAAAGGATTTGGGGAGGACCGTTTCTGGGGAGAACATTTTGGGGGGGGAGTACTGGTGGAGGTAGATTTTCCAGGGAGAGTGTTTTGTGGCAGGAGAGTTATGGCAGGTACTGTTTCAGGGGGACTATTTATTGGGGAAAACTATTTCAGGGGTACTGTGGAGGACTCTTCCTGAGGAAGTGTTATGGGAGGGACGGTTTCAGGGAGACTATTTCAGGGGGACGTATTTTGGGGAGGACTCTTTGGTTGCAGTCCTATTTTGAGGCGGGAGTGTTACAGGACAGACTATTTCAGGAGTGCTACTTTGAGGGTGTTTTGCCAATTATCAGGCCTAGCATAAAGGACACAGCCAGCCTCAAGATGAACCGATAACCAAATTAAATTTGACACTAAAGGGTTGCTACACGGGTGATCACTGGGGGTACAAGTCAATCGGGTTACACATAATTGACATCAATCACAACGATCCCAACAACGACACCGCACGACCACCAATGGCTGCAATAAACACTGAAATACAGTCTCCCATAGAAGGGATGGGAGACAACCAGGTCAACAAGCCAAATACATAAGACCAAGAAAGCCAGATACTGAATCTCTACAAAGCCCACATTGACAAAAGCCAGACCTGAAGAGCCCAGTTCCAGGGAGTCGAGAGATCCTTCCCCAACAGAAAATTCTTCAGAATGCATCCACCACACAGACAGCCAGTCCACACTTCCTGCAAGTGGTCCCAGCTTTTATCCTCTCCATGGGACACCTGACCTGTCTTTACTTAATGCAGAACACCTGGGGCACATTTACCTAATGGCTCTCCCTGCAAAGCCAGAGGGAAGTTTAAAGGGAAACTCACCACCACTTTGTGAAGGACTGTGGAAATCGCCCCTATGTCAACCTTAATTTGGGGCTTGGGGTGGGAACCCCAGCATTTCAGAGGGGCACGAGTTTAAGGGGGAATATTTTGGGGGGATTAATTCAGAGAGTGAGTTATTGCGGGAGGGACTACTTCAGGGAGACTCTTTTGAAGGCACTATTGCAGGGGGGAATATGGCAGGGGGGACTATTTGGGGAGGAACTGTTTCAGGCGGGGCTATTTCAAGGCAGGGGAGTGTTACTGGACAGACTATTTCGGAAGACTCTTCAGGGGCAGTATTTTCAGGGGTCCCAAAATGTGATGGGAGGCCACAGGAAAGAAGAGTCCACAGGACAAACATAGGCCAGAAACAAGCAGGTGCCGGTAGGGGGTGCACGTTCTGATGGGCATTAGAGTCTGAAAAGGGCTGGGAAGACAAAAAAAGAGTGGGAGGCCATGTGGGAATTACAAATGGAGAAATCACTAGGAAAAAAAAAAAAAAAAAAAAGAGGAGAAGTCCTGCGGGCACATGTTGGAGGAAAAACAGGTTGAGGGAGCAAGACAGAGGAAGAGAGATAATGATGGGCCGAGACTAGAAAGGCAGAGAGAGAGAGAGAGAAATCAAATGTGGGGAGAAAGGAAGGTGGAAAGGAGGGAGAGCAAGAGAAGGTTAAAAAGGCAGAGAGCATAAGGGGAAGAGAGAGCAAGAGAGAGAGAAAGGGAGAGGGAGCGGGACGGGCTACAAATTGAAAGGGAAAAGGCCACGGAGCAGAAGAGAATGGAACAGGGATCTGGGCACAGGGTTATAGCAGGAAAGAGCACCACCGAGACGGGTATGGATCTCTACAGGCAAAATGCTTGGCAGAGGATGGAGGACCGAGAGAAGAAGGGAAAAGGGGAAAAGGAAGAGGCAGTGAGGAAGTGATGGAGAAAGAAACAGTAGCAACTGAGAGATGAGAAGAGGGACAGGTCCGAGGCAGAGAGGTGGAGAAAGAGCATCAAGCCAGGGATGGGAACAGGCCAGACGGATCAGGAGAGAGGAGGCAGCACTGAGGCATCCAGAAGACAGGTGAGCAACAGGGAGACAGAGAGCAGGAGACGACTGCGGAAGAAATAGAGACGGGGGGTGGGATGCTGGCCTAGAACCAACAAGAGCAACAGAGAGAAAGACAGACGGGTGGAGAACGAGAAAAGACAGAAGAGAGAACAAGAGAGAGAGATGAAGCAACCAACAGATTCAAAGTCTTCCATCGATTCAATTCTTCAAAGAGCACGTCAAGGCAGGAACGCAGGCAGTGCAGAAAAGCTGCAAGAGACCTAAAAGAGAGGCTGGAAGAGAAATAAAGACCAGAAAAATGTGGTATCCAAAACGGGGTGGGAGGCTGGAGGGCAGTAGAGGCCAGAAAAAAATGGAGGCCGAAAATAGGTGGGAGGCTGAAAAAGGGTGGGAGGCTGGAGGGCAGTAGAGGCCAGGAAAAAATGGAGGCCGAAAAGAGGTGGGAGGTTGAAACAGGGTGGGAGGCTGGAGGGCAGTAGAGGCCAGGAAAAAAATGAAGGCCGAAGAGCGGTGGGAGGCTGAAACGGGGTGGGAGGCTGGAGGGCAGTAGAGGCCAGGAAAAAATGGAGGCCGAAAATGGGTGGGAGGCTGAAATGGGGTGGGAGGCTGGAGGGCAGTAGAGGCCAGGAAATAATGGAGGTCGAAAAGGGGTGGGAGGCTGAAATGGGGTGGGAGGCTGGAGGGCAGTAGAGGCCAGAAAAAATTGGAGCGCGTGATAAAGTGGGAGGCTGGAGAGCAGTGGAGGCCAGGAAAAAAATGGAGACAAAAAAAAAGAAAAAAGGTGGGAGACTGAAACAGAGTGGAAGCCTGCAGGGCAGTAGAGAGTAGAAAAAATTGGAGACCAATAAAAGGTGGGGTGTTGAAATGGAGTGTGAAGCCAGGGGCAGGTAGAGGCAAGAAAAATCAGAGATGGCAAGAGGGAGGAATGGAGGGAGGCAGGGTGGGAACGAGGAAGGCAGGCTGCAAAAGGCTGCAAAATAAAGAGAGGAAGTTACATAGGGAGGGAGTCAGGCTTCAAGAGAGAGGGAGGAAGGCAGGCCTCAAGAGGCTGGAAGAGGGAGGCAGGCAGGCAGTCTACAAGAGGCTGCAAGACGGAGGGAGGGAGGGAGGGAGGGAGGGAGGGAGGGAAGCTGGCAGGGTGCAAGAGGCTGCAAGAGAGAGGGAGGCAGGCAGGCAGACTGAAAGAGGATGCAAGACGGAGGAAAGAAGGTATATATGGAGGGAGGGAAAAAGGTAGGCTGCAAGAAGGAGGGAGGCATGCAAGTTAAAGAGGCTGAAAGAGGGAGGCATGAAGACAGGCTGCAAGAGGCTGCAAGAGGGCGGGAGGCAGGGAGCCAGGTTGCAAGATCAAGGGAGGCATGCAGGCAGGCATTGTGCAAGAGGATGCAAGAGGGAGGGAGGCAGACAGGCACGCTGAAAATGACTGCACGAGGGAGGGAAGGACGCAGCCAGGAAGCCTGCAAGAGGATGCCAGCGGCATGGAGGCAGGCAGGCCAGCAGGGTGCAAGAGGCTGCAAGAGGGAGGGAGCAGGCAGGCCAGCAGGGTGCAAGAGGCTGCAAGAGGGAGGGAGCAGGCAAGAGTAAGGGAGGGAGACAGGCAGGCTGCAAGAGTTTGAAAGAGAGTACAAGGCAGTCAGGCAGGCTGCAAGAGGCTACAAGTCAGGGGGAGGCAGGCAGGCCGGCAGGGTGCAAGAGGCTGCAAGAGGGAAGGAGGCAGGCAGGCCGGCAGGGTGCAAGAGGATGCAAGAGGGAGGGATGCAGGCAGGCAGGCAGGGTGCAAGAGGCTGCAAGAGGGAGGGAGGGAGGCAGGCAGGCAGGCAAGCTGCAAGAGGCTGCAAGAGGAAGGCAGGAAGGAAAGAGTAAGGGAGGGAGGCAGACAGGCTGCAAGACGCTGAAAGCGGGTGGGAGGCAGTCAGGCAGGCTGCAAGAGGCTACAAGAGGGCGGGAGGCAGGGAGCCAGGTTGCAAGATCAAGGGAGGCACGCAGGCAGGCATTGTGCAAGAGGATGCAAGAGGGATGGAAGCAGGCAGGCTGGCAGGCTGCAAGAGTCTGCAAGAGGGGGGGAGGCAGGCAGGCAAGCGGCAAGAGGCTGCAAGAGGGAGGGAGCAGGCAAGAGTAAGGGAGGGAGGCAGACAGGCTGCAAGAGTTTGAAAGAGGGTAGGAGGCAGGCAGGCAGGCTGCAAGATGCTACAGGAGGGGGGGAGGCAGGCAGGCAGGCTGCAAGAGGGAGGGAGGCTTGGCGTAAGCGAAGGACGGGAAAAAGTGGAGGCGCACATGGAGTGGAAGGAGCAAAATGACTGGCAGGCTGCAGGAAAGTGGAGGCCTAGACGCCACAGGGCAAATTTCTGCCAGGAAAGCGGAGATGCCGGAAGGAGGTGCACGCTCTGATGGGCATTAGTGTTTGAAAAGGGCTGGATAGCCAAAAAGGGATGAGAGGCCCTGGTGGAATTAGAGACGGTGAAATCACTTAGAAAAGGAAGGGGGGGGGGGGGGATCTACAGGCATATGTTGGAAGCAAAACAGGATCACAGAGCAAGACAGAGGAAGAGAGGTAATGATGGGTCGAGACTAGAAAGACAGAGAGAAATCACCTGTGGGGGGAAAGGAAGGTGGGAAGGAGGGAGAGCAAGGGACGGTCAAGAAGACAGAGGGATTGAAGGCATGAGAGAGCAAGAGATTCAGAAAGGGAGAGGGATCGGGACGGGCTACAAGCTGAAAGGGAAAGGCCCACGGAGCAGAAGGGAAGGGCACGGGAGCTGGGCACGAGTTTGTACTAGGAAAGAACACCACCGAGAGGGGTATGGATCTCTACAGGCAAAATGCTTGGCAGAGGATGGAGGACCGAGAGAAGAAGGGAAAAGGGGAAAAGGAAGAGGCAGTGAGGAAGTGATGGAGAAAGAAACAGTAGCAACTGAGAGATGAGAAGAGGGACAGGTCCGAGGCAGAGAGGTGGAGAAAGAGCATCAAGCCAGGGATGGGAGCAGGCCAGATGGATCAGGAAAAAGAGGAGGCAGCAAGCACTGAGGCATCCAGAAGACAGGTGAGCAACAGGGAGACAGAGAGCAGGAGACGACTGCGGAAGAAATAGAGACGGGGAGTGGGATGCTGGCCTAGAACCAACAAGAGCAACAGAGAGAAAGACAGACGGGTGGAGAACGAGAAAAGACAGAAGAGAGATCAAGAGAGAGAGATGAAGCAATCAGTAGATTCAAATTCTTCCATCGATTCAATTCTTCAAAGAGCACATCTAGGCAGGAACGCAGGCAGTGCAGAAAAGCTGCAAGAGACCTAAAAGAGAGGCTGGAAGGGAAATACAGGCCAGAAAAATGTTGTATCCCAAATGGGGTCTGAGGCTGGAGGGCTGTAGAGGCCAGAAAAAATTGGATGCCGACAAAAGGTGGGAGGCTGAAATGGGGTGGGTGGCCAGGGGGAGATAAAGGCCAAAAAAATGTGGGAGGCTGAAACATGGTGGGAGGCCGCCCGGGGGGGGGGGGGGGGGGTGTAGAGACCAAAAAAAGTGGTGGCTGCAAAGGGGAGGGAGGCTTAGGGGAAGTTGAGGGCAGGAAAACATGGAGGCCAAACGGTGTGGAAGGACCAAAATGGGTGGGAGGCCCCGGGAAAGTAGGCCTTAGAATAAAGGGGAGTGTATTATGTGGAAACTATTTGGGGGCGGACAGTTTCAGTGGGACTGTTTTGGGGCCTAAATATTTCAGGGAGGCTATTTGGAGACTCCTTTGGGGGAGTATTTTGGTGGGTGTATTTAGGAGGGATATTTAACGGACGACTATTTGACGGGGGAGTATTTTAAGAGCAGAGCATTACAGGGGGATTATTTCCAGGGGGATGTCTTTCGAGGGATCTATTTCAGAGGGAGTGCTTCAGGGGAGAGCATTTGAGGGGAGACTATTCCAGGAGAAAGGATTTGGGGAGGACCGTTTCTGGGGAGAACATTTTGGGGGGGGAGTACTGGTGGAGGTAGATTTTCCAGGGAGAGTGTTTTGTGGCAGGAGAGTTATGGCAGGTACTGTTTCAGGGGGACTATTTATTGGGGAAAACTATTTCAGGGGTACTGTGGAGGACTCTTCCTGAGGAAGTGTTATGGGAGGGACGGTTTCAGGGAGACTATTTCAGGGGGACGTATTTTGGGGAGGACTCTTTGGTTGCAGTCCTATTTTGAGGCGGGAGTGTTACAGGACAGACTATTTCAGGAGTGCTACTTTGAGGGTGTTTTGCCAATTATCAAGCCTAGCATAAAGGACACAGCCAGCCTCAAGATGAACCGATAACCAAATTAAATTTGACACTAAAGGGTTGCTACACGGGTGATCACTGGGGGTACAAGTCAATCGGGTTACACATAATTGACATCAATCACAACGATCCCAACAACGACACCGCACGACCACCAATGGCTGCAATAAACACTGAAATACAGTCTCCCATAGAAGGGATGGGAGACAACCAGGTCAACAAGCCAAATACATAAGACCAAGAAAGCCAGATACTGAATCTCTACAAAGCCCACATTGACAAAAGCCAGACCTGAAGAGCCCAGTTCCAGGGAGTCGAGAGATCCTTCCCCAACAGAAAACTCTTCAGAATGCATCCACCACACAGACAGCCAGTCCACACTTCCTGCAAGTGGTCCCAGCTTTTATCCTCTCCATGGGACACCTGACCTGTCTTTACTTAATGCAGAACACCTGGGGCACATTTACCTAATGGCTCTCCCTGCAAAGCCAGAGGGAAGTTTAAAGGGAAACTCACCACCACTTTGTGAAGGACTGTGGAAATCGCCCCTATGTCAACCTTAATTTGGGGCTTGGGGTGGGAACCCCAGCATTTCAGAGGGGCACGAGTTTAAGGGGGAATATTTTGGGGGGATTATTTCAGAGAGTGAGTTATTGCGGGAGGGACTACTTCAGGGAGACTCTTTTGAAGGCACTATTGCAGGGGGGAATATGGCAGGGGGGACTATTTGGGGAGGAACTGTTTCAGGCGGGGCTATTTCAAGGCAGGGGAGTGTTACTGGACAGACTATTTCGGAAGACTCTTCAGGGGCAGTATTTTCAGGGGTCCCAAAATGTGATGGGAGGCCACAGGAAAGAAGAGTCCACAGGACAAACATAGGCCAGAAACAAGCAGGTGCCGGTAGGGGGTGCACGTTCTGATGGGCATTAGAGTCTGAAAAGGACTGGGAAGACAAAAAAAGAGTGGGAGGCCATGTGGGAATTACAAATGGAGAAATCACGAGGAAAAAAAAAAAAAAAAAAAAAAGAGGAGAAGTCCTGCGGGCACATGTTGGAGGAAAAACAGGTTGAGGGAGCAAGACAGAGGAAGAGAGATAATGATGGGCCGAGACTAGAAAGGCAGAGAGAGAGAGAGAAATCAAATGTGGGGGGAAAGGAAGGTGGAAAGGAGGGAGAGCAAGAGAAGGTTAAAAAGGCAGAGAGCATAAGGGGAAGAGAGAGCAAGAGAGAGAGAAAGGGAGAGGGAGCGGGACGGGCTACAAATTGAAAGGGAAAAGGCCACGGAGCAGAAGAGAATGGAACAGGGATCTGGGCACAGGGTTATAGCAGGAAAGAGCACCACCGAGACGGGTATGGATCTCTACAGGCAAAATGCTTGGCAGAGGATGGAGGACCGAGAGAAGAAGGGAAAAGGGGAAAAGGAAGAGGCAGTGAGGAAGTGATGGAGAAAGAAACAGTAGCAACTGAGAGATGAGAAGAGGGACAGGTCCGAGGCAGAGAGGTGGAGAAAGAGCATCAAGCCAGGGATGGGAACAGGCCAGACGGATCAGGAGAGAGGAGGCAGCACTGAGGCATCCAGAAGACAGGTGAGCAACAGGGAGACAGAGAGCAGGAGACGACTGCGGAAGAAATAGAGACGGGGGGTGGGATGCTGGCCTAGAACCAACAAGAGCAACAGAGAGAAAGACAGACGGGTGGAGAACGAGAAAAGACAGAAGAGAGAACAAGAGAGAGAGATGAAGCAACCAACAGATTCAAAGTCTTCCATCGATTCAATTCTTCAAAGAGCACGTCAAGGCAGGAACGCAGGCAGTGCAGAAAAGCTGCAAGAGACCTAAAAGAGAGGCTGGAAGAGAAATAAAGACCAGAAAAATGTGGTATCCAAAACGGGGTGGGAGGCTGAAACGGGGTGGGAGGCTGGAGGGCAGTAGAGGCCAGAAAAAAATGGAGGCCGAAAATAGGTGGGAGGCTGAAACAGGGTGGGAGCCTGGAGGGCAGTAGAGGCCAGGAAAAAATGGAGGCGGAAAATAGGTGGGAGGCTGAAACAGGGTGGGAGGCTGGAGGTCAGTAGAGGCCAGAAAAAAATGGAGGCCGAAAATAGGTAGGAGGCTGAAACAGGGTGGGAGGCTGGAGAGCAGTAGAGGCCTGGAAAAAATGGAGGCCGAAAATAGGTGGGAGGCTGAAACAGGGTGGGAGGCTGGAGTGCAGTAGAGGCCAGAAAAAAATGGAGGCCGAAAAGAGGTGGGAGGCTGAAAATGGGTGGGAGGCTGGAGGGCAGTAGAGGCCAGGAAAAAATGGAGGCCGAAAATAGGTGGGAGGCTGAAACAGGGTGGGAGGCTGGAGGGCAGTAGAGGCCAGAAAAAAATGGAGGCCGAAGAGCGGTGGGAGGCTGAAACGGGGTGGGAGGCTGGAGGGCAGTAGAGGCCAGGAAAAAAATGGAGGCCGAAAATGGGTGGGAGGTTGAAATGGGGTGGGACACTGGAGGGCATTAGAGGCCAGGAAATAATGGAGGCCGAAAAGGGGTGGGAGGCTGAAATGGGGTGGGAGGCTGGAGGGCAGTAGAGGCCAGAAAAAAATGGAGGCCGTGATAAAGTGGGAGGCTGGAGAGCAGTGGAGGCCAGGAAAAAAATGGAGACAAAAAAAAGAAAAAAGGTGGGAGACTGAAACAGAGTGGAAGCCTGCAGGGCAGTAGAGAGTAGAAAAAAATTGGAGACCAATAAAAGGTGGGGTGTTGAAATGGAGTGTGAAGCCAGGGGCAGGTAGAGGCAAGAAAAATCAGAGATGGCAAGAGGGAGGAATGGAGGGAGGCAGGGTGCAAAAGGCTGCAAAATAAAGAGAGGAAGTTATATAGGGAGGGAGTCAGGCTTCAAGAGAGAGGGAGGAAGGCAGGCCTTAAGAGGCTGGAAGAGGGAGGCAGGCCTCAAGAGGCTGGAAGAGGGAGGCAGGCCTCAAGAGGCTGGAAGAGGGAGGCAGGCCTCAAGAGGCTGGAAGAGGGAGGCAGGCAGGCAGTCTACAAGAGGCTGCAAGACGGAGGGAGGGAGGGAGGGAGGGAGGGAGGGAGGGAGGGAGGGAGGGAGGGAGGGAGGGAGGGTGCAAGAGGCTGCAAGAGAGAGGGAGGCAGGCAGGCAGACTGAAAGAGGCTGCAAGACGGAGGAAAGAAGGTATATATGGAGGGAGGGAAAAAGGTAGGCTGCAAGAAGGAGGGAGGCATGCAAGTTAAAGAGGCTGAAAGAGGGAGGCATGAAGACAGGCTGCAAGAGGCTGCAAGAGGGTGGGAGGCAGGGAGCCAGGTTGCAAGATCAAGGGAGGCACGCAGGCAGGCATTGTGCAAGAGGATGCAAGAGGGATGGAAGCAGGCAGGCTGGCAGGCTGCAAGAGTCTGCAAGAGGGGGGGAGGCAGGCAGGCAAGCGGCAAGAGGCTGCAAGAGGGAGGGAGCAGGCAAGAGTAAGGGAGGGAGGCAGACAGGCTGCAAGAGTTTGAAAGAGGGTAGGAGGCAGGCAGGCAGGCTGCAAGATGCTACAGGAGGGGGGGAGGCAGGCAGGCAGGCTGCAAGAGGGAGGGAGGCTTGGCGTAAGCGAAGGACGGGAAAAAGTGGAGGCGCACATGGAGTGGAAGGAGCAAAATGACTGGCAGGCTGCAGGAAAGTGGAGGCCTAGACGCCACAGGGCAAATTTCTGCCAGGAAAGCGGAGATGCCGGAAGGAGGTGCACGCTCTGATGGGCATTAGTGTTTGAAAAGGGCTGGATAGCCAAAAAGGGATGAGAGGCCCTGGTGGAATTAGAGACGGTGAAATCACTTAGAAAAGGAAGGGGGGGGAGGGATCTACAGGCATATGTTGGAAGCAAAACAGGATCACAGAGCAAGAGAGAGGAAGAGAGGTAATGATGGGTCGAGACTAGAAAGACAGAGAGAAATCACCTGTGGGGGGAAAGGAAGGTGGGAAGGAGGGAGAGCAAGGGACGGTCAAGAAGACAGAGGGATTGAAGGCAAGAGAGAGCAAGAGATTCAGAAAGGGAGAGGGATCGGGACGGGCTACAAGCTGAAAGGGAAAGGCCCACGGAGCAGAAGGGAAGGGCACGGGAGCTGGGCACGAGTTTGTACTAGGAAAGAACACCACCGAGAGGGGTATGGATCTCTACAGGCAAAATGCTTGGCAGAGGATGGAGGACCGAGAGAAGAAGGGAAAAGGGGAAAAGGAAGAGGCAGTGAGGAAGTGATGGAGAAAGAAACAGTAGCAACTGAGAGATGAGAAGAGGGACAGGTCCGAGGCAGAGAGGTGGAGAAAGAGCATTAAGCCAGGGATGGGAGCAGGCCAGATGGATCAGGAAAAAGAGGAGGCAGCAAGCACTGAGGCATCCAGAAGACAGGTGAGCAACAGGGAGACAGAGAGCGGGAGACGACTGCGGAAGAAATAGAGACGGGGAGTGGGATGCTGGCCTAGAACCAACAAGAACAACAGAGAGAAAGACAGACGGGTGGAGAACGAGAAAAGACAGAAGAGAGATCAAGAGAGAGAGATGAAGCAATCAGTAGATTCAAATTCTTCCATCGATTCAATTCTTCAAAGAGCACATCTAGGCAGGAACGCAGGCAGTGCAGAAAAGCTGCAAGAGACCTAAAAGAGAGGCTGGAAGGGAAATACAGGCCAGAAAAATGTTGTATCCCAAATGGGGTCTGAGGCTGGAGGGCTGTAGAGGCCAGAAAAAATTGGATGCCGACAAAAGGTGGGAGGCTGAAATGGGGTGGGTGGCCAGGGGGAGATAAAGGCCAAAAAAATGTGGAGGCTGAAACATGGTGGGAGGCCGCCCGGGGGGGGGGGGGGGGGGGGTGTGTAGAGACCAAAAAAAGTGGTGGCTGCAAAGGGGAGGGAGGCTTAGGGGAAGTTGAGGGCAGGAAAACATGGAGGCCAAACGGTGTGGAAGGACCAAAATGGGTGGGAGGCCCCGGGAAAGTAGGCCTTAGAATAAAGGGGAGTGTATTATGTGGAAACTATTTGGGGGCGGACAGTTTCAGTGGGACTGTTTTGGGGCCTAAATATTTCAGGGAGGCTATTTGGAGACTCCTTTGGGGGAGTATTTTGGTGGGTGTATTTAGGAGGGATATTTAACGGACGACTATTTGACGGGGGAGTATTTTAAGAGCAGAGCATTACAGGGGGATTATTTCCAGGGGGATGTCTTTCGAGGGATCTATTTCAGAGGGAGTGCTTCAGGGGAGAGCATTTGAGGGGAGACTATTCCAGGAGAAAGGATTTGGGGAGGACCGTTTCTGGGGAGAACATTTTGGGGGGGGAGTACTGGTGGAGGTAGATTTTCCAGGGAGAGTGTTTTGTGGCAGGAGAGTTATGGCAGGTACTGTTTCAGGGGGACTATTTATTGGGGAAAACTATTTCAGGGGTACTGTGGAGGACTCTTCCTGAGGAAGTGTTATGGGAGGGACGGTTTCAGGGAGACTATTTCAGGGGGACGTATTTTGGGGAGGACTCTTTGGTTGCAGTCCTATTTTGAGGCGGGAGTGTTACAGGACAGACTATTTCAGGAGTGCTACTTTGAGGGTGTTTTGCCAATTATCAGGCCTAGCATAAAGGACACAGCCAGCCTCAAGATGAACCGATAACCAAATTAAATTTGACACTAAAGGGTTGCTACACGGGTGATCACTGGGGGTACAAGTCAATCGGGTTACACATAATTGACATCAATCACAACGATCCCAACAACGACACCGCACGACCACCAATGGCTGCAATAAACACTGAAATACAGTCTCCCATAGAAGGGATGGGAGACAACCAGGTCAACAAGCCAAATACATAAGACCAAGAAAGCCAGATACTGAATCTCTACAAAGCCCACATTGACAAAAGCCAGACCTGAAGAGCCCAGTTCCAGGGAGTCGAGAGATCCTTCCCCAACAGAAAACTCTTCAGAATGCATCCACCACACAGACAGCCAGTCCACACTTCCTGCAAGTGGTCCCAGCTTTTATCCTCTCCATGGGACACCTGACCTGTCTTTACTTAATGCAGAACACCTGGGGCACATTTACCTAATGGCTCTCCCTGCAAAGCCAGAGGGAAGTTTAAAGGGAAACTCACCACCACTTTGTGAAGGACTGTGGAAATCGCCCCTATGTCAACCTTAATTTGGGGCTTGGGGTGGGAACCCCAGCATTTCAGAGGGGCACGAGTTTAAGGGGGAATATTTTGGGGGGATTATTTCAGAGAGTGAGTTATTGCGGGAGGGACTACTTCAGGGAGACTCTTTTGAAGGCACTATTGCAGGGGGGAATATGGCAGGGGGGACTATTTGGGGAGGAACTGTTTCAGGCGGGGCTATTTCAAGGCAGGGGAGTGTTACTGGACAGACTATTTCGGAAGACTCTTCAGGGGCAGTATTTTCAGGGGTCCCAAAATGTGATGGGAGGCCACAGGAAAGAAGAGTCCACAGGACAAACATAGGCCAGAAACAAGCAGGTGCCGGTAGGGGGTGCACGTTCTGATGGGCATTAGAGTCTGAAAAGGGCTGGGAAGACAAAAAAAGAGTGGGAGGCCATGTGGGAATTACAAATGGAGAAATCACTAGGAAAAAAAAAAAAAAAAAAAAAGAGGAGAAGTCCTGCGGGCACATGTTGGAGGAAAAACAGGTTGAGGGAGCAAGACAGAGGAAGAGAGATAATGATGGGCCGAGACTAGAAAGGCAGAGAGAGAGAGAGAGAAATCAAATGTGGGGAGAAAGGAAGGTGGAAAGGAGGGAGAGCAAGAGAAGGTTAAAAAGGCAGAGAGCATAAGGGGAAGAGAGAGCAAGAGAGAGAGAAAGGGAGAGGGAGCGGGACGGGCTACAAATTGAAAGGGAAAAGGCCACGGAGCAGAAGAGAATGGAACAGGGATCTGGGCACAGGGTTATAGCAGGAAAGAGCACCACCGAGACGGGTATGGATCTCTACAGGCAAAATGCTTGGCAGAGGATGGAGGACCGAGAGAAGAAGGGAAAAGGGGAAAAGGAAGAGGCAGTGAGGAAGTGATGGAGAAAGAAACAGTAGCAACTGAGAGATGAGAAGAGGGACAGGTCCGAGGCAGAGAGGTGGAGAAAGAGCATCAAGCCAGGGATGGGAACAGGCCAGACGGATCAGGAGAGAGGAGGCAGCACTGAGGCATCCAGAAGACAGGTGAGCAACAGGGAGACAGAGAGCAGGAGACGACTGCGGAAGAAATAGAGACGGGGGGTGGGATGCTGGCCTAGAACCAACAAGAGCAACAGAGAGAAAGACAGACGGGTGGAGAACGAGAAAAGACAGAAGAGAGAACAAGAGAGAGAGATGAAGCAACCAACAGATTCAAAGTCTTCCATCGATTCAATTCTTCAAAGAGCACGTCAAGGCAGGAACGCAGGCAGTGCAGAAAAGCTGCAAGAGACCTAAAAGAGAGGCTGGAAGAGAAATAAAGACCAGAAAAATGTGGTATCCAAAACGGGGTGGGAGGCTGAAACGGGGTGGGAGGCTGGAGGGCAGTAGAGGCCAGAAAAAAATGGAGGCCGAAAATAGGTGGGAGGCTGAAACAGGGTGGGAGGCTGGAGAGCAGTAGAGGCCAGGAAAAAATGGAGGCGGAAAATAGGTGGGAGGCTGAAACAGGGTGGGAGGCTGGAGGTCAGTAGAGGCCAGAAAAAAATGGAGGCCGAAAATAGGTAGGAGGCTGAAACAGGGTGGGAGGCTGGAGAGCAGTAGAGGCCAGGAAAAAATGGAGGCCGAAAATAGGTGGGAGGCTGAAACAGGGTGGGAGGCTGGAGGGCAGTAGAGGCCAGAAAAAATGGAGGCCGAAAAGAGGTGGGAGGCTGAAAATGGGTGGGAGGCTGGAGGGCAGTAGAGGCCAGAAAAAAATGGAGGCCGAAAATAGGTGGGAGGCTGAAACAGGGTGGGAGGCTGGAGGGCAGTAGAGGCCAGAAAAAAATGGAGGCCGAAGAGCGGTGGGAGGCTGAAACGGGGTGGGAGGCTGGAGGGCAGTAGAGGCCAGGAAAAAAATGGAGGCCGAAAATGGGTGGGAGGCTGAAATGGGGTGGGACACTGGAGGGCAGTAGAGGCCAGGAAATAATGGAGGCCGAAAAGGGGTGGGAGGCTGAAATGGGGTGGGAGGCTGGAGGGCAGTAGAGGCCAGAAAAAATGGAGGCCGAAAAGAGGTGGGAGGCTGAAATGGGGTGGGAGGCTGAAATGGGGTGGGAGGCTGAAATGGGGTGGGAGGCTGGAGGGCAGTAGAGGCCAGAAAAAATTGGAGGCCGTGATAAAGTGGGAGGCTGGAGAGCAGTGGAGGCCAGGAAAAAAATGGAGACAAAAAAAAGAAAAAAGGTGGGAGACTGAAACAGAGTGGAAGCCTGCAGGGCAGTAGAGAGTAGAAAAAATTGGAGACCAATAAAAGGTGGGGTGTTGAAATGGAGTGTGAAGCCAGGGGCAGGTAGAGGCAAGAAAAATCAGAGATGGCAAGAGGGAGGAATGGAGGGAGGCAGGGTGGGAACGAGGAAGGCAGGCTGCAAAAGGCTGCAAAATAAACAGAGGAAGTTATATAGGGAGGGAGTCAGGCTTCAAGAGAGAGGGAGGGAGGCAGGCCTCAAGAGGCTGGAAGAGGGAGGCAGGCCTCAAGAGGCTGGAAGAGGGAGGCAGGCAGGCAGTCTACAAGAGGCTGCAAGACGGAGGGAGGGAGGGAGGGAGGGAGGGTGCAAGAGGCTGCAAGAGAGAGGGAGGCAGGCAGGCAGACTGAAAGAGGCTGCAAGACGGAGGAAAGAAGGTATATATGGAGGGAGGGAAAAAGGTAGGCTGCAAGAAGGAGGGAGGCATGCAAGTTAAAGAGGCTGAAAGAGGGAGGCATGAAGACAGGCTGCAAGAGGCTGCAAGAGGGCGGGAGGCAGGGAGCCAGATTGCAAGATCAAGGGAGGCATGCAGGCAGGCATTGTGCAAGAGGATGCAAGAGGGAGGGAGGCAGACAGGCACGCTGAAAATGACTGCACGAGGGAGGGAAGGACGCAGCCAGGAAGCCTGCAAGAGGATGCCAGCGGCATGGAGGCAGGCAGGCCAGCAGGGTGCAAGAGGCTGCAAGAGGAAGGCAGGAAGGAAAGAGTAAGGGAGGGAGGCAGACAGGCTGCAAGACGCTGAAAGCGGGTGGGAGGCAGTCAGGCAGGCTGCAAGAGGCTACAAGAGGGCGGGAGGCAGGGAGCCAGGTTGCAAGATCAAGGGAGGCACGCAGGCAGGCATTGTGCAAGAGGATGCAAGAGGGATGGAAGCAGGCAGGCTGGCAGGCTGCAAGAGTCTGCAAGAGGGGGGGAGGCAGGCAGGCAAGCGGCAAGAGGCTGCAAGAGGGAGGGAGCAGGCAAGAGTAAGGGAGGGAGGCAGACAGGCTGCAAGAGTTTGAAAGAGGGTAGGAGGCAGGCAGGCAGGCTGCAAGATGCTACAGGAGGGGGGGAGGCAGGCAGGCAGGCTGCAAGAGGGAGGGAGGCTTGGCGTAAGCGAAGGACGGGAAAAAGTGGAGGCGCACATGGAGTGGAAGGAGCAAAATGACTGGCAGGCTGCAGGAAAGTGGAGGCCTAGACGCCACAGGGCAAATTTCTGCCAGGAAAGCGGAGATGCCGGAAGGAGGTGCACGCTCTGATGGGCATTAGTGTTTGAAAAGGGCTGGATAGCCAAAAAGGGATGAGAGGCCCTGGTGGAATTAGAGACGGTGAAATCACTTAGAAAAGGAAGGGGGGGGAGGGATCTACAGGCATATGTTGGAAGCAAAACAGGATCACAGAGCAAGACAGAGGAAGAGAGGTAATGATGGGTCGAGACTAGAAAGACAGAGAGAAATCACCTGTGGGGGGAAAGGAAGGTGGGAAGGAGGGAGAGCAAGGGACGGTCAAGAAGACAGAGGGATTGAAGGCATGAGAGAGCAAGAGATTCAGAAAGGGAGAGGGATCGGGACGGGCTACAAGCTGAAAGGGAAAGGCCCACGGAGCAGAAGGGAAGGGCACGGGAGCTGGGCACGAGTTTGTACTAGGAAAGAACACCACCGAGAGGGGTGTGGATCTCTACAGGCAAAATGCTTGGCAGAGGATGGAGGACCGAGAGAAGAAGGGAAAAGGGGAAAAGGAAGAGGCAGTGAGGAAGTGATGGAGAAAGAAACAGTAGCAACTGAGAGATGAGAAGAGGGACAGGTCCGAGGCAGAGAGGTGGAGAAAGAGCATCAAGCCAGGGATGGGAGCAGGCCAGATGGATCAGGAAAAAGAGGAGGCAGCAAGCACTGAGGCATCCAGAAGACAGGTGAGCAACAGGGAGACAGAGAGCAGGAGACGACTGCGGAAGAAATAGAGACGGGGAGTGGGATGCTGGCCTAGAACCAACAAGAACAACAGAGAGAAAGACAGACGGGTGGAGAACGAGAAAAGACAGAAGAGAGATCAAGAGAGAGAGATGAAGCAATCAGTAGATTCAAATTCTTCCATCGATTCAATTCTTCAAAGAGCACATCTAGGCAGGAACGCAGGCAGTGCAGAAAAGCTGCAAGAGACCTAAAAGAGAGGCTGGAAGGGAAATACAGGCCAGAAAAATGTTGTATCCCAAATGGGGTCTGAGGCTGGAGGGCTGTAGAGGCCAGAAAAAATTGGATGCCGACAAAAGGTGGGAGGCTGAAATGGGGTGGGTGGCCAGGGGGAGATAAAGGCCAAAAAAATGTGGGAGGCTGAAACATGGTGGGAGGCCGCCCGGGGGGGGGGTGGGGTGGGGTGTAGAGACCAAAAAAAGTGGTGGCTGCAAAGGGGAGGGAGGCTTAGGGGAAGTTGAGGGCAGGAAAACATGGAGGCCAAACGGTGTGGAAGGACCAAAATGGGTGGGAGGCCCCGGGAAAGTAGGCCTTAGAATAAAGGGGAGTGTATTATGTGGAAACTATTTGGGGGCGGACAGTTTCAGTGGGACTGTTTTGGGGCCTAAATATTTCAGGGAGGCTATTTGGAGACTCCTTTGGGGGAGTATTTTGGTGGGTGTATTTAGGAGGGATATTTAACGGACGACTATTTGACGGGGGAGTATTTTAAGAGCAGAGCATTACAGGGGGATTATTTCCAGGGGGATGTCTTTCGAGGGATCTATTTCAGAGGGAGTGCTTCAGGGGAGAGCATTTGAGGGGAGACTATTCCAGGAGAAAGGATTTGGGGAGGACCGTTTCTGGGGAGAACATTTTGGGGGGGGAGTACTGGTGGAGGTAGATTTTCCAGGGAGAGTGTTTTGTGGCAGGAGAGTTATGGCAGGTACTGTTTCAGGGGGACTATTTATTGGGGAAAACTATTTCAGGGGTACTGTGGAGGACTCTTCCTGAGGAAGTGTTATGGGAGGGACGGTTTCAGGGAGACTATTTCAGGGGGACGTATTTTGGGGAGGACTCTTTGGTTGCAGTCCTATTTTGAGGCGGGAGTGTTACAGGACAGACTATTTCAGGAGTGCTACTTTGAGGGTGTTTTGCCAATTATCAGGCCTAGCATAAAGGACACAGCCAGCCTCAAGATGAACCGATAACCAAATTAAATTTGACACTAAAGGGTTGCTACACGGGTGATCACTGGGGGTACAAGTCAATCGGGTTACACATAATTGACATCAATCACAACGATCCCAACAACGACACCGCACGACCACCAATGGCTGCAATAAACACTGAAATACAGTCTCCCATAGAAGGGATGGGAGACAACCAGGTCAACAAGCCAAATACATAAGACCAAGAAAGCCAGATACTGAATCTCTACAAAGCCCACATTGACAAAAGCCAGACCTGAAGAGCCCAGTTCCAGGGAGTTGAGAGATCCTTCCCCAACAGAAAATTCTCCAGAATGCATCCACCACACAGACAGCCAGTCCACACTTCCTGCAAGTGGTCCCAGCTTTTATCCTCTCCATGGGACACCTGACCTGTCTTTACTTAATGCAGAACACCTGGGGCACATTTACCTAATGGCTCTCCCTGCAAAGCCAGAGGGAAGTTTAAAGGGAAACTCACCACCACTTTGTGAAGGACTGTGGAAATCGCCCCTATGTCAACCTTAATTTGGGGCTTGGGGTTGGAACCCCAGTATTTCAGAGGGGCACGAGTTTAAGGGGGAATATTTTGGGGGGATTATTTCAGAGAGTGAGTTATTGCGGGAGGGACTACTTCAGGGAGACTCTTTTGAAGGCACTATTGCAGGGGGGAATATGGCAGGGGGGACTATTTGGGGAGGAACTGTTTCAGGCGGGGCTATTTCAAGGCAGGGGAGTGTTACTGGACAGACTATTTCGGAAGACTCTTCAGGGCCAGTATTTTCAGGGGTCCCAAAATGTGATGGGAGGCCACAGGAAAGAAGAGTCCACAGGACAAACATAGGCCAGAAACAAGCAGGTGCCGGTAGGGGGTGCACGTTCTGATGGGCATTAGAGTCTGAAAAGGACTGGGAAGACAAAAAAAGAGTGGGAGGCCATGTGGGAATTACAAATGGAGAAATCACGAGGAAAAAAAAAAAAAAAAAAAAAAGAGGAGAAGTCCTGCGGGCACATGTTGGAGGAAAAACAGGTTGAGGGAGCAAGACAGAGGAAGAGAGATAATGATGGGCCGAGACTAGAAAGGCAGAGAGAGAGAGAGAAATCAAATGTGGGGGGAAAGGAAGGTGGAAAGGAGGGAGAGCAAGAGAAGGTTAAAAAGGCAGAGAGCATAAGGGGAAGAGAGAGCAAGAGAGAGAGAAAGGGAGAGGGAGCGGGACGGGCTACAAATTGAAAGGGAAAAGGCCACGGAGCAGAAGAGAATGGAACAGGGATCTGGGCACAGGGTTATAGCAGGAAAGAGCACCACCGAGACGGGTATGGATCTCTACAGGCAAAATGCTTGGCAGAGGATGGAGGACCGAGAGAAGAAGGGAAAAGGGGAAAAGGAAGAGGCAGTGAGGAAGTGATGGAGAAAGAAACAGTAGCAACTGAGAGATGAGAAGAGGGACAGGTCCGAGGCAGAGAGGTGGAGAAAGAGCATCAAGCCAGGGATGGGAACAGGCCAGACGGATCAGGAGAGAGGAGGCAGCACTGAAGCATCCAGAAGACAGGTGAGCAACAGGGAGACAGAGAGCAGGAGACGACTGCGGAAGAAATAGAGACGGGGGGTGGGATGCTGGCCTAGAACCAACAAGAGCAACAGAGAGAAAGACAGACGGGTGGAGAACGAGAAAAGACAGAAGAGAGAACAAGAGAGAGAGATGAAGCAACCAACAGATTCAAAGTCTTCCATCGATTCAATTCTTCAAAGAGCACGTCAAGGCAGGAACGCAGGCAGTGCAGAAAAGCTGCAAGAGACCTAAAAGAGAGGCTGGAAGAGAAATAAAGACCAGAAAAATGTGGTATCCAAAACGGGGTGGGAGGCTGGAGGGCAGTAGAGGCCAGAAAAAAATGGAGGCCGAAAATAGGTGGGAGGCTGAAAAAGGGTGGGAGGCTGGAGGGCAGTAGAGGCCAGGAAAAAATGGAGGCCGAAAAGAGGTGGGAGGTTGAAACAGGGTGGGAGGCTGGAGGGCAGTAGAGGCCAGGAAAAAAATGAAGGCCGAAGAGCGGTGGGAGGCTGAAACGGGGTGGGAGGCTGGAGGGCAGTAGAGGCCAGGAAAAAATGGAGGCCGAAAATGGGTGGGAGGCTGAAATGGGGTGGGAGGCTGGAGGGCAGTAGAGGCCAGGAAATAATGGAGGTCGAAAAGGGGTGGGAGGCTGAAATGGGGTGGGAGGCTGGAGGGCAGTAGAGGCCAGAAAAAATTGGAGCGCGTGATAAAGTGGGAGGCTGGAGAGCAGTGGAGGCCAGGAAAAAAATGGAGACAAAAAAAAAGAAAAAAGGTGGGAGACTGAAACAGAGTGGAAGCCTGCAGGGCAGTAGAGAGTAGAAAAAATTGGAGACCAATAAAAGGTGGGGTGTTGAAATGGAGTGTGAAGCCAGGGGCAGGTAGAGGCAAGAAAAATCAGAGATGGCAAGAGGGAGGAATGGAGGGAGGCAGGGTGGGAACGAGGAAGGCAGGCTGCAAAAGGCTGCAAAATAAAGAGAGGAAGTTATATAGGGAGGGAGTCAGGCTTCAAGAGAGAGGGAGGAAGGCAGGCCTCAAGAGGCTGGAAGAGGGAGGCAGGCAGGCAGTCTACAAGAGGCTGCAAGACGGAGGGAGGGAGGGAGGGAGGGAGGGAAGCTGGCAGGGTGCAAGAGGCTGCAAGAGAGAGGGAGGCAGGCAGGCAGACTGAAAGAGGCTGCAAGACGGAGGAAAGAAGGTATATATGGAGGGAGGGAAAAAGGTAGGCTGCAAGAAGGAGGGAGGCATGCAAGTTAAAGAGGCTGAAAGAGGGAGGCATGAAGACAGGCTGCAAGAGGCTGCAAGAGGGCGGGAGGCAGGGAGCCAGGTTGCAAGATCAAGGGAGGCATGCAGGCAGGCATTGTGCAAGAGGATGCAAGAGGGAGGGAGGCAGACAGGCACGCTGAAAATGACTGCACGAGGGAGGGAAGGACGCAGCCAGGAAGCCTGCAAGAGGATGCCAGCGGCATGGAGGCAGGCAGGCCAGCAGGGTGCAAGAGGCTGCAAGAGGGAGGGAGCAGGCAGGCCAGCAGGGTGCAAGAGGCTGCAAGAGGGAGGGAGCAGGCAAGAGTAAGGGAGGGAGACAGGCAGGCTGCAAGAGTTTGAAAGAGAGTACAAGGCAGTCAGGCAGGCTGCAAGAGGCTACAAGTCAGGGGGAGGCAGGCAGGCCGGCAGGGTGCAAGAGGCTGCAAGAGGGAAGGAGGCAGGCAGGCCGGCAGGGTGCAAGAGGATGCAAGAGGGAGGGATGCAGGCAGGCAGGCAGGGTGCAAGAGGCTGCAAGAGGGAGGGAGGGAGGCAGGCAGGCAGGCAAGCTGCAAGAGGCTGCAAGAGGAAGGCAGGAAGGAAAGAGTAAGGGAGGGAGGCAGACAGGCTGCAAGACGCTGAAAGCGGGTGGGAGGCAGTCAGGCAGGCTGCAAGAGGCTACAAGAGGGCGGGAGGCAGGGAGCCAGGTTGCAAGATCAAGGGAGGCACGCAGGCAGGCATTGTGCAAGAGGATGCAAGAGGGATGGAAGCAGGCAGGCTGGCAGGCTGCAAGAGTCTGCAAGAGGGGGGGAGGCAGGCAGGCAAGCGGCAAGAGGCTGCAAGAGGGAGGGAGCAGGCAAGAGTAAGGGAGGGAGGCAGACAGGCTGCAAGAGTTTGAAAGAGGGTAGGAGGCAGGCAGGCAGGCTGCAAGATGCTACAGGAGGGGGGGAGGCAGGCAGGCAGGCTGCAAGAGGGAGGGAGGCTTGGCGTAAGCGAAGGACGGGAAAAAGTGGAGGCGCACATGGAGTGGAAGGAGCAAAATGACTGGCAGGCTGCAGGAAAGTGGAGGCCTAGACGCCACAGGGCAAATTTCTGCCAGGAAAGCGGAGATGCCGGAAGGAGGTGCACGCTCTGATGGGCATTAGTGTTTGAAAAGGGCTGGATAGCCAAAAAGGGATGAGAGGCCCTGGTGGAATTAGAGACGGTGAAATCACTTAGAAAAGGAAGGGGGGGGGGGGGGGGGGATCTACAGGCATATGTTGGAAGCAAAACAGGATCACAGAGCAAGACAGAGGAAGAGAGGTAATGATGGGTCGAGACTAGAAAGACAGAGAGAAATCACCTGTGGGGGGAAAGGAAGGTGGGAAGGAGGGAGAGCAAGGGACGGTCAAGAAGACAGAGGGATTGAAGGCATGAGAGAGCAAGAGATTCAGAAAGGGAGAGGGATCGGGACGGGCTACAAGCTGAAAGGGAAAGGCCCACGGAGCAGAAGGGAAGGGCACGGGAGCTGGGCACGAGTTTGTACTAGGAAAGAACACCACCGAGAGGGGTGTGGATCTCTACAGGCAAAATGCTTGGCAGAGGATGGAGGACCGAGAGAAGAAGGGAAAAGGGGAAAAGGAAGAGGCAGTGAGGAAGTGATGGAGAAAGAAACAGTAGCAACTGAGAGATGAGAAGAGGGACAGGTCCGAGGCAGAGAGGTGGAGAAAGAGCATCAAGCCAGGGATGGGAGCAGGCCAGATGGATCAGGAAAAAGAGGAGGCAGCAAGCACTGAGGCATCCAGAAGACAGGTGAGCAACAGGGAGACAGAGAGCAGGAGACGACTGCGGAAGAAATAGAGACAGGGAGTGGGATGCTGGCCTAGAACCAACAAGAGCAACAGAGAGAAAGACAGACGGGTGGAGAACGAGAAAAGACAGAAGAGAGATCAAGAGAGAGAGATGAAGCAATCAGTAGATTCAAATTCTTCCATCGATTCAATTCTTCAAAGACCACATCTAGGCAGGAACGCAGGCAGTGCAGAAAAGCTGCAAGAGACCTAAAAGAGAGGCTGGAAGGGAAATACAGGCCAGAAAAATGTTGTATCCCAAATGGGGTCTGAGGCTGGAGGGCTGTAGAGGCCAGAAAAAATTGGATGCCGACAAAAGGTGGGAGGCTGAAATGGGGTGGGTGGCCAGGGGGAGATAAAGGCCAAAAAAATGTGGGAGGCTGAAACATGGTGGGAGGCCGCCCGGGGGGGGGGGGGGGGTGTGTAGAGACCAAAAAAAGTGGTGGCTGCAAAGGGGAGGGAGGCTTAGGGGAAGTTGAGGGCAGGAAAACATGGAGGCCAAACGGTGTGGAAGGACCAAAATGGGTGGGAGGCCCCGGGAAAGTAGGCCTTAGAATAAAGGGGAGTGTATTATGTGGAAACTATTTGGGGGCGGACAGTTTCAGTGGGACTGTTTTGGGGCCTAAATATTTCAGGGAGGCTATTTGGAGACTCCTTTGGGGGAGTATTTTGGTGGGTGTATTTAGGAGGGATATTTAACGGACGACTATTTGACGGGGGAGTATTTTAAGAGCAGAGCATTACAGGGGGATTATTTCCAGGGGGATGTCTTTCGAGGGATCTATTTCAGAGGGAGTGCTTCAGGGGAGAGCATTTGAGGGGAGACTATTCCAGGAGAAAGGATTTGGGGAGGACCGTTTCTGGGGAGAACATTTTGGGGGGGGAGTACTGGTGGAGGTAGATTTTCCAGGGAGAGTGTTTTGTGGCAGGAGAGTTATGGCAGGTACTGTTTCAGGGGGACTATTTATTGGGGAAAACTATTTCAGGGGTACTGTGGAGGACTCTTCCTGAGGAAGTGTTATGGGAGGGACGGTTTCAGGGAGACTATTTCAGGGGGACGTATTTTGGGGAGGACTCTTTGGTTGCAGTCCTATTTTGAGGCGGGAGTGTTACAGGACAGACTATTTCAGGAGTGCTACTTTGAGGGTGTTTTGCCAATTATCAGGCCTAGCATAAAGGACACAGCCAGCCTCAAGATGAACCGATAACCAAATTAAATTTGACACTAAAGGGTTGCTACACGGGTGATCACTGGGGGTACAAGTCAATCGGGTTACACATAATTGACATCAATCACAACGATCCCAACAACGACACCGCACGACCACCAATGGCTGCAATAAACACTGAAATACAGTCTCCCATAGAAGGGATGGGAGACAACCAGGTCAACAAGCCAAATACATAAGACCAAGAAAGCCAGATACTGAATCTCTACAAAGCCCACATTGACAAAAGCCAGACCTGAAGAGCCCAGTTCCAGGGAGTCGAGAGATCCTTCCCCAACAGAAAACTCTTCAGAATGCATCCACCACACAGACAGCCAGTCCACACTTCCTGCAAGTGGTCCCAGCTTTTATCCTCTCCATGGGACACCTGACCTGTCTTTACTTAATGCAGAACACCTGGGGCACATTTACCTAATGGCTCTCCCTGCAAAGCCAGAGGGAAGTTTAAAGGGAAACTCACCACCACTTTGTGAAGGACTGTGGAAATCGCCCCTATGTCAACCTTAATTTGGGGCTTGGGGTGGGAACCCCAGCATTTCAGAGGGGCACGAGTTTAAGGGGGAATATTTTGGGGGGATTATTTCAGAGAGTGAGTTATTGCGGGAGGGACTACTTCAGGGAGACTCTTTTGAAGGCACTATTGCAGGGGGGAATATGGCAGGGGGGACTATTTGGGGAGGAACTGTTTCAGGCGGGGCTATTTCAAGGCAGGGGAGTGTTACTGGACAGACTATTTCGGAAGACTCTTCAGGGGCAGTATTTTCAGGGGTCCCAAAATGTGATGGGAGGCCACAGGAAAGAAGAGTCCACAGGACAAACATAGGCCAGAAACAAGCAGGTGCCGGTAGGGGGTGCACGTTCTGATGGGCATTAGAGTCTGAAAAGGGCTGGGAAGACAAAAAAAGAGTGGGAGGCCATGTGGGAATTACAAATGGAGAAATCACTAGGAAAAAAAAAAAAAAAAAAAAAGAGGAGAAGTCCTGCGGGCACATGTTGGAGGAAAAACAGGTTGAGGGAGCAAGACAGAGGAAGAGAGATAATGATGGGCCGAGACTAGAAAGGCAGAGAGAGAGAGAGAGAAATCAAATGTGGGGAGAAAGGAAGGTGGAAAGGAGGGAGAGCAAGAGAAGGTTAAAAAGGCAGAGAGCATAAGGGGAAGAGAGAGCAAGAGAGAGAGAAAGGGAGAGGGAGCGGGACGGGCTACAAATTGAAAGGGAAAAGGCCACGGAGCAGAAGAGAATGGAACAGGGATCTGGGCACAGGGTTATAGCAGGAAAGAGCACCACCGAGACGGGTATGGATCTCTACAGGCAAAATGCTTGGCAGAGGATGGAGGACCGAGAGAAGAAGGGAAAAGGGGAAAAGGAAGAGGCAGTGAGGAAGTGATGGAGAAAGAAACAGTAGCAACTGAGAGATGAGAAGAGGGACAGGTCCGAGGCAGAGAGGTGGAGAAAGAGCATCAAGCCAGGGATGGGAACAGGCCAGACGGATCAGGAGAGAGGAGGCAGCACTGAGGCATCCAGAAGACAGGTGAGCAACAGGGAGACAGAGAGCAGGAGACGACTGCGGAAGAAATAGAGACGGGGGGTGGGATGCTGGCCTAGAACCAACAAGAGCAACAGAGAGAAAGACAGACGGGTGGAGAACGAGAAAAGACAGAAGAGAGAACAAGAGAGAGAGATGAAGCAACCAACAGATTCAAAGTCTTCCATCGATTCAATTCTTCAAAGAGCACGTCAAGGCAGGAACGCAGGCAGTGCAGAAAAGCTGCAAGAGACCTAAAAGAGAGGCTGGAAGAGAAATAAAGACCAGAAAAATGTGGTATCCAAAACGGGGTGGGAGGCTGAAACGGGGTGGGAGGCTGGAGGGCAGTAGAGGCCAGAAAAAAATGGAGGCCGAAAATAGGTGGGAGGCTGAAACAGGGTGGGAGGCTGGAGAGCAGTAGAGGCCAGGAAAAAATGGAGGCCGAAAATAGGTGGGAGGCTGAAACAGGGTGGGAGGCTGGAGGTCAGTAGAGGCCAGAAAAAAATGGAGGCCGAAAATAGGTAGGAGGCTGAAACAGGGTGGGAGGCTGGAGAGCAGTAGAGGCCAGGAAAAAATGGAGGCCGAAAATAGGTGGGAGGCTGAAACAGGGTGGGAGGCTGGAGGGCAGTAGAGGCCAGAAAAAAATGGAGGCCGAAAAGAGGTGGGAGGCTGAAAATGGGTGGGAGGCTGGAGGGCAGTAGAGGCCAGAAAAAAATGGAGGCCGAAAATAGGTGGGAGGCTGAAACAGGGTGGGAGGCTGGAGGGCAGTAGAGGCCAGAAAAAAATGGAGGCCGAAGAGCGGTGGGAGGCTGAAACGGGGTGGGAGGCTGGAGGGCAGTAGAGGCCAGGAAAAAAATGGAGGCCGAAAATGGGTGGGAGGCTGAAATGGGGTGGGACACTGGAGGGCAGTAGAGGCCAGGAAATAATGGAGGCCAAAAAGGGGTGGGAGGCTGAAATGGGGTGGGAGGCTGGAGGGCAGTAGAGGCCAGAAAAAATGGAGGCCGAAAAGAGGTGGGAGGCTGAAATGGGGTGGGAGGCTGAAATGGGGTGGGAGGCTGGAGGGCAGTAGAGGCCAGAAAAAATTGGAGGCCGTGATAAAGTGGGAGGCTGGAGAGCAGTGGAGGCCAGGAAAAAAATGGAGACAAAAAAAAGAAAAAAGGTGGGAGACTGAAACAGAGTGGAAGCCTGCAGGGCAGTAGAGAGTAGAAAAAATTGGAGACCAATAAAAGGTGGGGTGTTGAAATGGAGTGTGAAGCCAGGGGCAGGTAGAGGCAAGAAAAATCAGAGATGGCAAGAGGGAGGAATGGAGGGAGGCAGGGTGGGAACGAGGAAGGCAGGCTGCAAAAGGCTGCAAAATAAACAGAGGAAGTTATATAGGGAGGGAGTCAGGCTTCAAGAGAGAGGGAGGGAGGCAGGCCTCAAGAGGCTGGAAGAGGGAGGCAGGCCTCAAGAGGCTGGAAGAGGGAGGCAGGCAGGCAGTCTACAAGAGGCTGCAAGACGGAGGGAGGGAGGGAGGGAGGGAGGGTGCAAGAGGCTGCAAGAGAGAGGGAGGCAGGCAGGCAGACTGAAAGAGGCTGCAAGACGGAGGAAAGAAGGTATATATGGAGGGAGGGAAAAAGGTAGGCTGCAAGAAGGAGGGAGGCATGCAAGTTAAAGAGGCTGAAAGAGGGAGGCATGAAGACAGGCTGCAAGAGGCTGCAAGAGGGCGGGAGGCAGGGAGCCAGATTGCAAGATCAAGGGAGGCATGCAGGCAGGCATTGTGCAAGAGGATGCAAGAGGGAGGGAGGCAGACAGGCACGCTGAAAATGACTGCACGAGGGAGGGAAGGACGCAGCCAGGAAGCCTGCAAGAGGATGCCAGCGGCATGGAGGCAGGCAGGCCAGCAGGGTGCAAGAGGCTGCAAGAGGAAGGCAGGAAGGAAAGAGTAAGGGAGGGAGGCAGACAGGCTGCAAGACGCTGAAAGCGGGTGGGAGGCAGTCAGGCAGGCTGCAAGAGGCTACAAGAGGGCGGGAGGCAGGGAGCCAGGTTGCAAGATCAAGGGAGGCACGCAGGCAGGCATTGTGCAAGAGGATGCAAGAGGGATGGAAGCAGGCAGGCTGGCAGGCTGCAAGAGTCTGCAAGAGGGGGGGAGGCAGGCAGGCAAGCGGCAAGAGGCTGCAAGAGGGAGGGAGCAGGCAAGAGTAAGGGAGGGAGGCAGACAGGCTGCAAGAGTTTGAAAGAGGGTAGGAGGCAGGCAGGCAGGCTGCAAGATGCTACAGGAGGGGGGGAGGCAGGCAGGCAGGCTGCAAGAGGGAGGGAGGCTTGGCGTAAGCGAAGGACGGGAAAAAGTGGAGGCGCACATGGAGTGGAAGGAGCAAAATGACTGGCAGGCTGCAGGAAAGTGGAGGCCTAGACGCCACAGGGCAAATTTCTGCCAGGAAAGCGGAGATGCCGGAAGGAGGTGCACGCTCTGATGGGCATTAGTGTTTGAAAAGGGCTGGATAGCCAAAAAGGGATGAGAGGCCCTGGTGGAATTAGAGACGGTGAAATCACTTAGAAAAGGAAGGGGGGGGAGGGATCTACAGGCATATGTTGGAAGCAAAACAGGATCACAGAGCAAGACAGAGGAAGAGAGGTAATGATGGGTCGAGACTAGAAAGACAGAGAGAAATCACCTGTGGGGGGAAAGGAAGGTGGGAAGGAGGGAGAGCAAGGGACGGTCAAGAAGACAGAGGGATTGAAGGCATGAGAGAGCAAGAGATTCAGAAAGGGAGAGGGATCGGGACGGGCTACAAGCTGAAAGGGAAAGGCCCACGGAGCAGAAGGGAAGGGCACGGGAGCTGGGCACGAGTTTGTACTAGGAAAGAACACCACCGAGAGGGGTGTGGATCTCTACAGGCAAAATGCTTGGCAGAGGATGGAGGACCGAGAGAAGAAGGGAAAAGGGGAAAAGGAAGAGGCAGTGAGGAAGTGATGGAGAAAGAAACAGTAGCAACTGAGAGATGAGAAGAGGGACAGGTCCGAGGCAGAGAGGTGGAGAAAGAGCATCAAGCCAGGGATGGGAGCAGGCCAGATGGATCAGGAAAAAGAGGAGGCAGCAAGCACTGAGGCATCCAGAAGACAGGTGAGCAACAGGGAGACAGAGAGCGGGAGACGACTGCGGAAGAAATAGAGACGGGGAGTGGGATGCTGGCCTAGAACCAACAAGAACAACAGAGAGAAAGACAGACGGGTGGAGAACGAGAAAAGACAGAAGAGAGATCAAGAGAGAGAGATGAAGCAATCAGTAGATTCAAATTCTTCCATCGATTCAATTCTTCAAAGAGCACATCTAGGCAGGAACGCAGGCAGTGCAGAAAAGCTGCAAGAGACCTAAAAGAGAGGCTGGAAGGGAAATACAGGCCAGAAAAATGTTGTATCCCAAATGGGGTCTGAGGCTGGAGGGCTGTAGAGGCCAGAAAAAATTGGATGCCGACAAAAGGTGGGAGGCTGAAATGGGGTGGGTGGCCAGGGGGAGATAAAGGCCAAAAAAATGTGGGAGGCTGAAACATGGTGGGAGGCCGCCCGGGGGGGGGGGGGGGGGGGGGTGTAGAGACCAAAAAAAGTGGTGGCTGCAAAGGGGAGGGAGGCTTAGGGGAAGTTGAGGGCAGGAAAACATGGAGGCCAAACGGTGTGGAAGGACCAAAATGGGTGGGAGGCCCCGGGAAAGTAGGCCTTAGAATAAAGGGGAGTGTATTATGTGGAAACTATTTGGGGGCGGACAGTTTCAGTGGGACTGTTTTGGGGCCTAAATATTTCAGGGGGTATCGTTTCAGGGGAATTGATACGGAGGGTCTATTTCAGGGAGGCTATTTGGAGACTCCTTTGGGGGAGTATTTTGGTGGGTGTATTTAGGAGGGATATTTAACGGACGACTATTTGACGGGGGAGTATTTTAAGAGCAGAGCATTACAGGGGGATTATTTCCAGGGGGATGTCTTTCGAGGGATCTATTTCAGAGGGAGTGCTTCAGGGGAGAGCATTTGAGGGGAGACTATTCCAGGAGAAAGGATTTGGGGAGGACCGTTTCTGGGGAGAACATTTTGGGGGGGGAGTACTGGTGGAGGTAGATTTTCCAGGGAGAGTGTTTTGTGGCAGGAGAGTTATGGCAGGTACTGTTTCAGGGGGACTATTTATTGGGGAAAACTATTTCAGGGGTACTGTGGAGGACTCTTCCTGAGGAAGTGTTATGGGAGGGACGGTTTCAGGGAGACTATTTCAGGGGGACGTATTTTGGGGAGGACTCTTTGGTTGCAGTCCTATTTTGAGGCGGGAGTGTTACAGGACAGACTATTTCAGGAGTGCTACTTTGAGGGTGTTTTGCCAATTATCAGGCCTAGCATAAAGGACACAGCCAGCCTCAAGATGAACCGATAACCAAATTAAATTTGACACTAAAGGGTTGCTACACGGGTGATCACTGGGGGTACAAGTCAATCGGGTTACACATAATTGACATCAATCACAACGATCCCAACAACGACACCGCACGACCACCAATGGCTGCAATAAACACTGAAATACAGTCTCCCATAGAAGGGATGGGAGACAACCAGGTCAACAAGCCAAATACATAAGACCAAGAAAGCCAGATACTGAATCTCTACAAAGCCCACATTGACAAAAGCCAGACCTGAAGAGCCCAGTTCCAGGGAGTCGAGAGATCCTTCCCCAACAGAAAATTCTTCAGAATGCATCCACCACACAGACAGCCAGTCCACACTTCCTGCAAGTGGTCCCAGCTTTTATCCTCTCCATGGGACACCTGACCTGTCTTTACTTAATGCAGAACACCTGGGGCACATTTACCTAATGGCTCTCCCTGCAAAGCCAGAGGGAAGTTTAAAGGGAAACTCACCACCACTTTGTGAAGGACTGTGGAAATCGCCCCTATGTCAACCTTAATTTGGGGCTTGGGGTGGGAACCCCAGCATTTCAGAGGGGCACGAGTTTAAGGGGGAATATTTTGGGGGGATTAATTCAGAGAGTGAGTTATTGCGGGAGGGACTACTTCAGGGAGACTCTTTTGAAGGCACTATTGCAGGGGGGAATATGGCAGGGGGGACTATTTGGGGAGGAACTGTTTCAGGCGGGGCTATTTCAAGGCAGGGGAGTGTTACTGGACAGACTATTTCGGAAGACTCTTCAGGGGCAGTATTTTCAGGGGTCCCAAAATGTGATGGGAGGCCACAGGAAAGAAGAGTCCACAGGACAAACATAGGCCAGAAACAAGCAGGTGCCGGTAGGGGGTGCACGTTCTGATGGGCATTAGAGTCTGAAAAGGGCTGGGAAGACAAAAAAAGAGTGGGAGGCCATGTGGGAATTACAAATGGAGAAATCACTAGGAAAAAAAAAAAAAAAAAAAAGAGGAGAAGTCCTGCGGGCACATGTTGGAGGAAAAACAGGTTGAGGGAGCAAGACAGAGGAAGAGAGATAATGATGGGCCGAGACTAGAAAGGCAGAGAGAGAGAGAGAGAAATCAAATGTGGGGAGAAAGGAAGGTGGAAAGGAGGGAGAGCAAGAGAAGGTTAAAAAGGCAGAGAGCATAAGGGGAAGAGAGAGCAAGAGAGAGAGAAAGGGAGAGGGAGCGGGACGGGCTACAAATTGAAAGGGAAAAGGCCACGGAGCAGAAGAGAATGGAACAGGGATCTGGGCACAGGGTTATAGCAGGAAAGAGCACCACCGAGACGGGTATGGATCTCTACAGGCAAAATGCTTGGCAGAGGATGGAGGACCGAGAGAAGAAGGGAAAAGGGGAAAAGGAAGAGGCAGTGAGGAAGTGATGGAGAAAGAAACAGTAGCAACTGAGAGATGAGAAGAGGGACAGGTCCGAGGCAGAGAGGTGGAGAAAGAGCATCAAGCCAGGGATGGGAACAGGCCAGACGGATCAGGAGAGAGGAGGCAGCACTGAGGCATCCAGAAGACAGGTGAGCAACAGGGAGACAGAGAGCAGGAGACGACTGCGGAAGAAATAGAGACGGGGGGTGGGATGCTGGCCTAGAACCAACAAGAGCAACAGAGAGAAAGACAGACGGGTGGAGAACGAGAAAAGACAGAAGAGAGAACAAGAGAGAGAGATGAAGCAACCAACAGATTCAAAGTCTTCCATCGATTCAATTCTTCAAAGAGCACGTCAAGGCAGGAACGCAGGCAGTGCAGAAAAGCTGCAAGAGACCTAAAAGAGAGGCTGGAAAAGAAATAAAGACCAGAAAAATGTGGTATCCAAAACGGGGTGGGAGGCTGAAACGGGGTGGGAGGCTGGAGGGCAGTAGAGGCCAGAAAAAAATGGAGGCCGAAAATAGGTGGGAGGCTGAAACAGGGTGGGAGGCTGGAGAGCAGTAGAGGCCAGGAAAAAATGGAGGCGGAAAATAGGTGGGAGGCTGAAACAGGGTGGGAGGCTGGAGGTCAGTAGAGGCCAGAAAAAAATGGAGGCCGAAAATAGGTAGGAGGCTGAAACAGGGTGGGAGGCTGGAGAGCAGTAGAGGCCAGGAAAAAATGGAGGCCGAAAATAGGTGGGAGGCTGAAACAGGGTGGGAGGCTGGAGGGCAGTAGAGGCCAGAAAAAAATGGAGGCCGAAAAGAGGTGGGAGGCTGAAAATGGGTGGGAGGCTGGAGGGCAGTAGAGGCCAGAAAAAAATGGAGGCCGAAAATAGGTGGGAGGCTGAAACAGGGTGGGAGGCTGGAGGGCAGTAGAGGCCAGAAAAAAATGGAGGCCGAAGAGCGGTGGGAGGCTGAAACGGGGTGGGAGGCTGGAGGGCAGTAGAGGCCAGGAAAAAAATGGAGGCCGAAAATGGGTGGGAGGCTGAAATGGGGTGGGACACTGGAGGGCAGTAGAGGCCAGGAAATAATGGAGGCCGAAAAGGGGTGGGAGGCTGAAATGGGGTGGGAGGCTGGAGGGCAGTAGAGGCCAGAAAAAATGGAGGCCGAAAAGAGGTGGGAGGCTGAAATGGGGTGGGAGGCTGAAATGGGGTGGGAGGCTGAAATGGGGTGGGAGGCTGGAGGGCAGTAGAGGCCAGAAAAAATTGGAGGCCGTGATAAAGTGGGAGGCTGGAGAGCAGTGGAGGCCAGGAAAAAAATGGAGACAAAAAAAAGAAAAAAGGTGGGAGACTGAAACAGAGTGGAAGCCTGCAGGGCAGTAGAGAGTAGAAAAAATTGGAGACCAATAAAAGGTGGGGTGTTGAAATGGAGTGTGAAGCCAGGGGCAGGTAGAGGCAAGAAAAATCAGAGATGGCAAGAGGGAGGAATGGAGGGAGGCAGGGTGGGAACGAGGAAGGCAGGCTGCAAAAGGCTGCAAAATAAACAGAGGAAGTTATATAGGGAGGGAGTCAGGCTTCAAGAGAGAGGGAGGGAGGCAGGCCTCAAGAGGCTGGAAGAGGGAGGCAGGCCTCAAGAGGCTGGAAGAGGGAGGCAGGCCTCAAGAGGCTGGAAGAGGGAGGCAGGCAGGCAGTCTACAAGAGGCTGCAAGACGGAGGGAGGGAGGGAGGGAGGGAGGGAGGGAGGGAGGGTGCAAGAGGCTGCAAGAGAGAGGGAGGCAGGCAGGCAGACTGAAAGAGGCTGCAAGACGGAGGAAAGAAGGTATATATGGAGGGAGGGAAAAAGGTAGGCTGCAAGAAGGAGGGAGGCATGCAAGTTAAAGAGGCTGAAAGAGGGAGGCATGAAGACAGGCTGCAAGAGGCTGCAAGAGGGCGGGAGGCAGGGAGCCAGATTGCAAGATCAAGGGAGGCATGCAGGCAGGCATTGTGCAAGAGGATGCAAGAGGGAGGGAGGCAGACAGGCACGCTGAAAATGACTGCACGAGGGAGGGAAGGACGCAGCCAGGAAGCCTGCAAGAGGATGCCAGCGGCATGGAGGCAGGCAGGCCAGCAGGGTGCAAGAGGCTGCAAGAGGAAGGCAGGAAGGAAAGAGTAAGGGAGGGAGGCAGACAGGCTGCAAGACGCTGAAAGCGGGTGGGAGGCAGTCAGGCAGGCTGCAAGAGGCTACAAGAGGGCGGGAGGCAGGGAGCCAGGTTGCAAGATCAAGGGAGGCACGCAGGCAGGCATTGTGCAAGAGGATGCAAGAGGGATGGAAGCAGGCAGGCTGGCAGGCTGCAAGAGTCTGCAAGAGGGGGGGAGGCAGGCAGGCAAGCGGCAAGAGGCTGCAAGAGGGAGGGAGCAGGCAAGAGTAAGGGAGGGAGGCAGACAGGCTGCAAGAGTTTGAAAGAGGGTAGGAGGCAGGCAGGCAGGCTGCAAGATGCTACAGGAGGGGGGGAGGCAGGCAGGCAGGCTGCAAGAGGGAGGGAGGCTTGGCGTAAGCGAAGGACGGGAAAAAGTGGAGGCGCACATGGAGTGGAAGGAGCAAAATGACTGGCAGGCTGCAGGAAAGTGGAGGCCTAGACGCCACAGGGCAAATTTCTGCCAGGAAAGCGGAGATGCCGGAAGGAGGTGCACGCTCTGATGGGCATTAGTGTTTGAAAAGGGCTGGATAGCCAAAAAGGGATGAGAGGCCCTGGTGGAATTAGAGACGGTGAAATCACTTAGAAAAGGAAGGGGGGGGAGGGATCTACAGGCATATGTTGGAAGCAAAACAGGATCACAGAGCAAGACAGAGGAAGAGAGGTAATGATGGGTCGAGACTAGAAAGACAGAGAGAAATCACCTGTGGGGGGAAAGGAAGGTGGGAAGGAGGGAGAGCAAGGGACGGTCAAGAAGACAGAGGGATTGAAGGCATGAGAGAGCAAGAGATTCAGAAAGGGAGAGGGATCGGGACGGGCTACAAGCTGAAAGGGAAAGGCCCACGGAGCAGAAGGGAAGGGCACGGGAGCTGGGCACGAGTTTGTACTAGGAAAGAACACCACCGAGAGGGGTGTGGATCTCTACAGGCAAAATGCTTGGCAGAGGATGGAGGACCGAGAGAAGAAGGGAAAAGGGGAAAAGGAAGAGGCAGTGAGGAAGTGATGGAGAAAGAAACAGTAGCAACTGAGAGATGAGAAGAGGGACAGGTCCGAGGCAGAGAGGTGGAGAAAGAGCATCAAGCCAGGGATGGGAGCAGGCCAGATGGATCAGGAAAAAGAGGAGGCAGCAAGCACTGAGGCATCCAGAAGACAGGTGAGCAACAGGGAGACAGAGAGCGGGAGACGACTGCGGAAGAAATAGAGACGGGGAGTGGGATGCTGGCCTAGAACCAACAAGAACAACAGAGAGAAAGACAGACGGGTGGAGAACGAGAAAAGACAGAAGAGAGATCAAGAGAGAGAGATGAAGCAATCAGTAGATTCAAATTCTTCCATCGATTCAATTCTTCAAAGAGCACATCTAGGCAGGAACGCAGGCAGTGCAGAAAAGCTGCAAGAGACCTAAAAGAGAGGCTGGAAGGGAAATACAGGCCAGAAAAATGTTGTATCCCAAATGGGGTCTGAGGCTGGAGGGCTGTAGAGGCCAGAAAAAATTGGATGCCGACAAAAGGTGGGAGGCTGAAATGGGGTGGGTGGCCAGGGGGAGATAAAGGCCAAAAAAATGTGGGAGGCTGAAACATGGTGGGAGGCCGCCCGGGGGGGGGGGGGGGGGGGGGTGTAGAGACCAAAAAAAGTGGTGGCTGCAAAGGGGAGGGAGGCTTAGGGGAAGTTGAGGGCAGGAAAACATGGAGGCCAAACGGTGTGGAAGGACCAAAATGGGTGGGAGGCCCCGGGAAAGTAGGCCTTAGAATAAAGGGGAGTGTATTATGTGGAAACTATTTGGGGGCGGACAGTTTCAGTGGGACTGTTTTGGGGCCTAAATATTTCAGGGGGTATCGTTTCAGGGGAATTGATACGGAGGGTCTATTTCAGGGAGGCTATTTGGAGACTCCTTTGGGGGAGTATTTTGGTGGGTGTATTTAGGAGGGATATTTAACGGACGACTATTTGACAGGGGAGTATTTTAAGAGCAGAGCATTACAGGGGGATTATTTCCAGGGGGATGTCTTTCGAGGGATCTATTTCAGAGGGAGTGCTTCAGGGGAGAGCATTTGAGGGGAGACTATTCCAGGAGAAAGGATTTGGGGAGGACCGTTTCTGGGGAGAACATTTTGGGGGGGGAGTACTGGTGGAGGTAGATTTTCCAGGGAGAGTGTTTTGTGGCAGGAGAGTTATGGCAGGTACTGTTTCAGGGGGACTATTTATTGGGGAAAACTATTTCAGGGGTACTGTGGAGGACTCTTCCTGAGGAAGTGTTATGGGAGGGACGGTTTCAGGGAGACTATTTCAGGGGGACGTATTTTGGGGAGGACTCTTTGGTTGCAGTCCTATTTTGAGGCGGGAGTGTTACAGGACAGACTATTTCAGGAGTGCTACTTTGAGGGTGTTTTGCCAATTATCAGGCCTAGCATAAAGGACACAGCCAGCCTCAAGATGAACCGATAACCAAATTAAATTTGACACTAAAGGGTTGCTACACGGGTGATCACTGGGGGTACAAGTCAATCGGGTTACACATAATTGACATCAATCACAACGATCCCAACAACGACACCGCACGACCACCAATGGCTGCAATAAACACTGAAATACAGTCTCCCATAGAAGGGATGGGAGACAACCAGGTCAACAAGCCAAATACATAAGACCAAGAAAGCCAGATACTGAATCTCTACAAAGCCCACATTGACAAAAGCCAGACCTGAAGAGCCCAGTTCCAGGGAGTCGAGAGATCCTTCCCCAACAGAAAACTCTTCAGAATGCATCCACCACACAGACAGCCAGTCCACACTTCCTGCAAGTGGTCCCAGCTTTTATCCTCTCCATGGGACACCTGACCTGTCTTTACTTAATGCAGAACACCTGGGGCACATTTACCTAATGGCTCTCCCTGCAAAGCCAGAGGGAAGTTTAAAGGGAAACTCACCACCACTTTGTGAAGGACTGTGGAAATCGCCCCTATGTCAACCTTAATTTGGGGCTTGGGGTGGGAATCCCAGTATTTCAGAGGGGCACGAGTTTAAGGGGGAATATTTTGGGGGGATTATTTCAGAGAGTGAGTTATTGCGGGAGGGACTACTTCAGGGAGACTCTTTTGAAGGCACTATTGCAGGGGGGAATATGGCAGGGGGGACTATTTGGGGAGGAACTGTTTCAGGCGGGGCTATTTCAAGGCAGGGGAGTGTTACTGGACAGACTATTTCGGAAGACTCTTCAGGGGCAGTATTTTCAGGGGTCCCAAAATGTGATGGGAGGCCACAGGAAAGAAGAGTCCACAGGACAAACATAGGCCAGAAACAAGCAGGTGCCGGTAGGGGGTGCACGTTCTGATGGGCATTAGAGTCTGAAAAGGACTGGGAAGACAAAAAAAGAGTGGGAGGCCATGTGGGAATTACAAATGGAGAAATCACGAGGAAAAAAAAAAAAAAAAAAAAAAGAGGAGAAGTCCTGCGGGCACATGTTGGAGGAAAAACAGGTTGAGGGAGCAAGACAGAGGAAGAGAGATAATGATGGGCCGAGACTAGAAAGGCAGAGAGAGAGAGAGAAATCAAATGTGGGGGGAAAGGAAGGTGGAAAGGAGGGAGAGCAAGAGAAGGTTAAAAAGGCAGAGAGCATAAGGGGAAGAGAGAGCAAGAGAGAGAGAAAGGGAGAGGGAGCGGGACGGGCTACAAATTGAAAGGGAAAAGGCCACGGAGCAGAAGAGAATGGAACAGGGATCTGGGCACAGGGTTATAGCAGGAAAGAGCACCACCGAGACGGGTATGGATCTCTACAGGCAAAATGCTTGGCAGAGGATGGAGGACCGAGAGAAGAAGGGAAAAGGGGAAAAGGAAGAGGCAGTGAGGAAGTGATGGAGAAAGAAACAGTAGCAACTGAGAGATGAGAAGAGGGACAGGTCCGAGGCAGAGAGGTGGAGAAAGAGCATCAAGCCAGGGATGGGAACAGGCCAGACGGATCAGGAGAGAGGAGGCAGCACTGAGGCATCCAGAAGACAGGTGAGCAACAGGGAGACAGAGAGCAGGAGACGACTGCGGAAGAAATAGAGACGGGGGGTGGGATGCTGGCCTAGAACCAACAAGAGCAACAGAGAGAAAGACAGACGGGTGGAGAACGAGAAAAGACAGAAGAGAGAACAAGAGAGAGAGATGAAGCAACCAACAGATTCAAAGTCTTCCATCGATTCAATTCTTCAAAGAGCACGTCAAGGCAGGAACGCAGGCAGTGCAGAAAAGCTGCAAGAGACCTAAAAGAGAGGCTGGAAGAGAAATAAAGACCAGAAAAATGTGGTATCCAAAACGGGGTGGGAGGCTGGAGGGCAGTAGAGGCCAGAAAAAAATGGAAGCCGAAAATAGGTGGGAGGCTGAAAAAGGGTGGGAGGCTGGAGGGCAGTAGAGGCCAGGAAAAAATGGAGGCCGAAAAGAGGTGGGAGGTTGAAACAGGGTGGGAGGCTGGAGGGCAGTAGAGGCCAGGAAAAAAATGAAGGCCGAAGAGCGGTGGGAGGCTGAAACGGGGTGGGAGGCTGGAGGGCAGTAGAGGCCAGGAAAAAATGGAGGCCGAAAATGGGTGGGAGGCTGAAATGGGGTGGGAGGCTGGAGGGCAGTAGAGGCCAGGAAATAATGGAGGTCGAAAAGGGGTGGGAGGCTGAAATGGGGTGGGAGGCTGGAGGGCAGTAGAGGCCAGAAAAAATTGGAGCGCGTGATAAAGTGGGAGGCTGGAGAGCAGTGGAGGCCAGGAAAAAAATGGAGACAAAAAAAAAGAAAAAAGGTGGGAGACTGAAACAGAGTGGAAGCCTGCAGGGCAGTAGAGAGTAGAAAAAATTGGAGACCAATAAAAGGTGGGGTGTTGAAATGGAGTGTGAAGCCAGGGGCAGGTAGAGGCAAGAAAAATCAGAGATGGCAAGAGGGAGGAATGGAGGGAGGCAGGGTGGGAACGAGGAAGGCAGGCTGCAAAAGGCTGCAAAATAAAGAGAGGAAGTTATATAGGGAGGGAGTCAGGCTTCAAGAGAGAGGGAGGAAGGCAGGCCTCAAGAGGCTGGAAGAGGGAGGCAGGCAGGCAGTCTACAAGAGGCTGCAAGACGGAGGGAGGGAGGGAGGGAGGGAGGGAGGGAGGGAGGGAGGGAGGGAGGGAGGGAGGGAGGGAGGCTGGCAGGGTGCAAGAGGCTGCAAGAGAGAGGGAGGCAGGCAGGCAGACTGAAAGAGGCTGCAAGACGGAGGAAAGAAGGTATATATGGAGGGAGGGAAAAAGGTAGGCTGCAAGAAGGAGGGAGGCATGCAAGTTAAAGAGGCTGAAAGAGGGAGGCATGAAGACAGGCTGCAAGAGGCTGCAAGAGGGCGGGAGGCAGGGAGCCAGGTTGCAAGATCAAGGGAGGCATGCAGGCAGGCATTGTGCAAGAGGATGCAAGAGGGAGGGAGGCAGACAGGCACGCTGAAAATGACTGCACGAGGGAGGGAAGGACGCAGCCAGGAAGCCTGCAAGAGGATGCCAGCGGCATGGAGGCAGGCAGGCCAGCAGGGTGCAAGAGGCTGCAAGAGGGAGGGAGCAGGCAGGCCAGCAGGGTGCAAGAGGCTGCAAGAGGGAGGGAGCAGGCAAGAGTAAGGGAGGGAGACAGGCAGGCTGCAAGAGTTTGAAAGAGAGTACAAGGCAGTCAGGCAGGCTGCAAGAGGCTACAAGTCAGGGGGAGGCAGGCAGGCCGGCAGGGTGCAAGAGGCTGCAAGAGGGAAGGAGGCAGGCAGGCCGGCAGGGTGCAAGAGGATGCAAGAGGGAGGGATGCAGGCAGGCAGGCAGGGTGCAAGAGGCTGCAAGAGGGAGGGAGGGAGGCAGGCAGGCAGGCAAGCTGCAAGAGGCTGCAAGAGGAAGGCAGGAAGGAAAGAGTAAGGGAGGGAGGCAGACAGGCTGCAAGACGCTGAAAGCGGGTGGGAGGCAGTCAGGCAGGCTGCAAGAGGCTACAAGAGGGCGGGAGGCAGGGAGCCAGGTTGCAAGATCAAGGGAGGCACGCAGGCAGGCATTGTGCAAGAGGATGCAAGAGGGATGGAAGCAGGCAGGCTGGCAGGCTGCAAGAGTCTGCAAGAGGGGGGGAGGCAGGCAGGCAAGCGGCAAGAGGCTGCAAGAGGGAGGGAGCAGGCAAGAGTAAGGGAGGGAGGCAGACAGGCTGCAAGAGTTTGAAAGAGGGTAGGAGGCAGGCAGGCAGGCTGCAAGATGCTACAGGAGGGGGGGAGGCAGGCAGGCAGGCTGCAAGAGGGAGGGAGGCTTGGCGTAAGCGAAGGACGGGAAAAAGTGGAGGCGCACATGGAGTGGAAGGAGCAAAATGACTGGCAGGCTGCAGGAAAGTGGAGGCCTAGACGCCACAGGGCAAATTTCTGCCAGGAAAGCGGAGATGCCGGAAGGAGGTGCACGCTCTGATGGGCATTAGTGTTTGAAAAGGGCTGGATAGCCAAAAAGGGATGAGAGGCCCTGGTGGAATTAGAGACGGTGAAATCACTTAGAAAAGGAAGGGGGGGGGGGGGGGGATCTACAGGCATATGTTGGAAGCAAAACAGGATCACAGAGCAAGACAGAGGAAGAGAGGTAATGATGGGTCGAGACTAGAAAGACAGAGAGAAATCACCTGTGGGGGGAAAGGAAGGTGGGAAGGAGGGAGAGCAAGGGACGGTCAAGAAGACAGAGGGATTGAAGGCAAGAGAGAGCAAGAGATTCAGAAAGGGAGAGGGATCGGGACGGGCTACAAGCTGAAAGGGAAAGGCCCACGGAGCAGAAGGGAAGGGCACGGGAGCTGGGCACGAGTTTGTACTAGGAAAGAACACCACCGAGAGGGGTATGGATCTCTACAGGCAAAATGCTTGGCAGAGGATGGAGGACCGAGAGAAGAAGGGAAAAGGGGAAAAGGAAGAGGCAGTGAGGAAGTGATGGAGAAAGAAACAGTAGCAACTGAGAGATGAGAAGAGGGACAGGTCCGAGGCAGAGAGGTGGAGAAAGAGCATCAAGCCAGGGATGGGAGCAGGCCAGATGGATCAGGAAAAAGAGGAGGCAGCAAGCACTGAGGCATCCAGAAGACAGGTGAGCAACAGGGAGACAGAGAGCAGGAGACGACTGCGGAAGAAATAGAGACGGGGAGTGGGATGCTGGCCTAGAACCAACAAGAGCAACAGAGAGAAAGACAGACGGGTGGAGAACGAGAAAAGACAGAAGAGAGATCAAGAGAGAGAGATGAAGCAATCAGTAGATTCAAATTCTTCCATCGATTCAATTCTTCAAAGAGCACATCTAGGCAGGAACGCAGGCAGTGCAGAAAAGCTGCAAGAGACCTAAAAGAGAGGCTGGAAGGGAAATACAGGCCAGAAAAATGTTGTATCCCAAATGGGGTCTGAGGCTGGAGGGCTGTAGAGGCCAGAAAAAATTGGATGCCGACAAAAGGTGGGAGGCTGAAATGGGGTGGGTGGCCAGGGGGAGATAAAGGCCAAAAAAATGTGGGAGGCTGAAACATGGTGGGAGGCCGCCCGGGGGGGGGGGGGGGGGTGTGTAGAGACCAAAAAAAGTGGTGGCTGCAAAGGGGAGGGTGGCTTAGGGGAAGTTGAGGGCAGGAAAACATGGAGGCCAAACGGTGTGGAAGGACCAAAATGGGTGGGAGGCCCCGGGAAAGTAGGCCTTAGAATAAAGGGGAGTGTATTATGTGGAAACTATTTGGGGGCGGACAGTTTCAGTGGGACTGTTTTGGGGCCTAAATATTTCAGGGAGGCTATTTGGAGACTCCTTTGGGGGAGTATTTTGGTGGGTGTATTTAGGAGGGATATTTAACGGACGACTATTTGACGGGGGAGTATTTTAAGAGCAGAGCATTACAGGGGGATTATTTCCAGGGGGATGTCTTTCGAGGGATCTATTTCAGAGGGAGTGCTTCAGGGGAGAGCATTTGAGGGGAGACTATTCCAGGAGAAAGGATTTGGGGAGGACCGTTTCTGGGGAGAACATTTTGGGGGGGGAGTACTGGTGGAGGTAGATTTTCCAGGGAGAGTGTTTTGTGGCAGGAGAGTTATGGCAGGTACTGTTTCAGGGGGACTATTTATTGGGGAAAACTATTTCAGGGGTACTGTGGAGGACTCTTCCTGAGGAAGTGTTATGGGAGGGACGGTTTCAGGGAGACTATTTCAGGGGGACGTATTTTGGGGAGGACTCTTTGGTTGCAGTCCTATTTTGAGGCGGGAGTGTTACAGGACAGACTATTTCAGGAGTGCTACTTTGAGGGTGTTTTGCCAATTATCAGGCCTAGCATAAAGGACACAGCCAGCCTCAAGATGAACCGATAACCAAATTAAATTTGACACTAAAGGGTTGCTACACGGGTGATCACTGGGGGTACAAGTCAATCGGGTTACACATAATTGACATCAATCACAACGATCCCAACAACGACACCGCACGACCACCAATGGCTGCAATAAACACTGAAATACAGTCTCCCATAGAAGGGATGGGAGACAACCAGGTCAACAAGCCAAATACATAAGACCAAGAAAGCCAGATACTGAATCTCTACAAAGCCCACATTGACAAAAGCCAGACCTGAAGAGCCCAGTTCCAGGGAGTCGAGAGATCCTTCCCCAACAGAAAACTCTTCAGAATGCATCCACCACACAGACAGCCAGTCCACACTTCCTGCAAGTGGTCCCAGCTTTTATCCTCTCCATGGGACACCTGACCTGTCTTTACTTAATGCAGAACACCTGGGGCACATTTACCTAATGGCTCTCCCTGCAAAGCCAGAGGGAAGTTTAAAGGGAAACTCACCACCACTTTGTGAAGGACTGTGGAAATCGCCCCTATGTCAACCTTAATTTGGGGCTTGGGGTGGGAACCCCAGCATTTCAGAGGGGCACGAGTTTAAGGGGGAATATTTTGGGGGGATTATTTCAGAGAGTGAGTTATTGCGGGAGGGACTACTTCAGGGAGACTCTTTTGAAGGCACTATTGCAGGGGGGAATATGGCAGGGGGGACTATTTGGGGAGGAACTGTTTCAGGCGGGGCTATTTCAAGGCAGGGGAGTGTTACTGGACAGACTATTTCGGAAGACTCTTCAGGGGCAGTATTTTCAGGGGTCCCAAAATGTGATGGGAGGCCACAGGAAAGAAGAGTCCACAGGACAAACATAGGCCAGAAACAAGCAGGTGCCGGTAGGGGGTGCACGTTCTGATGGGCATTAGAGTCTGAAAAGGGCTGGGAAGACAAAAAAAGAGTGGGAGGCCATGTGGGAATTACAAATGGAGAAATCACTAGGAAAAAAAAAAAAAAAAAAAAAGAGGAGAAGTCCTGCGGGCACATGTTGGAGGAAAAACAGGTTGAGGGAGCAAGACAGAGGAAGAGAGATAATGATGGGCCGAGACTAGAAAGGCAGAGAGAGAGAGAGAGAAATCAAATGTGGGGAGAAAGGAAGGTGGAAAGGAGGGAGAGCAAGAGAAGGTTAAAAAGGCAGAGAGCATAAGGGGAAGAGAGAGCAAGAGAGAGAGAAAGGGAGAGGGAGCGGGACGGGCTACAAATTGAAAGGGAAAAGGCCACGGAGCAGAAGAGAATGGAACAGGGATCTGGGCACAGGGTTATAGCAGGAAAGAGCACCACCGAGACGGGTATGGATCTCTACAGGCAAAATGCTTGGCAGAGGATGGAGGACCGAGAGAAGAAGGGAAAAGGGGAAAAGGAAGAGGCAGTGAGGAAGTGATGGAGAAAGAAACAGTAGCAACTGAGAGATGAGAAGAGGGACAGGTCCGAGGCAGAGAGGTGGAGAAAGAGCATCAAGCCAGGGATGGGAACAGGCCAGACGGATCAGGAGAGAGGAGGCAGCACTGAGGCATCCAGAAGACAGGTGAGCAACAGGGAGACAGAGAGCAGGAGACGACTGCGGAAGAAATAGAGACGGGGGGTGGGATGCTGGCCTAGAACCAACAAGAGCAACAGAGAGAAAGACAGACGGGTGGAGAACGAGAAAAGACAGAAGAGAGAACAAGAGAGAGAGATGAAGCAACCAACAGATTCAAAGTCTTCCATCGATTCAATTCTTCAAAGAGCACGTCAAGGCAGGAACGCAGGCAGTGCAGAAAAGCTGCAAGAGACCTAAAAGAGAGGCTGGAAGAGAAATAAAGACCAGAAAAATGTGGTATCCAAAACGGGGTGGGAGGCTGAAACGGGGTGGGAGGCTGGAGGGCAGTAGAGGCCAGAAAAAAATGGAGGCCGAAAATAGGTGGGAGGCTGAAACAGGGTGGGAGGCTGGAGAGCAGTAGAGGCCAGGAAAAAATGGAGGCGGAAAATAGGTGGGAGGCTGAAACAGGGTGGGAGGCTGGAGGTCAGTAGAGGCCAGAAAAAAATGGAGGCCGAAAATAGGTAGGAGGCTGAAACAGGGTGGGAGGCTGGAGAGCAGTAGAGGCCAGGAAAAAATGGAGGCCGAAAATAGGTGGGAGGCTGAAACAGGGTGGGAGGCTGGAGGGCAGTAGAGGCCAGAAAAAATGGAGGCCGAAAAGAGGTGGGAGGCTGAAAATGGGTGGGAGGCTGGAGGGCAGTAGAGGCCAGAAAAAAATGGAGGCCGAAAATAGGTGGGAGGCTGAAACAGGGTGGGAGGCTGGAGGGCAGTAGAGGCCAGAAAAAAATGGAGGCCGAAGAGCGGTGGGAGGCTGAAACGGGGTGGGAGGCTGGAGGGCAGTAGAGGCCAGGAAAAAAATGGAGGCCGAAAATGGGTGGGAGGCTGAAATGGGGTGGGACACTGGAGGGCAGTAGAGGCCAGGAAATAATGGAGGCCGAAAAGGGGTGGGAGGCTGAAATGGGGTGGGAGGCTGGAGGGCAGTAGAGGCCAGAAAAAATGGAGGCCGAAAAGAGGTGGGAGGCTGAAATGGGGTGGGAGGCTGAAATGGGGTGGGAGGCTGGAGGGCAGTAGAGGCCAGAAAAAATTGGAGGCCGTGATAAAGTGGGAGGCTGGAGAGCAGTGGAGGCCAGGAAAAAAATGGAGACAAAAAAAAGAAAAAAGGTGGGAGACTGAAACAGAGTGGAAGCCTGCAGGGCAGTAGAGAGTAGAAAAAATTGGAGACCAATAAAAGGTGGGGTGTTGAAATGGAGTGTGAAGCCAGGGGCAGGTAGAGGCAAGAAAAATCAGAGATGGCAAGAGGGAGGAATGGAGGGAGGCAGGGTGGGAACGAGGAAGGCAGGCTGCAAAAGGCTGCAAAATAAACAGAGGAAGTTATATAGGGAGGGAGTCAGGCTTCAAGAGAGAGGGAGGGAGGCAGGCCTCAAGAGGCTGGAAGAGGGAGGCAGGCAGGCAGTCTACAAGAGGCTGCAAGACGGAGGGAGGGAGGGAGGGAGGGAGGGTGCAAGAGGCTGCAAGAGAGAGGGAGGCAGGCAGGCAGACTGAAAGAGGCTGCAAGACGGAGGAAAGAAGGTATATATGGAGGGAGGGAAAAAGGTAGGCTGCAAGAAGGAGGGAGGCATGCAAGTTAAAGAGGCTGAAAGAGGGAGGCATGAAGACAGGCTGCAAGAGGCTGCAAGAGGGCGGGAGGCAGGGAGCCAGATTGCAAGATCAAGGGAGGCATGCAGGCAGGCATTGTGCAAGAGGATGCAAGAGGGAGGGAGGCAGACAGGCACGCTGAAAATGACTGCACGAGGGAGGGAAGGACGCAGCCAGGAAGCCTGCAAGAGGATGCCAGCGGCATGGAGGCAGGCAGGCCAGCAGGGTGCAAGAGGCTGCAAGAGGAAGGCAGGAAGGAAAGAGTAAGGGAGGGAGGCAGACAGGCTGCAAGACGCTGAAAGCGGGTGGGAGGCAGTCAGGCAGGCTGCAAGAGGCTACAAGAGGGCGGGAGGCAGGGAGCCAGGTTGCAAGATCAAGGGAGGCACGCAGGCAGGCATTGTGCAAGAGGATGCAAGAGGGATGGAAGCAGGCAGGCTGGCAGGCTGCAAGAGTCTGCAAGAGGGGGGGAGGCAGGCAGGCAAGCGGCAAGAGGCTGCAAGAGGGAGGGAGCAGGCAAGAGTAAGGGAGGGAGGCAGACAGGCTGCAAGAGTTTGAAAGAGGGTAGGAGGCAGGCAGGCAGGCTGCAAGATGCTACAGGAGGGGGGGAGGCAGGCAGGCAGGCTGCAAGAGGGAGGGAGGCTTGGCGTAAGCGAAGGACGGGAAAAAGTGGAGGCGCACATGGAGTGGAAGGAGCAAAATGACTGGCAGGCTGCAGGAAAGTGGAGGCCTAGACGCCACAGGGCAAATTTCTGCCAGGAAAGCGGAGATGCCGGAAGGAGGTGCACGCTCTGATGGGCATTAGTGTTTGAAAAGGGCTGGATAGCCAAAAAGGGATGAGAGGCCCTGGTGGAATTAGAGACGGTGAAATCACTTAGAAAAGGAAGGGGGGGGAGGGATCTACAGGCATATGTTGGAAGCAAAACAGGATCACAGAGCAAGACAGAGGAAGAGAGGTAATGATGGGTCGAGACTAGAAAGACAGAGAGAAATCACCTGTGGGGGGAAAGGAAGGTGGGAAGGAGGGAGAGCAAGGGACGGTCAAGAAGACAGAGGGATTGAAGGCATGAGAGAGCAAGAGATTCAGAAAGGGAGAGGGATCGGGACGGGCTACAAGCTGAAAGGGAAAGGCCCACGGAGCAGAAGGGAAGGGCACGGGAGCTGGGCACGAGTTTGTACTAGGAAAGAACACCACCGAGAGGGGTGTGGATCTCTACAGGCAAAATGCTTGGCAGAGGATGGAGGACCGAGAGAAGAAGGGAAAAGGGGAAAAGGAAGAGGCAGTGAGGAAGTGATGGAGAAAGAAACAGTAGCAACTGAGAGATGAGAAGAGGGACAGGTCCGAGGCAGAGAGGTGGAGAAAGAGCATCAAGCCAGGGATGGGAGCAGGCCAGATGGATCAGGAAAAAGAGGAGGCAGCAAGCACTGAGGCATCCAGAAGACAGGTGAGCAACAGGGAGACAGAGAGCGGGAGACGACTGCGGAAGAAATAGAGACGGGGAGTGGGATGCTGGCCTAGAACCAACAAGAACAACAGAGAGAAAGACAGACGGGTGGAGAACGAGAAAAGACAGAAGAGAGATCAAGAGAGAGAGATGAAGCAATCAGTAGATTCAAATTCTTCCATCGATTCAATTCTTCAAAGAGCACATCTAGGCAGGAACGCAGGCAGTGCAGAAAAGCTGCAAGAGACCTAAAAGAGAGGCTGGAAGGGAAATACAGGCCAGAAAAATGTTGTATCCCAAATGGGGTCTGAGGCTGGAGGGCTGTAGAGGCCAGAAAAAATTGGATGCCGACAAAAGGTGGGAGGCTGAAATGGGGTGGGTGGCCAGGGGGAGATAAAGGCCAAAAAAATGTGGGAGGCTGAAACATGGTGGGAGGCCGCCCGGGGGGGGGGGGGGGGGGTGTAGAGACCAAAAAAAGTGGTGGCTGCAAAGGGGAGGGAGGCTTAGGGGAAGTTGAGGGCAGGAAAACATGGAGGCCAAACGGTGTGGAAGGACCAAAATGGGTGGGAGGCCCCGGGAAAGTAGGCCTTAGAATAAAGGGGAGTGTATTATGTGGAAACTATTTGGGGGCGGACAGTTTCAGTGGGACTGTTTTGGGGCCTAAATATTTCAGGGGGTATCGTTTCAGGGGAATTGATACGGAGGGTCTATTTCAGGGAGGCTATTTGGAGACTCCTTTGGGGGAGTATTTTGGTGGGTGTATTTAGGAGGGATATTTAACGGACGACTATTTGACGGGGGAGTATTTTAAGAGCAGAGCATTACAGGGGGATTATTTCCAGGGGGATGTCTTTCGAGGGATCTATTTCAGAGGGAGTGCTTCAGGGGAGAGCATTTGAGGGGAGACTATTCCAGGAGAAAGGATTTGGGGAGGACCGTTTCTGGGGAGAACATTTTGGGGGGGGAGTACTGGTGGAGGTAGATTTTCCAGGGAGAGTGTTTTGTGGCAGGAGAGTTATGGCAGGTACTGTTTCAGGGGGACTATTTATTGGGGAAAACTATTTCAGGGGTACTGTGGAGGACTCTTCCTGAGGAAGTGTTATGGGAGGGACGGTTTCAGGGAGACTATTTCAGGGGGACGTATTTTGGGGAGGACTCTTTGGTTGCAGTCCTATTTTGAGGCGGGAGTGTTACAGGACAGACTATTTCAGGAGTGCTACTTTGAGGGTGTTTTGCCAATTATCAGGCCTAGCATAAAGGACACAGCCAGCCTCAAGATGAACCGATAACCAAATTAAATTTGACACTAAAGGGTTGCTACACGGGTGATCACTGGGGGTACAAGTCAATCGGGTTACACATAATTGACATCAATCACAACGATCCCAACAACGACACCGCACGACCACCAATGGCTGCAATAAACACTGAAATACAGTCTCCCATAGAAGGGATGGGAGACAACCAGGTCAACAAGCCAAATACATAAGACCAAGAAAGCCAGATACTGAATCTCTACAAAGCCCACATTGACAAAAGCCAGACCTGAAGAGCCCAGTTCCAGGGAGTCGAGAGATCCTTCCCCAACAGAAAATTCTTCAGAATGCATCCACCACACAGACAGCCAGTCCACACTTCCTGCAAGTGGTCCCAGCTTTTATCCTCTCCATGGGACACCTGACCTGTCTTTACTTAATGCAGAACACCTGGGGCACATTTACCTAATGGCTCTCCCTGCAAAGCCAGAGGGAAGTTTAAAGGGAAACTCACCACCACTTTGTGAAGGACTGTGGAAATCGCCCCTATGTCAACCTTAATTTGGGGCTTGGGGTGGGAACCCCAGCATTTCAGAGGGGCACGAGTTTAAGGGGGAATATTTTGGGGGGATTAATTCAGAGAGTGAGTTATTGCGGGAGGGACTACTTCAGGGAGACTCTTTTGAAGGCACTATTGCAGGGGGGAATATGGCAGGGGGGACTATTTGGGGAGGAACTGTTTCAGGCGGGGCTATTTCAAGGCAGGGGAGTGTTACTGGACAGACTATTTCGGAAGACTCTTCAGGGGCAGTATTTTCAGGGGTCCCAAAATGTGATGGGAGGCCACAGGAAAGAAGAGTCCACAGGACAAACATAGGCCAGAAACAAGCAGGTGCCGGTAGGGGGTGCACGTTCTGATGGGCATTAGAGTCTGAAAAGGGCTGGGAAGACAAAAAAAGAGTGGGAGGCCATGTGGGAATTACAAATGGAGAAATCACTAGGAAAAAAAAAAAAAAAAAAAAAAAGAGGAGAAGTCCTGCGGGCACATGTTGGAGGAAAAACAGGTTGAGGGAGCAAGACAGAGGAAGAGAGATAATGATGGGCCGAGACTAGAAAGGCAGAGAGAGAGAGAGAGAAATCAAATGTGGGGAGAAAGGAAGGTGGAAAGGAGGGAGAGCAAGAGAAGGTTAAAAAGGCAGAGAGCATAAGGGGAAGAGAGAGCAAGAGAGAGAGAAAGGGAGAGGGAGCGGGACGGGCTACAAATTGAAAGGGAAAAGGCCACGGAGCAGAAGAGAATGGAACAGGGATCTGGGCACAGGGTTATAGCAGGAAAGAGCACCACCGAGACGGGTATGGATCTCTACAGGCAAAATGCTTGGCAGAGGATGGAGGACCGAGAGAAGAAGGGAAAAGGGGAAAAGGAAGAGGCAGTGAGGAAGTGATGGAGAAAGAAACAGTAGCAACTGAGAGATGAGAAGAGGGACAGGTCCGAGGCAGAGAGGTGGAGAAAGAGCATCAAGCCAGGGATGGGAACAGGCCAGACGGATCAGGAGAGAGGAGGCAGCACTGAAGCATCCAGAAGACAGGTGAGCAACAGGGAGACAGAGAGCAGGAGACGACTGCGGAAGAAATAGAGACGGGGGGTGGGATGCTGGCCTAGAACCAACAAGAGCAACAGAGAGAAAGACAGACGGGTGGAGAACGAGAAAAGACAGAAGAGAGAACAAGAGAGAGAGATGAAGCAACCAACAGATTCAAAGTCTTCCATCGATTCAATTCTTCAAAGAGCACGTCAAGGCAGGAACGCAGGCAGTGCAGAAAAGCTGCAAGAGACCTAAAAGAGAGGCTGGAAGAGAAATAAAGACCAGAAAAATGTGGTATCCAAAACGGGGTGGGAGGCTGGAGGGCAGTAGAGGCCAGAAAAAAATGGAGGCCGAAAATAGGTGGGAGGCTGAAAAAGGGTGGGAGGCTGGAGGGCAGTAGAGGCCAGGAAAAAATGGAGGCCGAAAAGAGGTGGGAGGTTGAAACAGGGTGGGAGGCTGGAGGGCAGTAGAGGCCAGGAAAAAAATGAAGGCCGAAGAGCGGTGGGAGGCTGAAACGGGGTGGGAGGCTGGAGGGCAGTAGAGGCCAGGAAAAAATGGAGGCCGAAAATGGGTGGGAGGCTGAAATGGGGTGGGAGGCTGGAGGGCAGTAGAGGCCAGGAAATAATGGAGGTCGAAAAGGGGTGGGAGGCTGAAATGGGGTGGGAGGCTGGAGGGCAGTAGAGGCCAGAAAAAATTGGAGCGCGTGATAAAGTGGGAGGCTGGAGAGCAGTGGAGGCCAGGAAAAAAATGGAGACAAAAAAAAAGAAAAAAGGTGGGAGACTGAAACAGAGTGGAAGCCTGCAGGGCAGTAGAGAGTAGAAAAAATTGGAGACCAATAAAAGGTGGGGTGTTGAAATGGAGTGTGAAGCCAGGGGCAGGTAGAGGCAAGAAAAATCAGAGATGGCAAGAGGGAGGAATGGAGGGAGGCAGGGTGGGAACGAGGAAGGCAGGCTGCAAAAGGCTGCAAAATAAAGAGAGGAAGTTATATAGGGAGGGAGTCAGGCTTCAAGAGAGAGGGAGGAAGGCAGGCCTCAAGAGGCTGGAAGAGGGAGGCAGGCAGGCAGTCTACAAGAGGCTGCAAGACGGAGGGAGGGAGGGAGGGAGGGAGGGAGGGAGGGAAGCTGGCAGGGTGCAAGAGGCTGCAAGAGAGAGGGAGGCAGGCAGGCAGACTGAAAGAGGCTGCAAGACGGAGGAAAGAAGGTATATATGGAGGGAGGGAAAAAGGTAGGCTGCAAGAAGGAGGGAGGCATGCAAGTTAAAGAGGCTGAAAGAGGGAGGCATGAAGACAGGCTGCAAGAGGCTGCAAGAGGGCGGGAGGCAGGGAGCCAGGTTGCAAGATCAAGGGAGGCATGCAGGCAGGCATTGTGCAAGAGGATGCAAGAGGGAGGGAGGCAGACAGGCACGCTGAAAATGACTGCACGAGGGAGGGAAGGACGCAGCCAGGAAGCCTGCAAGAGGATGCCAGCGGCATGGAGGCAGGCAGGCCAGCAGGGTGCAAGAGGCTGCAAGAGGGAGGGAGCAGGCAGGCCAGCAGGGTGCAAGAGGCTGCAAGAGGGAGGGAGCAGGCAAGAGTAAGGGAGGGAGACAGGCAGGCTGCAAGAGTTTGAAAGAGAGTACAAGGCAGTCAGGCAGGCTGCAAGAGGCTACAAGTCAGGGGGAGGCAGGCAGGCCGGCAGGGTGCAAGAGGCTGCAAGAGGGAAGGAGGCAGGCAGGCCGGCAGGGTGCAAGAGGATGCAAGAGGGAGGGATGCAGGCAGGCAGGCAGGGTGCAAGAGGCTGCAAGAGGGAGGGAGGGAGGCAGGCAGGCAGGCAAGCTGCAAGAGGCTGCAAGAGGAAGGCAGGAAGGAAAGAGTAAGGGAGGGAGGCAGACAGGCTGCAAGACGCTGAAAGCGGGTGGGAGGCAGTCAGGCAGGCTGCAAGAGGCTACAAGAGGGCGGGAGGCAGGGAGCCAGGTTGCAAGATCAAGGGAGGCACGCAGGCAGGCATTGTGCAAGAGGATGCAAGAGGGATGGAAGCAGGCAGGCTGGCAGGCTGCAAGAGTCTGCAAGAGGGGGGGAGGCAGGCAGGCAAGCGGCAAGAGGCTGCAAGAGGGAGGGAGCAGGCAAGAGTAAGGGAGGGAGGCAGACAGGCTGCAAGAGTTTGAAAGAGGGTAGGAGGCAGGCAGGCAGGCTGCAAGATGCTACAGGAGGGGGGGAGGCAGGCAGGCAGGCTGCAAGAGGGAGGGAGGCTTGGCGTAAGCGAAGGACGGGAAAAAGTGGAGGCGCACATGGAGTGGAAGGAGCAAAATGACTGGCAGGCTGCAGGAAAGTGGAGGCCTAGACGCCACAGGGCAAATTTCTGCCAGGAAAGCGGAGATGCCGGAAGGAGGTGCACGCTCTGATGGGCATTAGTGTTTGAAAAGGGCTGGATAGCCAAAAAGGGATGAGAGGCCCTGGTGGAATTAGAGACGGTGAAATCACTTAGAAAAGGAAGGGGGGGGGGGGGGGGATCTACAGGCATATGTTGGAAGCAAAACAGGATCACAGAGCAAGACAGAGGAAGAGAGGTAATGATGGGTCGAGACTAGAAAGACAGAGAGAAATCACCTGTGGGGGGAAAGGAAGGTGGGAAGGAGGGAGAGCAAGGGACGGTCAAGAAGACAGAGGGATTGAAGGCATGAGAGAGCAAGAGATTCAGAAAGGGAGAGGGATCGGGACGGGCTACAAGCTGAAAGGGAAAGGCCCACGGAGCAGAAGGGAAGGGCACGGGAGCTGGGCACGAGTTTGTACTAGGAAAGAACACCACCGAGAGGGGTGTGGATCTCTACAGGCAAAATGCTTGGCAGAGGATGGAGGACCGAGAGAAGAAGGGAAAAGGGGAAAAGGAAGAGGCAGTGAGGAAGTGATGGAGAAAGAAACAGTAGCAACTGAGAGATGAGAAGAGGGACAGGTCCGAGGCAGAGAGGTGGAGAAAGAGCATCAAGCCAGGGATGGGAACAGGCCAGACGGATCAGGAGAGAGGAGGCAGCACTGAGGCATCCAGAAGACAGGTGAGCAACAGGGAGACAGAGAGCAGGAGACGACTGCGGAAGAAATAGAGACGGGGGGTGGGATGCTGGCCTAGAACCAACAAGAGCAACAGAGAGAAAGACAGACGGGTGGAGAACGAGAAAAGACAGAAGAGAGAACAAGAGAGAGAGATGAAGCAACCAACAGATTCAAAGTCTTCCATCGATTCAATTCTTCAAAGAGCACGTCAAGGCAGGAACGCAGGCAGTGCAGAAAAGCTGCAAGAGACCTAAAAGAGAGGCTGGAAGAGAAATAAAGACCAGAAAAATGTGGTATCCAAAACGGGGTGGGAGGCTGAAACGGGGTGGCAGGCTGGAGGGCAGTAGAGGCCAGAAAAAAATGGAGGCCGAAAATAGGTGGGAGGCTGAAACAGGGTGGGAGGCTGGAGGGCAGTAGAGGCCAGGAAAAAATGGAGGCGGAAAATAGGTGGGAGGCTGAAACAGGGTGGGAGGCTGGAGGTCAGTAGAGGCCAGAAAAAAATGGAGGCCGAAAATAGGTAGGAGGCTGAAACAGGGTGGGAGGCTGGAGAGCAGTAGAGGCCTGGAAAAAATGGAGGCCGAAAATAGGTGGGAGGCTGAAACAGGGTGGGAGGCTGGAGTGCAGTAGAGGCCAGAAAAAAATGGAGGCCGAAAAGAGGTGGGAGGCTGAAAATGGGTGGGAGGCTGGAGGGCAGTAGAGGCCAGAAAAAAATGGAGGCCGAAAATAGGTGGGAGGCTGAAACAGGGTGGGAGGCTGGAGGGCAGTAGAGGCCAGAAAAAAATGGAGGCCGAAGAGCGGTGGGAGGCTGAAACGGGGTGGGAGGCTGGAGGGCAGTAGAGGCCAGGAAAAAAATGGAGGCCGAAAATGGGTGGGAGGTTGAAATGGGGTGGGACACTGGAGGGCATTAGAGGCCAGGAAATAATGGAGGCCGAAAAGGGGTGGGAGGCTGAAATGGGGTGGGAGGCTGGAGGGCAGTAGAGGCCAGAAAAAAATGGAGGCCGTGATAAAGTGGGAGGCTGGAGAGCAGTGGAGGCCAGGAAAAAAATGGAGACAAAAAAAAGAAAAAAGGTGGGAGACTGAAACAGAGTGGAAGCCTGCAGGGCAGTAGAGAGTAGAAAAAAATTGGAGACCAATAAAAGGTGGGGTGTTGAAATGGAGTGTGAAGCCAGGGGCAGGTAGAGGCAAGAAAAATCAGAGATGGCAAGAGGGAGGAATGGAGGGAGGCAGGGTGGGAACGAGGAAGGCAGGCTGCAAAAGGCTGCAAAATAAAGAGAGGAAGTTATATAGGGAGGGAGTCAGGCTTCAAGAGAGAGGGAGGAAGGCAGGCCTCAAGAGGCTGGAAGAGGGAGGCAGGCCTCAAGAGGCTGGAAGAGGGAGGCAGGCCTCAAGAGGCTGGAAGAGGGAGGCAGGCAGGCAGTCTACAAGAGGCTGCAAGACGGAGGGAGGGAGGGAGGGAGGGAGGGAGGGAGGGAGGGAGGGTGCAAGAGGCTGCAAGAGAGAGGGAGGCAGGCAGGCAGACTGAAAGAGGCTGCAAGACGGAGGAAAGAAGGTATATATGGAGGGAGGGAAAAAGGTAGGCTGCAAGAAGGAGGGAGGCATGCAAGTTAAAGAGGCTGAAAGAGGGAGGCATGAAGACAGGCTGCAAGAGGCTGCAAGAGGGCGGGAGGCAGGGAGCCAGGTTGCAAGATCAAGGGAGGCATGCAGGCAGGCATTGTGCAAGAGGATGCAAGAGGGAGGGAGGCAGACAGGCACGCTGAAAATGACTGCACGAGGGAGGGAAGGACGCAGCCAGGAAGCCTGCAAGAGGATGCCAGCGGCATGGAGGCAGGCAGGCCAGCAGGGTGCAAGAGGCTGCAAGAGGGAGGGAGCAGGCAGGCCAGCAGGGTGCAAGAGGCTGCAAGAGGGAGGGAGCAGGCAAGAGTAAGGGAGGGAGACAGGCAGGCTGCAAGAGTTTGAAAGAGAGTACAAGGCAGTCAGGCAGGCTGCAAGAGGCTACAAGTCAGGGGGAGGCAGGCAGGCCGGCAGGGTGCAAGAGGCTGCAAGAGGGAAGGAGGCAGGCAGGCCGGCAGGGTGCAAGAGGATGCAAGAGGGAGGGATGCAGGCAGGCAGGCAGGGTGCAAGAGGCTGCAAGAGGGAGGGAGGGAGGCAGGCAGGCAAGCTGCAAGAGGCTGCAAGAGGAAGGCAGGAAGGAAAGAGTAAGGGAGGGAGGCAGACAGGCTGCAAGACGCTGAAAGCGGGTGGGAGGCAGTCAGGCAGGCTGCAAGAGGCTACAAGAGGGCGGGAGGCAGGGAGCCAGGTTGCAAGATCAAGGGAGGCACGCAGGCAGGCATTGTGCAAGAGGATGCAAGAGGGATGGAAGCAGGCAGGCTGGCAGGCTGCAAGAGTCTGCAAGAGGGGGGGAGGCAGGCAGGCAAGCGGCAAGAGGCTGCAAGAGGGAGGGAGCAGGCAAGAGTAAGGGAGGGAGGCAGACAGGCTGCAAGAGTTTGAAAGAGGGTAGGAGGCAGGCAGGCAGGCTGCAAGATGCTACAGGAGGGGGGGAGGCAGGCAGGCAGGCTGCAAGAGGGAGGGAGGCTTGGCGTAAGCGAAGGACGGGAAAAAGTGGAGGCGCACATGGAGTGGAAGGAGCAAAATGACTGGCAGGCTGCAGGAAAGTGGAGGCCTAGACGCCACAGGGCAAATTTCTGCCAGGAAAGCGGAGATGCCGGAAGGAGGTGCACGCTCTGATGGGCATTAGTGTTTGAAAAGGGCTGGATAGCCAAAAAGGGATGAGAGGCCCTGGTGGAATTAGAGACGGTGAAATCACTTAGAAAAGGAAGGGGGGGGAGGGATCTACAGGCATATGTTGGAAGCAAAACAGGATCACAGAGCAAGACAGAGGAAGAGAGGTAATGATGGGTCGAGACTAGAAAGACAGAGAGAAATCACCTGTGGGGGGAAAGGAAGGTGGGAAGGAGGGAGAGCAAGGGACGGTCAAGAAGACAGAGGGATTGAAGGCAAGAGAGAGCAAGAGATTCAGAAAGGGAGAGGGATCGGGACGGGCTACAAGCTGAAAGGGAAAGGCCCACGGAGCAGAAGGGAAGGGCACGGGAGCTGGGCACGAGTTTGTACTAGGAAAGAACACCACCGAGAGGGGTATGGATCTCTACAGGCAAAATGCTTGGCAGAGGATGGAGGACCGAGAGAAGAAGGGAAAAGGGGAAAAGGAAGAGGCAGTGAGGAAGTGATGGAGAAAGAAACAGTAGCAACTGAGAGATGAGAAGAGGGACAGGTCCGAGGCAGAGAGGTGGAGAAAGAGCATTAAGCCAGGGATGGGAGCAGGCCAGATGGATCAGGAAAAAGAGGAGGCAGCAAGCACTGAGGCATCCAGAAGACAGGTGAGCAACAGGGAGACAGAGAGCGGGAGACGACTGCGGAAGAAATAGAGACGGGGAGTGGGATGCTGGCCTAGAACCAACAAGAACAACAGAGAGAAAGACAGACGGGTGGAGAACGAGAAAAGACAGAAGAGAGATCAAGAGAGAGAGATGAAGCAATCAGTAGATTCAAATTCTTCCATCGATTCAATTCTTCAAAGAGCACATCTAGGCAGGAACGCAGGCAGTGCAGAAAAGCTGCAAGAGACCTAAAAGAGAGGCTGGAAGGGAAATACAGGCCAGAAAAATGTTGTATCCCAAATGGGGTCTGAGGCTGGAGGGCTGTAGAGGCCAGAAAAAATTGGATGCCGACAAAAGGTGGGAGGCTGAAATGGGGTGGGTGGCCAGGGGGAGATAAAGGCCAAAAAAATGTGGGAGGCTGAAACATGGTGGGAGGCCGCCCGGGGGGGGGGGGGGGGGGGGTGTGTAGAGACCAAAAAAAGTGGTGGCTGCAAAGGGGAGGGAGGCTTAGGGGAAGTTGAGGGCAGGAAAACATGGAGGCCAAACGGTGTGGAAGGACCAAAATGGGTGGGAGGCCCCAGGAAAGTAGGCCTTAGAATAAAGGGGAGTGTATTATGTGGAAACTATTTGGGGGCGGACAGTTTCAGTGGGACTGTTTTGGGGCCTAAATATTTCAGGGAGGCTATTTGGAGACTCCTTTGGGGGAGTATTTTGGTGGGTGTATTTAGGAGGGATATTTAACGGACGACTATTTGACGGGGGAGTATTTTAAGAGCAGAGCATTACAGGGGGATTATTTCCAGGGGGATGTCTTTCGAGGGATCTATTTCAGAGGGAGTGCTTCAGGGGAGAGCATTTGAGGGGAGACTATTCCAGGAGAAAGGATTTGGGGAGGACCGTTTCTGGGGAGAACATTTTGGGGGGGGAGTACTGGTGGAGGTAGATTTTCCAGGGAGAGTGTTTTGTGGCAGGAGAGTTATGGCAGGTACTGTTTCAGGGGGACTATTTATTGGGGAAAACTATTTCAGGGGTACTGTGGAGGACTCTTCCTGAGGAAGTGTTATGGGAGGGACGGTTTCAGGGAGACTATTTCAGGGGGACGTATTTTGGGGAGGACTCTTTGGTTGCAGTCCTATTTTGAGGCGGGAGTGTTACAGGACAGACTATTTCAGGAGTGCTACTTTGAGGGTGTTTTGCCAATTATCAGGCCTAGCATAAAGGACACAGCCAGCCTCAAGATGAACCGATAACCAAATTAAATTTGACACTAAAGGGTTGCTACACGGGTGATCACTGGGGGTACAAGTCAATCGGGTTACACATAATTGACATCAATCACAACGATCCCAACAACGACACCGCACGACCACCAATGGCTGCAATAAACACTGAAATACAGTCTCCCATAGAAGGGATGGGAGACAACCAGGTCAACAAGCCAAATACATAAGACCAAGAAAGCCAGATACTGAATCTCTACAAAGCCCACATTGACAAAAGCCAGACCTGAAGAGCCCAGTTCCAGGGAGTCGAGAGATCCTTCCCCAACAGAAAACTCTTCAGAATGCATCCACCACACAGACAGCCAGTCCACACTTCCTGCAAGTGGTCCCAGCTTTTATCCTCTCCATGGGACACCTGACCTGTCTTTACTTAATGCAGAACACCTGGGGCACATTTACCTAATGGCTCTCCCTGCAAAGCCAGAGGGAAGTTTAAAGGGAAACTCACCACCACTTTGTGAAGGACTGTGGAAATCGCCCCTATGTCAACCTTAATTTGGGGCTTGGGGTGGGAACCCCAGCATTTCAGAGGGGCACGAGTTTAAGGGGGAATATTTTGGGGGGATTATTTCAGAGAGTGAGTTATTGCGGGAGGGACTACTTCAGGGAGACTCTTTTGAAGGCACTATTGCAGGGGGGAATATGGCAGGGGGGACTATTTGGGGAGGAACTGTTTCAGGCGGGGCTATTTCAAGGCAGGGGAGTGTTACTGGACAGACTATTTCGGAAGACTCTTCAGGGGCAGTATTTTCAGGGGTCCCAAAATGTGATGGGAGGCCACAGGAAAGAAGAGTCCACAGGACAAACATAGGCCAGAAACAAGCAGGTGCCGGTAGGGGGTGCACGTTCTGATGGGCATTAGAGTCTGAAAAGGGCTGGGAAGACAAAAAAAGAGTGGGAGGCCATGTGGGAATTACAAATGGAGAAATCACTAGGAAAAAAAAAAAAAAAAAAAAAGAGGAGAAGTCCTGCGGGCACATGTTGGAGGAAAAACAGGTTGAGGGAGCAAGACAGAGGAAGAGAGATAATGATGGGCCGAGACTAGAAAGGCAGAGAGAGAGAGAGAGAAATCAAATGTGGGGAGAAAGGAAGGTGGAAAGGAGGGAGAGCAAGAGAAGGTTAAAAAGGCAGAGAGCATAAGGGGAAGAGAGAGCAAGAGAGAGAGAAAGGGAGAGGGAGCGGGACGGGCTACAAATTGAAAGGGAAAAGGCCACGGAGCAGAAGAGAATGGAACAGGGATCTGGGCACAGGGTTATAGCAGGAAAGAGCACCACCGAGACGGGTATGGATCTCTACAGGCAAAATGCTTGGCAGAGGATGGAGGACCGAGAGAAGAAGGGAAAAGGGGAAAAGGAAGAGGCAGTGAGGAAGTGATGGAGAAAGAAACAGTAGCAACTGAGAGATGAGAAGAGGGACAGGTCCGAGGCAGAGAGGTGGAGAAAGAGCATCAAGCCAGGGATGGGAACAGGCCAGACGGATCAGGAGAGAGGAGGCAGCACTGAGGCATCCAGAAGACAGGTGAGCAACAGGGAGACAGAGAGCAGGAGACGACTGCGGAAGAAATAGAGACGGGGGGTGGGATGCTGGCCTAGAACCAACAAGAGCAACAGAGAGAAAGACAGACGGGTGGAGAACGAGAAAAGACAGAAGAGAGAACAAGAGAGAGAGATGAAGCAACCAACAGATTCAAAGTCTTCCATCGATTCAATTCTTCAAAGAGCACGTCAAGGCAGGAACGCAGGCAGTGCAGAAAAGCTGCAAGAGACCTAAAAGAGAGGCTGGAAGAGAAATAAAGACCAGAAAAATGTGGTATCCAAAACGGGGTGGGAGGCTGAAACGGGGTGGGAGGCTGGAGGGCAGTAGAGGCCAGAAAAAAATGGAGGCCGAAAATAGGTGGGAGGCTGAAACAGGGTGGGAGGCTGGAGAGCAGTAGAGGCCAGGAAAAAATGGAGGCCGAAAATAGGTGGGAGGCTGAAACAGGGTGGGAGGCTGGAGGTCAGTAGAGGCCAGAAAAAAATGGAGGCCGAAAATAGGTAGGAGGCTGAAACAGGGTGGGAGGCTGGAGAGCAGTAGAGGCCAGGAAAAAATGGAGGCCGAAAATAGGTGGGAGGCTGAAACAGGGTGGGAGGCTGGAGGGCAGTAGAGGCCAGAAAAAAATGGAGGCCGAAAAGAGGTGGGAGGCTGAAAATGGGTGGGAGGCTGGAGGGCAGTAGAGGCCAGAAAAAAATGGAGGCCGAAAATAGGTGGGAGGCTGAAACAGGGTGGGAGGCTGGAGGGCAGTAGAGGCCAGAAAAAAATGGAGGCCGAAGAGCGGTGGGAGGCTGAAACGGGGTGGGAGGCTGGAGGGCAGTAGAGGCCAGGAAAAAAATGGAGGCCGAAAATGGGTGGGAGGCTGAAATGGGGCGGGACACTGGAGGGCAGTAGAGGCCAGGAAATAATGGAGGCCGAAAAGGGGTGGGAGGCTGAAATGGGGTGGGAGGCTGGAGGGCAGTAGAGGCCAGAAAAAATGGAGGCCGAAAAGAGGTGGGAGGCTGAAATGGGGTGGGAGGCTGAAATGGGGTGGGAGGCTGGAGGGCAGTAGAGGCCAGAAAAAATTGGAGGCCGTGATAAAGTGGGAGGCTGGAGAGCAGTGGAGGCCAGGAAAAAAATGGAGACAAAAAAAAGAAAAAAGGTGGGAGACTGAAACAGAGTGGAAGCCTGCAGGGCAGTAGAGAGTAGAAAAAATTGGAGACCAATAAAAGGTGGGGTGTTGAAATGGAGTGTGAAGCCAGGGGCAGGTAGAGGCAAGAAAAATCAGAGATGGCAAGAGGGAGGAATGGAGGGAGGCAGGGTGGGAACGAGGAAGGCAGGCTGCAAAAGGCTGCAAAATAAACAGAGGAAGTTATATAGGGAGGGAGTCAGGCTTCAAGAGAGAGGGAGGGAGGCAGGCCTCAAGAGGCTGGAAGAGGGAGGCAGGCAGGCAGTCTACAAGAGGCTGCAAGACGGAGGGAGGGAGGGAGGGAGGGAGGGTGCAAGAGGCTGCAAGAGAGAGGGAGGCAGGCAGGCAGACTGAAAGAGGCTGCAAGACGGAGGAAAGAAGGTATATATGGAGGGAGGGAAAAAGGTAGGCTGCAAGAAGGAGGGAGGCATGCAAGTTAAAGAGGCTGAAAGAGGGAGGCATGAAGACAGGCTGCAAGAGGCTGCAAGAGGGCGGGAGGCAGGGAGCCAGATTGCAAGATCAAGGGAGGCATGCAGGCAGGCATTGTGCAAGAGGATGCAAGAGGGAGGGAGGCAGACAGGCACGCTGAAAATGACTGCACGAGGGAGGGAAGGACGCAGCCAGGAAGCCTGCAAGAGGATGCCAGCGGCATGGAGGCAGGCAGGCCAGCAGGGTGCAAGAGGCTGCAAGAGGAAGGCAGGAAGGAAAGAGTAAGGGAGGGAGGCAGACAGGCTGCAAGACGCTGAAAGCGGGTGGGAGGCAGTCAGGCAGGCTGCAAGAGGCTACAAGAGGGCGGGAGGCAGGGAGCCAGGTTGCAAGATCAAGGGAGGCACGCAGGCAGGCATTGTGCAAGAGGATGCAAGAGGGATGGAAGCAGGCAGGCTGGCAGGCTGCAAGAGTCTGCAAGAGGGGGGGAGGCAGGCAGGCAAGCGGCAAGAGGCTGCAAGAGGGAGGGAGCAGGCAAGAGTAAGGGAGGGAGGCAGACAGGCTGCAAGAGTTTGAAAGAGGGTAGGAGGCAGGCAGGCAGGCTGCAAGATGCTACAGGAGGGGGGGAGGCAGGCAGGCAGGCTGCAAGAGGGAGGGAGGCTTGGCGTAAGCGAAGGACGGGAAAAAGTGGAGGCGCACATGGAGTGGAAGGAGCAAAATGACTGGCAGGCTGCAGGAAAGTGGAGGCCTAGACGCCACAGGGCAAATTTCTGCCAGGAAAGCGGAGATGCCGGAAGGAGGTGCACGCTCTGATGGGCATTAGTGTTTGAAAAGGGCTGGATAGCCAAAAAGGGATGAGAGGCCCTGGTGGAATTAGAGACGGTGAAATCACTTAGAAAAGGAAGGGGGGGGAGGGATCTACAGGCATATGTTGGAAGCAAAACAGGATCACAGAGCAAGACAGAGGAAGAGAGGTAATGATGGGTCGAGACTAGAAAGACAGAGAGAAATCACCTGTGGGGGGAAAGGAAGGTGGGAAGGAGGGAGAGCAAGGGACGGTCAAGAAGACAGAGGGATTGAAGGCATGAGAGAGCAAGAGATTCAGAAAGGGAGAGGGATCGGGACGGGCTACAAGCTGAAAGGGAAAGGCCCACGGAGCAGAAGGGAAGGGCACGGGAGCTGGGCACGAGTTTGTACTAGGAAAGAACACCACCGAGAGGGGTGTGGATCTCTACAGGCAAAATGCTTGGCAGAGGATGGAGGACCGAGAGAAGAAGGGAAAAGGGGAAAAGGAAGAGGCAGTGAGGAAGTGATGGAGAAAGAAACAGTAGCAACTGAGAGATGAGAAGAGGGACAGGTCCGAGGCAGAGAGGTGGAGAAAGAGCATCAAGCCAGGGATGGGAGCAGGCCAGATGGATCAGGAAAAAGAGGAGGCAGCAAGCACTGAGGCATCCAGAAGACAGGTGAGCAACAGGGAGACAGAGAGCGGGAGACGACTGCGGAAGAAATAGAGACGGGGAGTGGGATGCTGGCCTAGAACCAACAAGAACAACAGAGAGAAAGACAGACGGGTGGAGAACGAGAAAAGACAGAAGAGAGATCAAGAGAGAGAGATGAAGCAATCAGTAGATTCAAATTCTTCCATCGATTCAATTCTTCAAAGAGCACATCTAGGCAGGAACGCAGGCAGTGCAGAAAAGCTGCAAGAGACCTAAAAGAGAGGCTGGAAGGGAAATACAGGCCAGAAAAATGTTGTATCCCAAATGGGGTCTGAGGCTGGAGGGCTGTAGAGGCCAGAAAAAATTGGATGCCGACAAAAGGTGGGAGGCTGAAATGGGGTGGGTGGCCAGGGGGAGATAAAGGCCAAAAAAATGTGGGAGGCTGAAACATGGTGGGAGGCCGCCCGGGGGGGGGGGGGGGGGGGGTGTGTAGAGACCAAAAAAAGTGGTGGCTGCAAAGGGGAGGGAGGCTTAGGGGAAGTTGAGGGCAGGAAAACATGGAGGCCAAACGGTGTGGAAGGACCAAAATGGGTGGGAGGCCCCGGGAAAGTAGGCCTTAGAATAAAGGGGAGTGTATTATGTGGAAACTATTTGGGGGCGGACAGTTTCAGTGGGACTGTTTTGGGGCCTAAATATTTCAGGGGGTATCGTTTCAGGGGAATTGATACGGAGGGTCTATTTCAGGGAGGCTATTTGGAGACTCCTTTGGGGGAGTATTTTGGTGGGTGTATTTAGGAGGGATATTTAACGGACGACTATTTGACGGGGGAGTATTTTAAGAGCAGAGCATTACAGGGGGATTATTTCCAGGGGGATGTCTTTCGAGGGATCTATTTCAGAGGGAGTGCTTCAGGGGAGAGCATTTGAGGGGAGACTATTCCAGGAGAAAGGATTTGGGGAGGACCGTTTCTGGGGAGAACATTTTGGGGGGGGAGTACTGGTGGAGGTAGATTTTCCAGGGAGAGTGTTTTGTGGCAGGAGAGTTATGGCAGGTACTGTTTCAGGGGGACTATTTATTGGGGAAAACTATTTCAGGGGTACTGTGGAGGACTCTTCCTGAGGAAGTGTTATGGGAGGGACGGTTTCAGGGAGACTATTTCAGGGGGACGTATTTTGGGGAGGACTCTTTGGTTGCAGTCCTATTTTGAGGCGGGAGTGTTACAGGACAGACTATTTCAGGAGTGCTACTTTGAGGGTGTTTTGCCAATTATCAGGCCTAGCATAAAGGACACAGCCAGCCTCAAGATGAACCGATAACCAAATTAAATTTGACACTAAAGGGTTGCTACACGGGTGATCACTGGGGGTACAAGTCAATCGGGTTACACATAATTGACATCAATCACAACGATCCCAACAACGACACCGCACGACCACCAATGGCTGCAATAAACACTGAAATACAGTCTCCCATAGAAGGGATGGGAGACAACCAGGTCAACAAGCCAAATACATAAGACCAAGAAAGCCAGATACTGAATCTCTACAAAGCCCACATTGACAAAAGCCAGACCTGAAGAGCCCAGTTCCAGGGAGTCGAGAGATCCTTCCCCAACAGAAAATTCTTCAGAATGCATCCACCACACAGACAGCCAGTCCACACTTCCTGCAAGTGGTCCCAGCTTTTATCCTCTCCATGGGACACCTGACCTGTCTTTACTTAATGCAGAACACCTGGGGCACATTTACCTAATGGCTCTCCCTGCAAAGCCAGAGGGAAGTTTAAAGGGAAACTCACCACCACTTTGTGAAGGACTGTGGAAATCGCCCCTATGTCAACCTTAATTTGGGGCTTGGGGTGGGAACCCCAGCATTTCAGAGGGGCACGAGTTTAAGGGGGAATATTTTGGGGGGATTAATTCAGAGAGTGAGTTATTGCGGGAGGGACTACTTCAGGGAGACTCTTTTGAAGGCACTATTGCAGGGGGGAATATGGCAGGGGGGACTATTTGGGGAGGAACTGTTTCAGGCGGGGCTATTTCAAGGCAGGGGAGTGTTACTGGACAGACTATTTCGGAAGACTCTTCAGGGGCAGTATTTTCAGGGGTCCCAAAATGTGATGGGAGGCCACAGGAAAGAAGAGTCCACAGGACAAACATAGGCCAGAAACAAGCAGGTGCCGGTAGGGGGTGCACGTTCTGATGGGCATTAGAGTCTGAAAAGGGCTGGGAAGACAAAAAAAGAGTGGGAGGCCATGTGGGAATTACAAATGGAGAAATCACTAGGAAAAAAAAAAAAAAAAAAAAGAGGAGAAGTCCTGCGGGCACATGTTGGAGGAAAAACAGGTTGAGGGAGCAAGACAGAGGAAGAGAGATAATGATGGGCCGAGACTAGAAAGGCAGAGAGAGAGAGAGAGAAATCAAATGTGGGGAGAAAGGAAGGTGGAAAGGAGGGAGAGCAAGAGAAGGTTAAAAAGGCAGAGAGCATAAGGGGAAGAGAGAGCAAGAGAGAGAGAAAGGGAGAGGGAGCGGGACGGGCTACAAATTGAAAGGGAAAAGGCCACGGAGCAGAAGAGAATGGAACAGGGATCTGGGCACAGGGTTATAGCAGGAAAGAGCACCACCGAGACGGGTATGGATCTCTACAGGCAAAATGCTTGGCAGAGGATGGAGGACCGAGAGAAGAAGGGAAAAGGGGAAAAGGAAGAGGCAGTGAGGAAGTGATGGAGAAAGAAACAGTAGCAACTGAGAGATGAGAAGAGGGACAGGTCCGAGGCAGAGAGGTGGAGAAAGAGCATCAAGCCAGGGATGGGAACAGGCCAGACGGATCAGGAGAGAGGAGGCAGCACTGAGGCATCCAGAAGACAGGTGAGCAACAGGGAGACAGAGAGCAGGAGACGACTGCGGAAGAAATAGAGACGGGGGGTGGGATGCTGGCCTAGAACCAACAAGAGCAACAGAGAGAAAGACAGACGGGTGGAGAACGAGAAAAGACAGAAGAGAGAACAAGAGAGAGAGATGAAGCAACCAACAGATTCAAAGTCTTCCATCGATTCAATTCTTCAAAGAGCACGTCAAGGCAGGAACGCAGGCAGTGCAGAAAAGCTGCAAGAGACCTAAAAGAGAGGCTGGAAAAGAAATAAAGACCAGAAAAATGTGGTATCCAAAACGGGGTGGGAGGCTGAAACGGGGTGGGAGGCTGGAGGGCAGTAGAGGCCAGAAAAAAATGGAGGCCGAAAATAGGTGGGAGGCTGAAACAGGGTGGGAGGCTGGAGAGCAGTAGAGGCCAGGAAAAAATGGAGGCGGAAAATAGGTGGGAGGCTGAAACAGGGTGGGAGGCTGGAGGTCAGTAGAGGCCAGAAAAAAATGGAGGCCGAAAATAGGTAGGAGGCTGAAACAGGGTGGGAGGCTGGAGAGCAGTAGAGGCCAGGAAAAAATGGAGGCCGAAAATAGGTGGGAGGCTGAAACAGGGTGGGAGGCTGGAGGGCAGTAGAGGCCAGAAAAAAATGGAGGCCGAAAAGAGGTGGGAGGCTGAAAATGGGTGGGAGGCTGGAGGGCAGTAGAGGCCAGAAAAAAATGGAGGCCGAAAATAGGTGGGAGGCTGAAACAGGGTGGGAGGCTGGAGGGCAGTAGAGGCCAGAAAAAAATGGAGGCCGAAGAGCGGTGGGAGGCTGAAACGGGGTGGGAGGCTGGAGGGCAGTAGAGGCCAGGAAAAAAATGGAGGCCGAAAATGGGTGGGAGGCTGAAATGGGGTGGGACACTGGAGGGCAGTAGAGGCCAGGAAATAATGGAGGCCGAAAAGGGGTGGGAGGCTGAAATGGGGTGGGAGGCTGGAGGGCAGTAGAGGCCAGAAAAAATGGAGGCCGAAAAGAGGTGGGAGGCTGAAATGGGGTGGGAGGCTGAAATGGGGTGGGAGGCTGAAATGGGGTGGGAGGCTGGAGGGCAGTAGAGGCCAGAAAAAATTGGAGGCCGTGATAAAGTGGGAGGCTGGAGAGCAGTGGAGGCCAGGAAAAAAATGGAGACAAAAAAAAGAAAAAAGGTGGGAGACTGAAACAGAGTGGAAGCCTGCAGGGCAGTAGAGAGTAGAAAAAATTGGAGACCAATAAAAGGTGGGGTGTTGAAATGGAGTGTGAAGCCAGGGGCAGGTAGAGGCAAGAAAAATCAGAGATGGCAAGAGGGAGGAATGGAGGGAGGCAGGGTGGGAACGAGGAAGGCAGGCTGCAAAAGGCTGCAAAATAAACAGAGGAAGTTATATAGGGAGGGAGTCAGGCTTCAAGAGAGAGGGAGGGAGGCAGGCCTCAAGAGGCTGGAAGAGGGAGGCAGGCCTCAAGAGGCTGGAAGAGGGAGGCAGGCAGGCAGTCTACAAGAGGCTGCAAGACGGAGGGAGGGAGGGAGGGAGGGAGGGAGGGAGGGTGCAAGAGGCTGCAAGAGAGAGGGAGGCAGGCAGGCAGACTGAAAGAGGCTGCAAGACGGAGGAAAGAAGGTATATATGGAGGGAGGGAAAAAGGTAGGCTGCAAGAAGGAGGGAGGCATGCAAGTTAAAGAGGCTGAAAGAGGGAGGCATGAAGACAGGCTGCAAGAGGCTGCAAGAGGGCGGGAGGCAGGGAGCCAGATTGCAAGATCAAGGGAGGCATGCAGGCAGGCATTGTGCAAGAGGATGCAAGAGGGAGGGAGGCAGACAGGCACGCTGAAAATGACTGCACGAGGGAGGGAAGGACGCAGCCAGGAAGCCTGCAAGAGGATGCCAGCGGCATGGAGGCAGGCAGGCCAGCAGGGTGCAAGAGGCTGCAAGAGGAAGGCAGGAAGGAAAGAGTAAGGGAGGGAGGCAGACAGGCTGCAAGACGCTGAAAGCGGGTGGGAGGCAGTCAGGCAGGCTGCAAGAGGCTACAAGAGGGCGGGAGGCAGGGAGCCAGGTTGCAAGATCAAGGGAGGCACGCAGGCAGGCATTGTGCAAGAGGATGCAAGAGGGATGGAAGCAGGCAGGCTGGCAGGCTGCAAGAGTCTGCAAGAGGGGGGGAGGCAGGCAGGCAAGCGGCAAGAGGCTGCAAGAGGGAGGGAGCAGGCAAGAGTAAGGGAGGGAGGCAGACAGGCTGCAAGAGTTTGAAAGAGGGTAGGAGGCAGGCAGGCAGGCTGCAAGATGCTACAGGAGGGGGGGAGGCAGGCAGGCAGGCTGCAAGAGGGAGGGAGGCTTGGCGTAAGCGAAGGACGGGAAAAAGTGGAGGCGCACATGGAGTGGAAGGAGCAAAATGACTGGCAGGCTGCAGGAAAGTGGAGGCCTAGACGCCACAGGGCAAATTTCTGCCAGGAAAGCGGAGATGCCGGAAGGAGGTGCACGCTCTGATGGGCATTAGTGTTTGAAAAGGGCTGGATAGCCAAAAAGGGATGAGAGGCCCTGGTGGAATTAGAGACGGTGAAATCACTTAGAAAAGGAAGGGGGGGGAGGGATCTACAGGCATATGTTGGAAGCAAAACAGGATCACAGAGCAAGAGAGAGGAAGAGAGGTAATGATGGGTCGAGACTAGAAAGACAGAGAGAAATCACCTGTGGGGGGAAAGGAAGGTGGGAAGGAGGGAGAGCAAGGGACGGTCAAGAAGACAGAGGGATTGAAGGCATGAGAGAGCAAGAGATTCAGAAAGGGAGAGGGATCGGGACGGGCTACAAGCTGAAAGGGAAAGGCCCACGGAGCAGAAGGGAAGGGCACGGGAGCTGGGCACGAGTTTGTACTAGGAAAGAACACCACCGAGAGGGGTGTGGATCTCTACAGGCAAAATGCTTGGCAGAGGATGGAGGACCGAGAGAAGAAGGGAAAAGGGGAAAAGGAAGAGGCAGTGAGGAAGTGATGGAGAAAGAAACAGTAGCAACTGAGAGATGAGAAGAGGGACAGGTCCGAGGCAGAGAGGTGGAGAAAGAGCATCAAGCCAGGGATGGGAGCAGGCCAGATGGATCAGGAAAAAGAGGAGGCAGCAAGCACTGAGGCATCCAGAAGACAGGTGAGCAACAGGGAGACAGAGAGCAGGAGACGACTGCGGAAGAAATAGAGACGGGGAGTGGGATGCTGGCCTAGAACCAACAAGAGCAACAGAGAGAAAGACAGACGGGTGGAGAACGAGAAAAGACAGAAGAGAGATCAAGAGAGAGAGATGAAGCAATCAGTAGATTCAAATTCTTCCATCGATTCAATTCTTCAAAGACCACATCTAGGCAGGAACGCAGGCAGTGCAGAAAAGCTGCAAGAGACCTAAAAGAGAGGCTGGAAGGGAAATACAGGCCAGAAAAATGTTGTATCCCAAATGGGGTCTGAGGCTGGAGGGCTGTAGAGGCCAGAAAAAATTGGATGCCGACAAAAGGTGGGAGGCTGAAATGGGGTGGGTGGCCAGGGGGAGATAAAGGCCAAAAAAATGTGGGAGGCTGAAACATGGTGGGAGGCCGCCCGGGGGGGGGGTGGGGTGGGGTGTAGAGACCAAAAAAAGTGGTGGCTGCAAAGGGGAGGGAGGCTTAGGGGAAGTTGAGGGCAGGAAAACATGGAGGCCAAACGGTGTGGAAGGACCAAAATGGGTGGGAGGCCCCGGGAAAGTAGGCCTTAGAATAAAGGGGAGTGTATTATGTGGAAACTATTTGGGGGCGGACAGTTTCAGTGGGACTGTTTTGGGGCCTAAATATTTCAGGGGGTATCGTTTCAGGGGAATTGATACGGAGGGTCTATTTCAGGGAGGCTATTTGGAGACTCCTTTGGGGGAGTATTTTGGTGGGTGTATTTAGGAGGGATATTTAACGGACGACTATTTGACGGGGGAGTATTTTAAGAGCAGAGCATTACAGGGGGATTATTTCCAGGGGGATGTCTTTCGAGGGATCTATTTCAGAGGGAGTGCTTCAGGGGAGAGCATTTGAGGGGAGACTATTCCAGGAGAAAGGATTTGGGGAGGACCGTTTCTGGGGAGAACATTTTGGGGGGGGAGTACTGGTGGAGGTAGATTTTCCAGGGAGAGTGTTTTGTGGCAGGAGAGTTATGGCAGGTACTGTTTCAGGGGGACTATTTATTGGGGAAAACTATTTCAGGGGTACTGTGGAGGACTCTTCCTGAGGAAGTGTTATGGGAGGGACGGTTTCAGGGAGACTATTTCAGGGGGACGTATTTTGGGGAGGACTCTTTGGTTGCAGTCCTATTTTGAGGCGGGAGTGTTACAGGACAGACTATTTCAGGAGTGCTACTTTGAGGGTGTTTTGCCAATTATCAGGCCTAGCATAAAGGACACAGCCAGCCTCAAGATGAACCGATAACCAAATTAAATTTGACACTAAAGGGTTGCTACACGGGTGATCACTGGGGGTACAAGTCAATCGGGTTACACATAATTGACATCAATCACAACGATCCCAACAACGACACCGCACGACCACCAATGGCTGCAATAAACACTGAAATACAGTCTCCCATAGAAGGGATGGGAGACAACCAGGTCAACAAGCCAAATACATAAGACCAAGAAAGCCAGATACTGAATCTCTACAAAGCCCACATTGACAAAAGCCAGACCTGAAGAGCCCAGTTCCAGGGAGTCGAGAGATCCTTCCCCAACAGAAAACTCTTCAGAATGCATCCACCACACAGACAGCCAGTCCACACTTCCTGCAAGTGGTCCCAGCTTTTATCCTCTCCATGGGACACCTGACCTGTCTTTACTTAATGCAGAACACCTGGGGCACATTTACCTAATGGCTCTCCCTGCAAAGCCAGAGGGAAGTTTAAAGGGAAACTCACCACCACTTTGTGAAGGACTGTGGAAATCGCCCCTATGTCAACCTTAATTTGGGGCTTGGGGTTGGAATCCCAGTATTTCAGAGGGGCACGAGTTTAAGGGGGAATATTTTGGGGGGATTATTTCAGAGAGTGAGTTATTGCGGGAGGGACTACTTCAGGGAGACTCTTTTGAAGGCACTATTGCAGGGGGGAATATGGCAGGGGGGACTATTTGGGGAGGAACTGTTTCAGGCGGGGCTATTTCAAGGCAGGGGAGTGTTACTGGACAGACTATTTCGGAAGACTCTTCAGGGGCAGTATTTTCAGGGGTCCCAAAATGTGATGGGAGGCCACAGGAAAGAAGAGTCCACAGGACAAACATAGGCCAGAAACAAGCAGGTGCCGGTAGGGGGTGCACGTTCTGATGGGCATTAGAGTCTGAAAAGGACTGGGAAGACAAAAAAAGAGTGGGAGGCCATGTGGGAATTACAAATGGAGAAATCACGAGGAAAAAAAAAAAAAAAAAAAAAAGAGGAGAAGTCCTGCGGGCACATGTTGGAGGAAAAACAGGTTGAGGGAGCAAGACAGAGGAAGAGAGATAATGATGGGCCGAGACTAGAAAGGCAGAGAGAGAGAGAGAAATCAAATGTGGGGGGAAAGGAAGGTGGAAAGGAGGGAGAGCAAGAGAAGGTTAAAAAGGCAGAGAGCATAAGGGGAAGAGAGAGCAAGAGAGAGAGAAAGGGAGAGGGAGCGGGACGGGCTACAAATTGAAAGGGAAAAGGCCACGGAGCAGAAGAGAATGGAACAGGGATCTGGGCACAGGGTTATAGCAGGAAAGAGCACCACCGAGACGGGTATGGATCTCTACAGGCAAAATGCTTGGCAGAGGATGGAGGACCGAGAGAAGAAGGGAAAAGGGGAAAAGGAAGAGGCAGTGAGGAAGTGATGGAGAAAGAAACAGTAGCAACTGAGAGATGAGAAGAGGGACAGGTCCGAGGCAGAGAGGTGGAGAAAGAGCATCAAGCCAGGGATGGGAACAGGCCAGACGGATCAGGAGAGAGGAGGCAGCACTGAGGCATCCAGAAGACAGGTGAGCAACAGGGAGACAGAGAGCAGGAGACGACTGCGGAAGAAATAGAGACGGGGGGTGGGATGCTGGCCTAGAACCAACAAGAGCAACAGAGAGAAAGACAGACGGGTGGAGAACGAGAAAAGACAGAAGAGAGAACAAGAGAGAGAGATGAAGCAACCAACAGATTCAAAGTCTTCCATCGATTCAATTCTTCAAAGAGCACGTCAAGGCAGGAACGCAGGCAGTGCAGAAAAGCTGCAAGAGACCTAAAAGAGAGGCTGGAAGAGAAATAAAGACCAGAAAAATGTGGTATCCAAAACGGGGTGGGAGGCTGGAGGGCAGTAGAGGCCAGAAAAAAATGGAAGCCGAAAATAGGTGGGAGGCTGAAAAAGGGTGGGAGGCTGGAGGGCAGTAGAGGCCAGGAAAAAATGGAGGCCGAAAAGAGGTGGGAGGTTGAAACAGGGTGGGAGGCTGGAGGGCAGTAGAGGCCAGGAAAAAAATGAAGGCCGAAGAGCGGTGGGAGGCTGAAACGGGGTGGGAGGCTGGAGGGCAGTAGAGGCCAGGAAAAAATGGAGGCCGAAAATGGGTGGGAGGCTGAAATGGGGTGGGAGGCTGGAGGGCAGTAGAGGCCAGGAAATAATGGAGGTCGAAAAGGGGTGGGAGGCTGAAATGGGGTGGGAGGCTGGAGGGCAGTAGAGGCCAGAAAAAATTGGAGCGCGTGATAAAGTGGGAGGCTGGAGAGCAGTGGAGGCCAGGAAAAAAATGGAGACAAAAAAAAAGAAAAAAGGTGGGAGACTGAAACAGAGTGGAAGCCTGCAGGGCAGTAGAGAGTAGAAAAAATTGGAGACCAATAAAAGGTGGGGTGTTGAAATGGAGTGTGAAGCCAGGGGCAGGTAGAGGCAAGAAAAATCAGAGATGGCAAGAGGGAGGAATGGAGGGAGGCAGGGTGGGAACGAGGAAGGCAGGCTGCAAAAGGCTGCAAAATAAAGAGAGGAAGTTATATAGGGAGGGAGTCAGGCTTCAAGAGAGAGGGAGGAAGGCAGGCCTCAAGAGGCTGGAAGAGGGAGGCAGGCAGGCAGTCTACAAGAGGCTGCAAGACGGAGGGAGGGAGGGAGGGAGGGAGGGAGGGAGGGAGGGAGGGAGGGAAGCTGGCAGGGTGCAAGAGGCTGCAAGAGAGAGGGAGGCAGGCAGGCAGACTGAAAGAGGCTGCAAGACGGAGGAAAGAAGGTATATATGGAGGGAGGGAAAAAGGTAGGCTGCAAGAAGGAGGGAGGCATGCAAGTTAAAGAGGCTGAAAGAGGGAGGCATGAAGACAGGCTGCAAGAGGCTGCAAGAGGGCGGGAGGCAGGGAGCCAGGTTGCAAGATCAAGGGAGGCATGCAGGCAGGCATTGTGCAAGAGGATGCAAGAGGGAGGGAGGCAGACAGGCACGCTGAAAATGACTGCACGAGGGAGGGAAGGACGCAGCCAGGAAGCCTGCAAGAGGATGCCAGCGGCATGGAGGCAGGCAGGCCAGCAGGGTGCAAGAGGCTGCAAGAGGGAGGGAGCAGGCAGGCCAGCAGGGTGCAAGAGGCTGCAAGAGGGAGGGAGCAGGCAAGAGTAAGGGAGGGAGACAGGCAGGCTGCAAGAGTTTGAAAGAGAGTACAAGGCAGTCAGGCAGGCTGCAAGAGGCTACAAGTCAGGGGGAGGCAGGCAGGCCGGCAGGGTGCAAGAGGCTGCAAGAGGGAAGGAGGCAGGCAGGCCGGCAGGGTGCAAGAGGATGCAAGAGGGAGGGATGCAGGCAGGCAGGCAGGGTGCAAGAGGCTGCAAGAGGGAGGGAGGGAGGCAGGCAGGCAGGCAAGCTGCAAGAGGCTGCAAGAGGAAGGCAGGAAGGAAAGAGTAAGGGAGGGAGGCAGACAGGCTGCAAGACGCTGAAAGCGGGTGGGAGGCAGTCAGGCAGGCTGCAAGAGGCTACAAGAGGGCGGGAGGCAGGGAGCCAGGTTGCAAGATCAAGGGAGGCACGCAGGCAGGCATTGTGCAAGAGGATGCAAGAGGGATGGAAGCAGGCAGGCTGGCAGGCTGCAAGAGTCTGCAAGAGGGGGGGAGGCAGGCAGGCAAGCGGCAAGAGGCTGCAAGAGGGAGGGAGCAGGCAAGAGTAAGGGAGGGAGGCAGACAGGCTGCAAGAGTTTGAAAGAGGGTAGGAGGCAGGCAGGCAGGCTGCAAGATGCTACAGGAGGGGGGGAGGCAGGCAGGCAGGCTGCAAGAGGGAGGGAGGCTTGGCGTAAGCGAAGGACGGGAAAAAGTGGAGGCGCACATGGAGTGGAAGGAGCAAAATGACTGGCAGGCTGCAGGAAAGTGGAGGCCTAGACGCCACAGGGCAAATTTCTGCCAGGAAAGCGGAGATGCCGGAAGGAGGTGCACGCTCTGATGGGCATTAGTGTTTGAAAAGGGCTGGATAGCCAAAAAGGGATGAGAGGCCCTGGTGGAATTAGAGACGGTGAAATCACTTAGAAAAGGAAGGGGGGGGGGGGGGGGATCTACAGGCATATGTTGGAAGCAAAACAGGATCACAGAGCAAGACAGAGGAAGAGAGGTAATGATGGGTCGAGACTAGAAAGACAGAGAGAAATCACCTGTGGGGGGAAAGGAAGGTGGGAAGGAGGGAGAGCAAGGGACGGTCAAGAAGACAGAGGGATTGAAGGCATGAGAGAGCAAGAGATTCAGAAAGGGAGAGGGATCGGGACGGGCTACAAGCTGAAAGGGAAAGGCCCACGGAGCAGAAGGGAAGGGCACGGGAGCTGGGCACGAGTTTGTACTAGGAAAGAACACCACCGAGAGGGGTATGGATCTCTACAGGCAAAATGCTTGGCAGAGGATGGAGGACCGAGAGAAGAAGGGAAAAGGGGAAAAGGAAGAGGCAGTGAGGAAGTGATGGAGAAAGAAACAGTAGCAACTGAGAGATGAGAAGAGGGACAGGTCCGAGGCAGAGAGGTGGAGAAAGAGCATCAAGCCAGGGATGGGAGCAGGCCAGATGGATCAGGAAAAAGAGGAGGCAGCAAGCACTGAGGCATCCAGAAGACAGGTGAGCAACAGGGAGACAGAGAGCAGGAGACGACTGCGGAAGAAATAGAGACGGGGAGTGGGATGCTGGCCTAGAACCAACAAGAGCAACAGAGAGAAAGACAGACGGGTGGAGAACGAGAAAAGACAGAAGAGAGATCAAGAGAGAGAGATGAAGCAATCAGTAGATTCAAATTCTTCCATCGATTCAATTCTTCAAAGAGCACATCTAGGCAGGAACGCAGGCAGTGCAGAAAAGCTGCAAGAGACCTAAAAGAGAGGCTGGAAGGGAAATACAGGCCAGAAAAATGTTGTATCCCAAATGGGGTCTGAGGCTGGAGGGCTGTAGAGGCCAGAAAAAATTGGATGCCGACAAAAGGTGGGAGGCTGAAATGGGGTGGGTGGCCAGGGGGAGATAAAGGCCAAAAAAATGTGGGAGGCTGAAACATGGTGGGAGGCCGCCCGGGGGGGGGGGGGGGTGTGTAGAGACCAAAAAAAGTGGTGGCTGCAAAGGGGAGGGTGGCTTAGGGGAAGTTGAGGGCAGGAAAACATGGAGGCCAAACGGTGTGGAAGGACCAAAATGGGTGGGAGGCCCCGGGAAAGTAGGCCTTAGAATAAAGGGGAGTGTATTATGTGGAAACTATTTGGGGGCGGACAGTTTCAGTGGGACTGTTTTGGGGCCTAAATATTTCAGGGAGGCTATTTGGAGACTCCTTTGGGGGAGTATTTTGGTGGGTGTATTTAGGAGGGATATTTAACGGACGACTATTTGACGGGGGAGTATTTTAAGAGCAGAGCATTACAGGGGGATTATTTCCAGGGGGATGTCTTTCGAGGGATCTATTTCAGAGGGAGTGCTTCAGGGGAGAGCATTTGAGGGGAGACTATTCCAGGAGAAAGGATTTGGGGAGGACCGTTTCTGGGGAGAACATTTTGGGGGGGGAGTACTGGTGGAGGTAGATTTTCCAGGGAGAGTGTTTTGTGGCAGGAGAGTTATGGCAGGTACTGTTTCAGGGGGACTATTTATTGGGGAAAACTATTTCAGGGGTACTGTGGAGGACTCTTCCTGAGGAAGTGTTATGGGAGGGACGGTTTCAGGGAGACTATTTCAGGGGGACGTATTTTGGGGAGGACTCTTTGGTTGCAGTCCTATTTTGAGGCGGGAGTGTTACAGGACAGACTATTTCAGGAGTGCTACTTTGAGGGTGTTTTGCCAATTATCAAGCCTAGCATAAAGGACACAGCCAGCCTCAAGATGAACCGATAACCAAATTAAATTTGACACTAAAGGGTTGCTACACGGGTGATCACTGGGGGTACAAGTCAATCGGGTTACACATAATTGACATCAATCACAACGATCCCAACAACGACACCGCACGACCACCAATGGCTGCAATAAACACTGAAATACAGTCTCCCATAGAAGGGATGGGAGACAACCAGGTCAACAAGCCAAATACATAAGACCAAGAAAGCCAGATACTGAATCTCTACAAAGCCCACATTGACAAAAGCCAGACCTGAAGAGCCCAGTTCCAGGGAGTCGAGAGATCCTTCCCCAACAGAAAATTCTCCAGAATGCATCCACCACACAGACAGCCAGTCCACACTTCCTGCAAGTGGTCCCAGCTTTTATCCTCTCCATGGGACACCTGACCTGTCTTTACTTAATGCAGAACACCTGGGGCACATTTACCTAATGGCTCTCCCTGCAAAGCCAGAGGGAAGTTTAAAGGGAAACTCACCACCACTTTGTGAAGGACTGTGGAAATCGCCCCTATGTCAACCTTAATTTGGGGCTTGGGGTGGGAACCCCAGCATTTCAGAGGGGCACGAGTTTAAGGGGGAATATTTTGGGGGGATTATTTCAGAGAGTGAGTTATTGCGGGAGGGACTACTTCAGGGAGACTCTTTTGAAGGCACTATTGCAGGGGGGAATATGGCAGGGGGGACTATTTGGGGAGGAACTGTTTCAGGCGGGGCTATTTCAAGGCAGGGGAGTGTTACTGGACAGACTATTTCGGAAGACTCTTCAGGGGCAGTATTTTCAGGGGTCCCAAAATGTGATGGGAGGCCACAGGAAAGAAGAGTCCACAGGACAAACATAGGCCAGAAACAAGCAGGTGCCGGTAGGGGGTGCACGTTCTGATGGGCATTAGAGTCTGAAAAGGACTGGGAAGACAAAAAAAGAGTGGGAGGCCATGTGGGAATTACAAATGGAGAAATCACGAGGAAAAAAAAAAAAAAAAAAAAAAGAGGAGAAGTCCTGCGGGCACATGTTGGAGGAAAAACAGGTTGAGGGAGCAAGACAGAGGAAGAGAGATAATGATGGGCCGAGACTAGAAAGGCAGAGAGAGAGAGAGAAATCAAATGTGGGGGGAAAGGAAGGTGGAAAGGAGGGAGAGCAAGAGAAGGTTAAAAAGGCAGAGAGCATAAGGGGAAGAGAGAGCAAGAGAGAGAGAAAGGGAGAGGGAGCGGGACGGGCTACAAATTGAAAGGGAAAAGGCCACGGAGCAGAAGAGAATGGAACAGGGATCTGGGCACAGGGTTATAGCAGGAAAGAGCACCACCGAGACGGGTATGGATCTCTACAGGCAAAATGCTTGGCAGAGGATGGAGGACCGAGAGAAGAAGGGAAAAGGGGAAAAGGAAGAGGCAGTGAGGAAGTGATGGAGAAAGAAACAGTAGCAACTGAGAGATGAGAAGAGGGACAGGTCCGAGGCAGAGAGGTGGAGAAAGAGCATCAAGCCAGGGATGGGAACAGGCCAGACGGATCAGGAGAGAGGAGGCAGCACTGAGGCATCCAGAAGACAGGTGAGCAACAGGGAGACAGAGAGCAGGAGACGACTGCGGAAGAAATAGAGACGGGGGGTGGGATGCTGGCCTAGAACCAACAAGAGCAACAGAGAGAAAGACAGACGGGTGGAGAACGAGAAAAGACAGAAGAGAGAACAAGAGAGAGAGATGAAGCAACCAACAGATTCAAAGTCTTCCATCGATTCAATTCTTCAAAGAGCACGTCAAGGCAGGAACGCAGGCAGTGCAGAAAAGCTGCAAGAGACCTAAAAGAGAGGCTGGAAGAGAAATAAAGACCAGAAAAATGTGGTATCCAAAACGGGGTGGGAGGCTGAAACGGGGTGGGAGGCTGGAGGGCAGTAGAGGCCAGAAAAAAATGGAGGCCGAAAATAGGTGGGAGGCTGAAACAGGGTGGGAGGCTGGAGAGCAGTAGAGGCCAGGAAAAAATGGAGGCGGAAAATAGGTGGGAGGCTGAAACAGGGTGGGAGGCTGGAGGTCAGTAGAGGCCAGAAAAAAATGGAGGCCGAAAATAGGTAGGAGGCTGAAACAGGGTGGGAGGCTGGAGAGCAGTAGAGGCCTGGAAAAAATGGAGGCCGAAAATAGGTGGGAGGCTGAAACAGGGTGGGAGGCTGGAGTGCAGTAGAGGCCAGAAAAAAATGGAGGCCGAAAAGAGGTGGGAGGCTGAAAATGGGTGGGAGGCTGGAGGGCAGTAGAGGCCAGAAAAAAATGGAGGCCGAAAATAGGTGGGAGGCTGAAACAGGGTGGGAGGCTGGAGGGCAGTAGAGGCCAGAAAAAAATGGAGGCCGAAGAGCGGTGGGAGGCTGAAACGGGGTGGGAGGCTGGAGGGCAGTAGAGGCCAGGAAAAAAATGGAGGCCGAAAATGGGTGGGAGGTTGAAATGGGGTGGGACACTGGAGGGCATTAGAGGCCAGGAAATAATGGAGGCCGAAAAGGGGTGGGAGGCTGAAATGGGGTGGGAGGCTGGAGGGCAGTAGAGGCCAGAAAAAAATGGAGGCCGTGATAAAGTGGGAGGCTGGAGAGCAGTGGAGGCCAGGAAAAAAATGGAGACAAAAAAAAGAAAAAAGGTGGGAGACTGAAACAGAGTGGAAGCCTGCAGGGCAGTAGAGAGTAGAAAAAAATTGGAGACCAATAAAAGGTGGGGTGTTGAAATGGAGTGTGAAGCCAGGGGCAGGTAGAGGCAAGAAAAATCAGAGATGGCAAGAGGGAGGAATGGAGGGAGGCAGGGTGGGAACGAGGAAGGCAGGCTGCAAAAGGCTGCAAAATAAAGAGAGGAAGTTATATAGGGAGGGAGTCAGGCTTCAAGAGAGAGGGAGGGAGGCAGGCCTCAAGAGGCTGGAAGAGGGAGGCAGGCCTCAAGAGGCTGGAAGAGGGAGGCAGGCCTCAAGAGGCTGGAAGAGGGAGGCAGGCCTCAAGAGGCTGGAAGAGGGAGGCAGGCAGGCAGTCTACAAGAGGCTGCAAGACGGAGGGAGGGAGGGAGGGAGGGAGGGAGGGAGGGAGGGAGGGAGGGAGGGAGGGAGGGAGGGAGGGAGGGTGCAAGAGGCTGCAAGAGAGAGGGAGGCAGGCAGGCAGACTGAAAGAGGCTGCAAGACGGAGGAAAGAAGGTATATATGGAGGGAGGGAAAAAGGTAGGCTGCAAGAAGGAGGGAGGCATGCAAGTTAAAGAGGCTGAAAGAGGGAGGCATGAAGACAGGCTGCAAGAGGCTGCAAGAGGGCAGGAGGCAGGGAGCCAGGTTGCAAGATCAAGGGAGGCATGCAGGCAGGCATTGTGCAAGAGGATGCAAGAGGGAGGGAGGCAGACAGGCACGCTGAAAATGACTGCACGAGGGAGGGAAGGACGCAGCCAGGAAGCCTGCAAGAGGATGCCAGCGGCATGGAGGCAGGCAGGCCAGCAGGGTGCAAGAGGCTGCAAGAGGGAGGGAGCAGGCAGGCCAGCAGGGTGCAAGAGGCTGCAAGAGGGAGGGAGCAGGCAAGAGTAAGGGAGGGAGACAGGCAGGCTGCAAGAGTTTGAAAGAGAGTACAAGGCAGTCAGGCAGGCTGCAAGAGGCTACAAGTCAGGGGGAGGCAGGCAGGCCGGCAGGGTGCAAGAGGCTGCAAGAGGGAAGGAGGCAGGCAGGCCGGCAGGGTGCAAGAGGATGCAAGAGGGAGGGATGCAGGCAGGCAGGCAGGGTGCAAGAGGCTGCAAGAGGGAGGGAGGGAGGCAGGCAGGCAGGCAAGCTGCAAGAGGCTGCAAGAGGAAGGCAGGAAGGAAAGAGTAAGGGAGGGAGGCAGACAGGCTGCAAGACGCTGAAAGCGGGTGGGAGGCAGTCAGGCAGGCTGCAAGAGGCTACAAGAGGGCGGGAGGCAGGGAGCCAGGTTGCAAGATCAAGGGAGGCACGCAGGCAGGCATTGTGCAAGAGGATGCAAGAGGGATGGAAGCAGGCAGGCTGGCAGGCTGCAAGAGTCTGCAAGAGGGGGGGAGGCAGGCAGGCAAGCAGCAAGAGGCTGCAAGAGGGAGGGAGCAGGCAAGAGTAAGGGAGGGAGGCAGACAGGCTGCAAGAGTTTGAAAGAGGGTAGGAGGCAGGCAGGCAGGCTGCAAGATGCTACAGGAGGGGGGGAGGCAGGCAGGCAGGCTGCAAGAGGGAGGGAGGCTTGGCGTAAGCGAAGGACGGGAAAAAGTGGAGGCGCACATGGAGTGGAAGGAGCAAAATGACTGGCAGGCTGCAGGAAAGTGGAGGCCTAGACGCCACAGGGCAAATTTCTGCCAGGAAAGCGGAGATGCCGGAAGGAGGTGCACGCTCTGATGGGCATTAGTGTTTGAAAAGGGCTGGATAGCCAAAAAGGGATGAGAGGCCCTGGTGGAATTAGAGACGGTGAAATCACTTAGAAAAGGAAGGGGGGGGGGGGGGGATCTACAGGCATATGTTGGAAGCAAAACAGGATCACAGAGCAAGACAGAGGAAGAGAGGTAATGATGGGTCGAGACTAGAAAGACAGAGAGAAATCACCTGTGGGGGGAAAGGAAGGTGGGAAGGAGGGAGAGCAAGGGACGGTCAAGAAGACAGAGGGATTGAAGGCATGAGAGAGCAAGAGATTCAGAAAGGGAGAGGGATCGGGACGGGCTACAAGCTGAAAGGGAAAGGCCCACGGAGCAGAAGGGAAGGGCACGGGAGCTGGGCACGAGTTTGTACTAGGAAAGAACACCACCGAGAGGGGTATGGATCTCTACAGGCAAAATGCTTGGCAGAGGATGGAGGACCGAGAGAAGAAGGGAAAAGGGGAAAAGGAAGAGGCAGTGAGGAAGTGATGGAGAAAGAAACAGTAGCAACTGAGAGATGAGAAGAGGGACAGGTCCGAGGCAGAGAGGTGGAGAAAGAGCATCAAGCCAGGGATGGGAGCAGGCCAGATGGATCAGGAAAAAGAGGAGGCAGCAAGCACTGAGGCATCCAGAAGACAGGTGAGCAACAGGGAGACAGAGAGCAGGAGACGACTGCGGAAGAAATAGAGACGGGGAGTGGGATGCTGGCCTAGAACCAACAAGAGCAACAGAGAGAAAGACAGACGGGTGGAGAACGAGAAAAGACAGAAGAGAGATCAAGAGAGAGAGATGAAGCAATCAGTAGATTCAAATTCTTCCATCGATTCAATTCTTCAAAGAGCACATCTAGGCAGGAACGCAGGCAGTGCAGAAAAGCTGCAAGAGACCTAAAAGAGAGGCTGGAAGGGAAATACAGGCCAGAAAAATGTTGTATCCCAAATGGGGTCTGAGGCTGGAGGGCTGTAGAGGCCAGAAAAAATTGGATGCCGACAAAAGGTGGGAGGCTGAAATGGGGTGGGTGGCCAGGGGGAGATAAAGGCCAAAAAAATGTGGGAGGCTGAAACATGGTGGGAGGCCGCCCGGGGGGGGGGGGGGGGGTGTAGAGACCAAAAAAAGTGGTGGCTGCAAAGGGGAGGGAGGCTTAGGGGAAGTTGAGGGCAGGAAAACATGGAGGCCAAACGGTGTGGAAGGACCAAAATGGGTGGGAGGCCCCGGGAAAGTAGGCCTTAGAATAAAGGGGAGTGTATTATGTGGAAACTATTTGGGGGCGGACAGTTTCAGTGGGACTGTTTTGGGGCCTAAATATTTCAGGGAGGCTATTTGGAGACTCCTTTGGGGGAGTATTTTGGTGGGTGTATTTAGGAGGGATATTTAACGGACGACTATTTGACGGGGGAGTATTTTAAGAGCAGAGCATTACAGGGGGATTATTTCCAGGGGGATGTCTTTCGAGGGATCTATTTCAGAGGGAGTGCTTCAGGGGAGAGCATTTGAGGGGAGACTATTCCAGGAGAAAGGATTTGGGGAGGACCGTTTCTGGGGAGAACATTTTGGGGGGGGAGTACTGGTGGAGGTAGATTTTCCAGGGAGAGTGTTTTGTGGCAGGAGAGTTATGGCAGGTACTGTTTCAGGGGGACTATTTATTGGGGAAAACTATTTCAGGGGTACTGTGGAGGACTCTTCCTGAGGAAGTGTTATGGGAGGGACGGTTTCAGGGAGACTATTTCAGGGGGACGTATTTTGGGGAGGACTCTTTGGTTGCAGTCCTATTTTGAGGCGGGAGTGTTACAGGACAGACTATTTCAGGAGTGCTACTTTGAGGGTGTTTTGCCAATTATCAAGCCTAGCATAAAGGACACAGCCAGCCTCAAGATGAACCGATAACCAAATTAAATTTGACACTAAAGGGTTGCTACACGGGTGATCACTGGGGGTACAAGTCAATCGGGTTACACATAATTGACATCAATCACAACGATCCCAACAACGACACCGCACGACCACCAATGGCTGCAATAAACACTGAAATACAGTCTCCCATAGAAGGGATGGGAGACAACCAGGTCAACAAGCCAAATACATAAGACCAAGAAAGCCAGATACTGAATCTCTACAAAGCCCACATTGACAAAAGCCAGACCTGAAGAGCCCAGTTCCAGGGAGTCGAGAGATCCTTCCCCAACAGAAAATTCTCCAGAATGCATCCACCACACAGACAGCCAGTCCACACTTCCTGCAAGTGGTCCCAGCTTTTATCCTCTCCATGGGACACCTGACCTGTCTTTACTTAATGCAGAACACCTGGGGCACATTTACCTAATGGCTCTCCCTGCAAAGCCAGAGGGAAGTTTAAAGGGAAACTCACCACCACTTTGTGAAGGACTGTGGAAATCGCCCCTATGTCAACCTTAATTTGGGGCTTGGGGTGGGAACCCCAGCATTTCAGAGGGGCACGAGTTTAAGGGGGAATATTTTGGGGGGATTATTTCAGAGAGTGAGTTATTGCGGGAGGGACTACTTCAGGGAGACTCTTTTGAAGGCACTATTGCAGGGGGGAATATGGCAGGGGGGACTATTTGGGGAGGAACTGTTTCAGGCGGGGCTATTTCAAGGCAGGGGAGTGTTACTGGACAGACTATTTCGGAAGACTCTTCAGGGGCAGTATTTTCAGGGGTCCCAAAATGTGATGGGAGGCCACAGGAAAGAAGAGTCCACAGGACAAACATAGGCCAGAAACAAGCAGGTGCCGGTAGGGGGTGCACGTTCTGATGGGCATTAGAGTCTGAAAAGGACTGGGAAGACAAAAAAAGAGTGGGAGGCCATGTGGGAATTACAAATGGAGAAATCACGAGGAAAAAAAAAAAAAAAAAAAAAAGAGGAGAAGTCCTGCGGGCACATGTTGGAGGAAAAACAGGTTGAGGGAGCAAGACAGAGGAAGAGAGATAATGATGGGCCGAGACTAGAAAGGCAGAGAGAGAGAGAGAAATCAAATGTGGGGGGAAAGGAAGGTGGAAAGGAGGGAGAGCAAGAGAAGGTTAAAAAGGCAGAGAGCATAAGGGGAAGAGAGAGCAAGAGAGAGAGAAAGGGAGAGGGAGCGGGACGGGCTACAAATTGAAAGGGAAAAGGCCACGGAGCAGAAGAGAATGGAACAGGGATCTGGGCACAGGGTTATAGCAGGAAAGAGCACCACCGAGACGGGTATGGATCTCTACAGGCAAAATGCTTGGCAGAGGATGGAGGACCGAGAGAAGAAGGGAAAAGGGGAAAAGGAAGAGGCAGTGAGGAAGTGATGGAGAAAGAAACAGTAGCAACTGAGAGATGAGAAGAGGGACAGGTCCGAGGCAGAGAGGTGGAGAAAGAGCATCAAGCCAGGGATGGGAACAGGCCAGACGGATCAGGAGAGAGGAGGCAGCACTGAGGCATCCAGAAGACAGGTGAGCAACAGGGAGACAGAGAGCAGGAGACGACTGCGGAAGAAATAGAGACGGGGGGTGGGATGCTGGCCTAGAACCAACAAGAGCAACAGAGAGAAAGACAGACGGGTGGAGAACGAGAAAAGACAGAAGAGAGAACAAGAGAGAGAGATGAAGCAACCAACAGATTCAAAGTCTTCCATCGATTCAATTCTTCAAAGAGCACGTCAAGGCAGGAACGCAGGCAGTGCAGAAAAGCTGCAAGAGACCTAAAAGAGAGGCTGGAAGAGAAATAAAGACCAGAAAAATGTGGTATCCAAAACGGGGTGGGAGGCTGAAACGGGGTGGGAGGCTGGAGGGCAGTAGAGGCCAGAAAAAAATGGAGGCCGAAAATAGATGGGAGGCTGAAACAGGGTGGGAGGCTGGAGGGCAGTAGAGGCCAGGAAAAAATGGAGGCGGAAAATAGGTGGGAGGCTGAAACAGGGTGGGAGGCTGGAGGTCAGTAGAGGCCAGAAAAAAATGGAGGCCGAAAATAGGTAGGAGGCTGAAACAGGGTGGGAGGCTGGAGAGCAGTAGAGGCCTGGAAAAAATGGAGGCCGAAAATAGGTGGGAGGCTGAAACAGGGTGGGAGGCTGGAGTGCAGTAGAGGCCAGAAAAAAATGGAGGCCGAAAAGAGGTGGGAGGCTGAAAATGGGTGGGAGGCTGGAGGGCAGTAGAGGCCAGAAAAAAATGGAGGCCGAAAATAGGTGGGAGGCTGAAACAGGGTGGGAGGCTGGAGGGCAGTAGAGGCCAGAAAAAAATGGAGGCCGAAGAGCGGTGGGAGGCTGAAACGGGGTGGGAGGCTGGAGGGCAGTAGAGGCCAGGAAAAAAATGGAGGCCGAAAATGGGTGGGAGGTTGAAATGGGGTGGGACACTGGAGGGCATTAGAGGCCAGGAAATAATGGAGGCCGAAAAGGGGTGGGAGGCTGAAATGGGGTGGGAGGCTGGAGGGCAGTAGAGGCCAGAAAAAAATGGAGGCCGTGATAAAGTGGGAGGCTGGAGAGCAGTGGAGGCCAGGAAAAAAATGGAGACAAAAAAAAGAAAAAAGGTGGGAGACTGAAACAGAGTGGAAGCCTGCAGGGCAGTAGAGAGTAGAAAAAAATTGGAGACCAATAAAAGGTGGGGTGTTGAAATGGAGTGTGAAGCCAGGGGCAGGTAGAGGCAAGAAAAATCAGAGATGGCAAGAGGGAGGAATGGAGGGAGGCAGGGTGGGAACGAGGAAGGCAGGCTGCAAAAGGCTGCAAAATAAAGAGAGGAAGTTATATAGGGAGGGAGTCAGGCTTCAAGAGAGAGGGAGGAAGGCAGGCCTCAAGAGGCTGGAAGAGGGAGGCAGGCCTCAAGAGGCTGGAAGAGGGAGGCAGGCAGGCAGTCTACAAGAGGCTGCAAGACGGAGGGAGGGAGGGAGGGAGGGAGGGAGGGAGGGAGGGAGGGAGGGAGGGAGGGTGCAAGAGGCTGCAAGAGAGAGGGAGGCAGGCAGGCAGACTGAAAGAGGCTGCAAGACGGAGGAAAGAAGGTATATATGGAGGGAGGGAAAAAGGTAGGCTGCAAGAAGGAGGGAGGCATGCAAGTTAAAGAGGCTGAAAGAGGGAGGCATGAAGACAGGCTGCAAGAGGCTGCAAGAGGGCGGGAGGCAGGGAGCCAGGTTGCAAGATCAAGGGAGGCATGCAGGCAGGCATTGTGCAAGAGGATGCAAGAGGGAGGGAGGCAGACAGGCACGCTGAAAATGACTGCACGAGGGAGGGAAGGACGCAGCCAGGAAGCCTGCAAGAGGATGCCAGCGGCATGGAGGCAGGCAGGCCAGCAGGGTGCAAGAGGCTGCAAGAGGGAGGGAGCAGGCAGGCCAGCAGGGTGCAAGAGGCTGCAAGAGGGAGGGAGCAGGCAAGAGTAAGGGAGGGAGACAGGCAGGCTGCAAGAGTTTGAAAGAGAGTACAAGGCAGTCAGGCAGGCTGCAAGAGGCTACAAGTCAGGGGGAGGCAGGCAGGCCGGCAGGGTGCAAGAGGCTGCAAGAGGGAAGGAGGCAGGCAGGCCGGCAGGGTGCAAGAGGATGCAAGAGGGAGGGATGCAGGCAGGCAGGCAGGCAAGCTGCAAGAGGCTGCAAGAGGAAGGCAGGAAGGAAAGAGTAAGGGAGGGAGGCAGACAGGCTGCAAGACGCTGAAAGCGGGTGGGAGGCAGTCAGGCAGGCTGCAAGAGGCTACAAGAGGGCGGGAGGCAGGGAGCCAGGTTGCAAGATCAAGGGAGGCACGCAGGCAGGCATTGTGCAAGAGGATGCAAGAGGGATGGAAGCAGGCAGGCTGGCAGGCTGCAAGAGTCTGCAAGAGGGGGGGAGGCAGGCAGGCAAGCGGCAAGAGGCTGCAAGAGGGAGGGAGCAGGCAAGAGTAAGGGAGGGAGGCAGACAGGCTGCAAGAGTTTGAAAGAGGGTAGGAGGCAGGCAGGCAGGCTGCAAGATGCTACAGGAGGGGGGGAGGCAGGCAGGCAGGCTGCAAGAGGGAGGGAGGCTTGGCGTAAGCGAAGGACGGGAAAAAGTGGAGGCGCACATGGAGTGGAAGGAGCAAAATGACTGGCAGGCTGCAGGAAAGTGGAGGCCTAGACGCCACAGGGCAAATTTCTGCCAGGAAAGCGGAGATGCCGGAAGGAGGTGCACGCTCTGATGGGCATTAGTGTTTGAAAAGGGCTGGATAGCCAAAAAGGGATGAGAGGCCCTGGTGGAATTAGAGACGGTGAAATCACTTAGAAAAGGAAGGGGGGGGGGGATCTACAGGCATATGTTGGAAGCAAAACAGGATCACAGAGCAAGACAGAGGAAGAGAGGTAATGATGGGTCGAGACTAGAAAGACAGAGAGAAATCACCTGTGGGGGGAAAGGAAGGTGGGAAGGAGGGAGAGCAAGGGACGGTCAAGAAGACAGACGGATTGAAGGCAAGAGAGAGCAAGAGATTCAGAAAGGGAGAGGGATCGGGACGGGCTACAAGCTGAAAGGGAAAGGCCCACGGAGCAGAAGGGAAGGGCACGGGAGCTGGGCACGAGTTTGTACTAGGAAAGAACACCACCGAGAGGGGTATGGATCTCTACAGGCAAAATGCTTGGCAGAGGATGGAGGACCGAGAGAAGAAGGGAAAAGGGGAAAAGGAAGAGGCAGTGAGGAAGTGATGGAGAAAGAAACAGTAGCAACTGAGAGATGAGAAGAGGGACAGGTCCGAGGCAGAGAGGTGGAGAAAGAGCATTAAGCCAGGGATGGGAGCAGGCCAGATGGATCAGGAAAAAGAGGAGGCAGCAAGCACTGAGGCATCCAGAAGACAGGTGAGCAACAGGGAGACAGAGAGCGGGAGACGACTGCGGAAGAAATAGAGACGGGGAGTGGGATGCTGGCCTAGAACCAACAAGAACAACAGAGAGAAAGACAGACGGGTGGAGAACGAGAAAAGACAGAAGAGAGATCAAGAGAGAGAGATGAAGCAATCAGTAGATTCAAATTCTTCCATCGATTCAATTCTTCAAAGAGCACATCTAGGCAGGAACGCAGGCAGTGCAGAAAAGCTGCAAGAGACCTAAAAGAGAGGCTGGAAGGGAAATACAGGCCAGAAAAATGTTGTATCCCAAATGGGGTCTGAGGCTGGAGGGCTGTAGAGGCCAGAAAAAATTGGATGCCGACAAAAGGTGGGAGGCTGAAATGGGGTGGGTGGCCAGGGGGAGATAAAGGCCAAAAAAATGTGGGAGGCTGAAACATGGTGGGAGGCCGCCCGGGGGGGGGGGGGGGGGGGGGGGTGTAGAGACCAAAAAAAGTGGTGGCTGCAAAGGGGAGGGAGGCTTAGGGGAAGTTGAGGGCAGGAAAACATGGAGGCCAAACGGTGTGGAAGGACCAAAATGGGTGGGAGGCCCCGGGAAAGTAGGCCTTAGAATAAAGGGGAGTGTATTATGTGGAAACTATTTGGGGGCGGACAGTTTCAGTGGGACTGTTTTGGGGTCTAAATATTTCAGGGGGTATCGTTTCAGGGGAATTGATACGGAGGGTCTATTTCAGGGAGGCTATTTGGAGACTCCTTTGGGGGAGTATTTTGGTGGGTGTATTTAGGAGGGATATTTAACGGACGACTATTTGACGGGGGAGTATTTTAAGAGCAGAGCATTACAGGGGGATTATTTCCAGGGGGATGTCTTTCGAGGGATCTATTTCAGAGGGAGTGCTTCAGGGGAGAGCATTTGAGGGGAGACTATTCCAGGAGAAAGGATTTGGGGAGGACCGTTTCTGGGGAGAACATTTTGGGGGGGGAGTACTGGTGGAGGTAGATTTTCCAGGGAGAGTGTTTTGTGGCAGGAGAGTTATGGCAGGTACTGTTTCAGGGGGACTATTTATTGGGGAAAACTATTTCAGGGGTACTGTGGAGGACTCTTCCTGAGGAAGTGTTATGGGAGGGACGGTTTCAGGGAGACTATTTCAGGGGGACGTATTTTGGGGAGGACTCTTTGGTTGCAGTCCTATTTTGAGGCGGGAGTGTTACAGGACAGACTATTTCAGGAGTGCTACTTTGAGGGTGTTTTGCCAATTATCAGGCCTAGCATAAAGGACACAGCCAGCCTCAAGATGAACCGATAACCAAATTAAATTTGACACTAAAGGGTTGCTACACGGGTGATCACTGGGGGTACAAGTCAATCGGGTTACACATAATTGACATCAATCACAACGATCCCAACAACGACACCGCACGACCACCAATGGCTGCAATAAACACTGAAATACAGTCTCCCATAGAAGGGATGGGAGACAACCAGGTCAACAAGCCAAATACATAAGACCAAGAAAGCCAGATACTGAATCTCTACAAAGCCCACATTGACAAAAGCCAGACCTGAAGAGCCCAGTTCCAGGGAGTCGAGAGATCCTTCCCCAACAGAAAATTCTCCAGAATGCATCCACCACACAGACAGCCAGTCCACACTTCCTGCAAGTGGTCCCAGCTTTTATCCTCTCCATGGGACACCTGACCTGTCTTTACTTAATGCAGAACACCTGGGGCACATTTACCTAATGGCTCTCCCTGCAAAGCCAGAGGGAAGTTTAAAGGGAAACTCACCACCACTTTGTGAAGGACTGTGGAAATCGCCCCTATGTCAACCTTAATTTGGGGCTTGGGGTGGGAACCCCAGCATTTCAGAGGGGCACGAGTTTAAGGGGGAATATTTTGGGGGGATTATTTCAGAGAGTGAGTTATTGCGGGAGGGACTACTTCAGGGAGACTCTTTTGAAGGCACTATTGCAGGGGGGAATATGGCAGGGGGGACTATTTGGGGAGGAACTGTTTCAGGCGGGGCTATTTCAAGGCAGGGGAGTGTTACTGGACAGACTATTTCGGAAGACTCTTCAGGGGCAGTATTTTCAGGGGTCCCAAAATGTGATGGGAGGCCACAGGAAAGAAGAGTCCACAGGACAAACATAGGCCAGAAACAAGCAGGTGCCGGTAGGGGGTGCACGTTCTGATGGGCATTAGAGTCTGAAAAGGGCTGGGAAGACAAAAAAAGAGTGGGAGGCCATGTGGGAATTACAAATGGAGAAATCACTAGGAAAAAAAAAAAAAAAAAGAGAAGTCCTGCGGGCACATGTTGGAGGAAAAACAGGTTGAGGGAGCAAGACAGAGGAAGAGAGATAATGATGGGCCGAGACTAGAAAGGCAGAGATAGAGAGAGAGAAATCAAATGTGGGGGGAAAGGAAGGTGGAAAGGAGGGAGAGCAAGAGAAGGTTAAAAAGGCAGAGAGCATAAGGGGAAGAGAGAGCAAGAGAGAGAGAAAGGGAGAGGGAGCGGGACGGGCTACAAATTGAAAGGCAAAAGGCCACGGAGCAGAAGAGAATGGAACAGGGATCTGGGCACAGGGTTATAGCAGGAAAGAGCACCACCGAGACGGGTATGGATCTCTACAGGCAAAATGCTTGGCAGAGGATGGAGGACCGAGAGAAGAAGGGAAAAGGGGAAAAGGAAGAGGCAGTGAGGAAGTGATGGAGAAAGAAACAGTAGCAACTGAGAGATGAGAAGAGGGACAGGTCCGAGGCAGAGAGGTGGAGAAAGAGCATCAAGCCAGGGATGGGAACAGGCCAGACGGATCAGGAGAGAGGAGGCAGCACTGAGGCATCCAGAAGACAGGTGAGCAACAGGGAGACAGAGAGCAGGAGACGACTGCGGAAGAAATAGAGACGGGGGGTGGGATGCTGGCCTAGAACCAACAAGAGCAACAGAGAGAAAGACAGACGGGTGGAGAACGAGAAAAGACAGAAGAGAGAACAAGAGAGAGAGATGAAGCAACCAACAGATTCAAAGTCTTCCATCGATTCAATTCTTCAAAGAGCACGTCAAGGCAGGAACGCAGGCAGTGCAGAAAAGCTGCAAGAGACCTAAAAGAGAGGCTGGAAGAGAAATAAAGACCAGAAAAATGTGGTATCCAAAACGGGGTGGGAGGCTGAAACGGGGTGGGAGGCTGGAGGGCAGTAGAGGCCAGAAAAAAATGGAGGCCGAAAATAGGTGGGAGGCTGAAAAAGGGTGGGAGGCTGGAGGGTAGTAGAGGCCAGGAAAAAATGGAGGCGGAAAATAGGTGGGAGGCTGAAACAGGGTGGGAGGCTGGAGGGCAGTAGAGGCCAGAAAAAAATGGAGGCCGAAGAGCGGTGGGAGGCTGAAACAGGGTGGGAGGCTGGAGGGCAGTAGAGGCCAGAAAAAAATGGAGGCCGAAGAGCGGTGGGAGGCTGAAACGGGGTGGGAGGCTGGAGGGCAGTAGAGGCCAGGGAAAAAATGGAGGCCGAAAATGGGTGGGAGGCTGAAATGGGGTGGGACACTGGAGGGCAGTAGAGGCCAGGAAATAATGGAGGCCGAAAAGGGGTGGGAGGCTGAAATGGGGTGGGAGGCTGGAGGGCAGTAGAGGCCAGAAAAAATGGAGGCCGAAAAGAGGTGGGAGGCTGGAGAGCAGTGGAGGCCAGGAAAAAAATGGAGACAAAAAAAAGAAAAAAGGTGGGAGACTGAAACAGAGTGGAAGCCTGCAGGGCAGTAGAGAGTAGAAAAAATTGGAGACCAATAAAAGGTGGGGTGTTGAAATGGAGTGTGAAGCCAGGGGCAGGTAGAGGCAAGAAAAATCAGAGATGGCAAGAGGGAGGAATGGAGGGAGGCAGGGTGGGAACGAGGAAGGCAGGCTGCAAAAGGCTGCAAAATAAAGAGAGGAAGTTATATAGGGAGGGAGTCAGGCTTCAAGAGAGAGGGAGGGAGGCAGGCCTCAAGAGGCTGGAAGAGGGAGGCAGGCAGGCAGTCTACAAGAGGCTGCAAGACGGAGGGAGGGAGGGAGGGAGGGTGCAAGAGGCTGCAAGAGAGAGGGAGGCAGGCAGGCAGACTGAAAGAGGCTGCAAGACGGAGGAAAGAAGGTATATATGGAGGGAGGGAAAAAGGTAGGCTGCAAGAAGGAGGGAGGCATGCAAGTTAAAGAGGCTGAAAGAGGGAGGCATGAAGACAGGCTGCAAGAGGCTGCAAGAGGGCGGGAGGCAGGGAGCCAGGTTGCAAGATCAAGGGAGGCATGCAGGCAGGCATTGTGCAAGAGGATGCAAGAGGGAGGGAGGCAGACAGGCACGCTGAAAATGACTGCACGAGGGAGGGAAGGACGCAGCCAGGAAGCCTGCAAGAGGATGCCAGCGGCATGGAGGCAGGCAGGCCAGCAGGGTGCAAGAGGCTGCAAGAGGGAGGGAGCAGGCAGGCCAGCAGGGTGCAAGAGGCTGCAAGAGGGAGGGAGCAGGCAAGAGTAAGGGAGGGAGACAGGCAGGCTGCAAGAGTTTGAAAGAGAGTACAAGGCAGTCAGGCAGGCTGCAAGAGGCTACAAGTCAGGGGGAGGCAGGCAGGCCGGCAGGGTGCAAGAGGCTGCAAGAGGGAAGGAGGCAGGCAGGCCGGCAGGGTGCAAGAGGATGCAAGAGGGAGGGATGCAGGCAGGCAGGCAGGGTGCAAGAGGCTGCAAGAGGGAGGGATGCAGGCAGGCAGGCAGGCAAGCTGCAAGAGGCTGCAAGAGGAAGGCAGGAAGGAAAGAGTAAGGGAGGGAGGCAGACAGGCTGCAAGACGCTGAAAGCGGGTGGGAGGCAGTCAGGCAGGCTGCAAGAGGCTACAAGAGGGCGGGAGGCAGGGAGCCAGGTTGCAAGATCAAGGGAGGCACGCAGGCAGGCATTGTGCAAGAGGATGCAAGAGGGATGGAAGCAGGCAGGCTGGCAGGCTGCAAGAGTCTGCAAGAGGGGGGGAGGCAGGCAGGCAAGCGGCAAGAGGCTGCAAGAGGGAGGGAGCAGGCAAGAGTAAGGGAGGGAGGCAGACAGGCTGCAAGAGTTTGAAAGAGGGTAGGAGGCAGGCAGGCAGGCTGCAAGATGCTACAGGAGGGGGGGAGGCAGGCAGGCAGGCTGCAAGAGGGAGGGAGGCTTGGCGTAAGCGAAGGACGGGAAAAAGTGGAGGCGCACATGGAGTGGAAGGAGCAAAATGACTGGCAGGCTGCAGGAAAGTGGAGGCCTAGACGCCACAGGGCAAATTTCTGCCAGGAAAGCGGAGATGCCGGAAGGAGGTGCACGCTCTGATGGGCATTAGTTTTTGAAAAGGGCTGGATAGCCAAAAAGGGATGAGAGGCCCTGGTGGAATTAGAGACGGTGAAATCACTTAGAAAAGGAAGGGGGGGGGGGATCTACAGGCATATGTTGGAAGCAAAACAGGATCACAGAGCAAGACAGAGGAAGAGAGGTAATGATGGGTCGAGACTAGAAAGACAGAGAGAAATCACCTGTGGGGGGAAAGGAAGGTGGGAAGGAGGGAGAGCAAGGGACGGTCAAGAAGACAGAGGGATTGAAGGCATGAGAGAGCAAGAGATTCAGAAAGGGAGAGGGATCGGGACGGGCTACAAGCTGAAAGGGAAAGGCCCACGGAGCAGAAGGGAAGGGCACGGGAGCTGGGCACGAGTTTGTACTAGGAAAGAACACCACCGAGAGGGGTGTGGATCTCTACAGGCAAAATGCTTGGCAGAGGATGGAGGACCGAGAGAAGAAGGGAAAAGGGGAAAAGGAAGAGGCAGTGAGGAAGTGATGGAGAAAGAAACAGTAGCAACTGAGAGATGAGAAGAGGGACAGGTCCGAGGCAGAGAGGTGGAGAAAGAGCATCAAGCCAGGGATGGGAGCAGGCCAGATGGATCAGGAAAAAGAGGAGGCAGCAAGCACTGAGGCATCCAGAAGACAGGTGAGCAACAGGGAGACAGAGAGCAGGAGACGACTGCGGAAGAAATAGAGACGGGGAGTGGGATGCTGGCCTAGAACCAACAAGAGCAACAGAGAGAAAGACAGACGGGTGGAGAACGAGAAAAGACAGAAGAGAGATCAAGAGAGAGAGATGAAGCAATCAGTAGATTCAAATTCTTCCATCGATTCAATTCTTCAAAGACCACATCTAGGCAGGAACGCAGGCAGTGCAGAAAAGCTGCAAGAGACCTAAAAGAGAGGCTGGAAGGGAAATACAGGCCAGAAAAATGTTGTATCCCAAATGGGGTCTGAGGCTGGAGGGCTGTAGAGGCCAGAAAAAATTGGATGCCGACAAAAGGTGGGAGGCTGAAATGGGGTGGGTGGCCAGGGGGAGATAAAGGCCAAAAAAATGTGGGAGGCTGAAACATGGTGGGAGGCTGCCCGGGGGGGGGGTGGGGTGGGGTGTAGAGACCAAAAAAAGTGGTGGCTGCAAAGGGGAGGGAGGCTTAGGGGAAGTTGAGGGCAGGAAAACATGGAGGCCAAACGGTGTGGAAGGACCAAAATGGGTGGGAGGCCCCGGGAAAGTAGGCCTTAGAATAAAGGGGAGTGTATTATGTGGAAACTATTTGGGGGCGGACAGTTTCAGTGGGACTGTTTTGGGGTCTAAATATTTCAGGGGGTATCGTTTCAGGGGAATTGATACGGAGGGTCTATTTCAGGGAGGCTATTTGGAGACTCCTTTGGGGGAGTATTTTGGTGGGTGTATTTAGGAGGGATATTTAACGGACGACTATTTGACGGGGGAGTATTTTAAGAGCAGAGCATTACAGGGGGATTATTTCCAGGGGGATGTCTTTCGAGGGATCTATTTCAGAGGGAGTGCTTCAGGGGAGAGCATTTGAGGGGAGACTATTCCAGGAGAAAGGATTTGGGGAGGACCGTTTCTGGGGAGAACATTTTGGGGGGGGAGTACTGGTGGAGGTAGATTTTCCAGGGAGAGTGTTTTGTGGCAGGAGAGTTATGGCAGGTACTGTTTCAGGGGGACTATTTATTGGGGAAAACTATTTCAGGGGTACTGTGGAGGACTCTTCCTGAGGAAGTGTTATGGGAGGGACGGTTTCAGGGAGACTATTTCAGGGGGACGTATTTTGGGGAGGACTCTTTGGTTGCAGTCCTATTTTGAGGCGGGAGTGTTACAGGACAGACTATTTCAGGAGTGCTACTTTGAGGGTGTTTTGCCAATTATCAGGCCTAGCATAAAGGACACAGCCAGCCTCAAGATGAACCGATAACCAAATTAAATTTGACACTAAAGGGTTGCTACACGGGTGATCACTGGGGGTACAAGTCAATCGGGTTACACATAATTGACATCAATCACAACGATCCCAACAACGACACCGCACGACCACCAATGGCTGCAATAAACACTGAAATACAGTCTCCCATAGAAGGGATGGGAGACAACCAGGTCAACAAGCCAAATACATAAGACCAAGAAAGCCAGATACTGAATCTCTACAAAGCCCACATTGACAAAAGCCAGACCTGAAGAGCCCAGTTCCAGGGAGTCGAGAGATCCTTCCCCAACAGAAAACTCTTCAGAATGCATCCACCACACAGACAGCCAGTCCACACTTCCTGCAAGTGGTCCCAGCTTTTATCCTCTCCATGGGACACCTGACCTGTCTTTACTTAATGCAGAACACCTGGGGCACATTTACCTAATGGCTCTCCCTGCAAAGCCAGAGGGAAGTTTAAAGGGAAACTCACCACCACTTTGTGAAGGACTGTGGAAATCGCCCCTATGTCAACCTTAATTTGGGGCTTGGGGTTGGAATCCCAGTATTTCAGAGGGGCACGAGTTTAAGGGGGAATATTTTGGGGGGATTATTTCAGAGAGTGAGTTATTGCGGGAGGGACTACTTCAGGGAGACTCTTTTGAAGGCACTATTGCAGGGGGGAATATGGCAGGGGGGACTATTTGGGGAGGAACTGTTTCAGGCGGGGCTATTTCAAGGCAGGGGAGTGTTACTGGACAGACTATTTCGGAAGACTCTTCAGGGGCAGTATTTTCAGGGGTCCCAAAATGTGATGGGAGGCCACAGGAAAGAAGAGTCCACAGGACAAACATAGGCCAGAAACAAGCAGGTGCCGGTAGGGGGTGCACGTTCTGATGGGCATTAGAGTCTGAAAAGGACTGGGAAGACAAAAAAAGAGTGGGAGGCCATGTGGGAATTACAAATGGAGAAATCACGAGGAAAAAAAAAAAAAAAAAAAAAAGAGGAGAAGTCCTGCGGGCACATGTTGGAGGAAAAACAGGTTGAGGGAGCAAGACAGAGGAAGAGAGATAATGATGGGCCGAGACTAGAAAGGCAGAGAGAGAGAGAGAAATCAAATGTGGGGGGAAAGGAAGGTGGAAAGGAGGGAGAGCAAGAGAAGGTTAAAAAGGCAGAGAGCATAAGGGGAAGAGAGAGCAAGAGAGAGAGAAAGGGAGAGGGAGCGGGACGGGCTACAAATTGAAAGGGAAAAGGCCACGGAGCAGAAGAGAATGGAACAGGGATCTGGGCACAGGGTTATAGCAGGAAAGAGCACCACCGAGACGGGTATGGATCTCTACAGGCAAAATGCTTGGCAGAGGATGGAGGACCGAGAGAAGAAGGGAAAAGGGGAAAAGGAAGAGGCAGTGAGGAAGTGATGGAGAAAGAAACAGTAGCAACTGAGAGATGAGAAGAGGGACAGGTCCGAGGCAGAGAGGTGGAGAAAGAGCATCAAGCCAGGGATGGGAACAGGCCAGACGGATCAGGAGAGAGGAGGCAGCACTGAGGCATCCAGAAGACAGGTGAGCAACAGGGAGACAGAGAGCAGGAGACGACTGCGGAAGAAATAGAGACGGGGGGTGGGATGCTGGCCTAGAACCAACAAGAGCAACAGAGAGAAAGACAGACGGGTGGAGAACGAGAAAAGACAGAAGAGAGAACAAGAGAGAGAGATGAAGCAACCAACAGATTCAAAGTCTTCCATCGATTCAATTCTTCAAAGAGCACGTCAAGGCAGGAACGCAGGCAGTGCAGAAAAGCTGCAAGAGACCTAAAAGAGAGGCTGGAAGAGAAATAAAGACCAGAAAAATGTGGTATCCAAAACGGGGTGGGAGGCTGGAGGGCAGTAGAGGCCAGAAAAAAATGGAAGCCGAAAATAGGTGGGAGGCTGAAAAAGGGTGGGAGGCTGGAGGGCAGTAGAGGCCAGGAAAAAATGGAGGCCGAAAAGAGGTGGGAGGTTGAAACAGGGTGGGAGGCTGGAGGGCAGTAGAGGCCAGGAAAAAAATGAAGGCCGAAGAGCGGTGGGAGGCTGAAACGGGGTGGGAGGCTGGAGGGCAGTAGAGGCCAGGAAAAAATGGAGGCCGAAAATGGGTGGGAGGCTGAAATGGGGTGGGAGGCTGGAGGGCAGTAGAGGCCAGGAAATAATGGAGGTCGAAAAGGGGTGGGAGGCTGAAATGGGGTGGGAGGCTGGAGGGCAGTAGAGGCCAGAAAAAATTGGAGCGCGTGATAAAGTGGGAGGCTGGAGAGCAGTGGAGGCCAGGAAAAAAATGGAGACAAAAAAAAAGAAAAAAGGTGGGAGACTGAAACAGAGTGGAAGCCTGCAGGGCAGTAGAGAGTAGAAAAAATTGGAGACCAATAAAAGGTGGGGTGTTGAAATGGAGTGTGAAGCCAGGGGCAGGTAGAGGCAAGAAAAATCAGAGATGGCAAGAGGGAGGAATGGAGGGAGGCAGGGTGGGAACGAGGAAGGCAGGCTGCAAAAGGCTGCAAAATAAAGAGAGGAAGTTATATAGGGAGGGAGTCAGGCTTCAAGAGAGAGGGAGGAAGGCAGGCCTCAAGAGGCTGGAAGAGGGAGGCAGGCAGGCAGTCTACAAGAGGCTGCAAGACGGAGGGAGGGAGGGAGGGAGGGAGGGAGGGAGGGAGGGAGGGAGGGAGGGAGGGAGGGAGGGAGGGAGGGAGGGAGGGAGGGAGGGAAGCTGGCAGGGTGCAAGAGGCTGCAAGAGAGAGGGAGGCAGGCAGGCAGACTGAAAGAGGCTGCAAGACGGAGGAAAGAAGGTATATATGGAGGGAGGGAAAAAGGTAGGCTGCAAGAAGGAGGGAGGCATGCAAGTTAAAGAGGCTGAAAGAGGGAGGCATGAAGACAGGCTGCAAGAGGCTGCAAGAGGGCGGGAGGCAGGGAGCCAGGTTGCAAGATCAAGGGAGGCATGCAGGCAGGCATTGTGCAAGAGGATGCAAGAGGGAGGGAGGCAGACAGGCACGCTGAAAATGACTGCACGAGGGAGGGAAGGACGCAGCCAGGAAGCCTGCAAGAGGATGCCAGCGGCATGGAGGCAGGCAGGCCAGCAGGGTGCAAGAGGCTGCAAGAGGGAGGGAGCAGGCAGGCCAGCAGGGTGCAAGAGGCTGCAAGAGGGAGGGAGCAGGCAAGAGTAAGGGAGGGAGACAGGCAGGCTGCAAGAGTTTGAAAGAGAGTACAAGGCAGTCAGGCAGGCTGCAAGAGGCTACAAGTCAGGGGGAGGCAGGCAGGCCGGCAGGGTGCAAGAGGCTGCAAGAGGGAAGGAGGCAGGCAGGCCGGCAGGGTGCAAGAGGATGCAAGAGGGAGGGATGCAGGCAGGCAGGCAGGGTGCAAGAGGCTGCAAGAGGGAGGGAGGGAGGCAGGCAGGCAGGCAAGCTGCAAGAGGCTGCAAGAGGAAGGCAGGAAGGAAAGAGTAAGGGAGGGAGGCAGACAGGCTGCAAGACGCTGAAAGCGGGTGGGAGGCAGTCAGGCAGGCTGCAAGAGGCTACAAGAGGGCGGGAGGCAGGGAGCCAGGTTGCAAGATCAAGGGAGGCACGCAGGCAGGCATTGTGCAAGAGGATGCAAGAGGGATGGAAGCAGGCAGGCTGGCAGGCTGCAAGAGTCTGCAAGAGGGGGGGAGGCAGGCAGGCAAGCGGCAAGAGGCTGCAAGAGGGAGGGAGCAGGCAAGAGTAAGGGAGGGAGGCAGACAGGCTGCAAGAGTTTGAAAGAGGGTAGGAGGCAGGCAGGCAGGCTGCAAGATGCTACAGGAGGGGGGGAGGCAGGCAGGCAGGCTGCAAGAGGGAGGGAGGCTTGGCGTAAGCGAAGGACGGGAAAAAGTGGAGGCGCACATGGAGTGGAAGGAGCAAAATGACTGGCAGGCTGCAGGAAAGTGGAGGCCTAGACGCCACAGGGCAAATTTCTGCCAGGAAAGCGGAGATGCCGGAAGGAGGTGCACGCTCTGATGGGCATTAGTGTTTGAAAAGGGCTGGATAGCCAAAAAGGGATGAGAGGCCCTGGTGGAATTAGAGACGGTGAAATCACTTAGAAAAGGAAGGGGGGGGGGGGGGGGATCTACAGGCATATGTTGGAAGCAAAACAGGATCACAGAGCAAGACAGAGGAAGAGAGGTAATGATGGGTCGAGACTAGAAAGACAGAGAGAAATCACCTGTGGGGGGAAAGGAAGGTGGGAAGGAGGGAGAGCAAGGGACGGTCAAGAAGACAGAGGGATTGAAGGCATGAGAGAGCAAGAGATTCAGAAAGGGAGAGGGATCGGGACGGGCTACAAGCTGAAAGGGAAAGGCCCACGGAGCAGAAGGGAAGGGCACGGGAGCTGGGCACGAGTTTGTACTAGGAAAGAACACCACCGAGAGGGGTATGGATCTCTACAGGCAAAATGCTTGGCAGAGGATGGAGGACCGAGAGAAGAAGGGAAAAGGGGAAAAGGAAGAGGCAGTGAGGAAGTGATGGAGAAAGAAACAGTAGCAACTGAGAGATGAGAAGAGGGACAGGTCCGAGGCAGAGAGGTGGAGAAAGAGCATCAAGCCAGGGATGGGAGCAGGCCAGATGGATCAGGAAAAAGAGGAGGCAGCAAGCACTGAGGCATCCAGAAGACAGGTGAGCAACAGGGAGACAGAGAGCAGGAGACGACTGCGGAAGAAATAGAGACGGGGAGTGGGATGCTGGCCTAGAACCAACAAGAGCAACAGAGAGAAAGACAGACGGGTGGAGAACGAGAAAAGACAGAAGAGAGATCAAGAGAGAGAGATGAAGCAATCAGTAGATTCAAATTCTTCCATCGATTCAATTCTTCAAAGAGCACATCTAGGCAGGAACGCAGGCAGTGCAGAAAAGCTGCAAGAGACCTAAAAGAGAGGCTGGAAGGGAAATACAGGCCAGAAAAATGTTGTATCCCAAATGGGGTCTGAGGCTGGAGGGCTGTAGAGGCCAGAAAAAATTGGATGCCGACAAAAGGTGGGAGGCTGAAATGGGGTGGGTGGCCAGGGGGAGATAAAGGCCAAAAAAATGTGGGAGGCTGAAACATGGTGGGAGGCCGCCCGGGGGGGGGGGGGGGTGTGTAGAGACCAAAAAAAGTGGTGGCTGCAAAGGGGAGGGTGGCTTAGGGGAAGTTGAGGGCAGGAAAACATGGAGGCCAAACGGTGTGGAAGGACCAAAATGGGTGGGAGGCCCCGGGAAAGTAGGCCTTAGAATAAAGGGGAGTGTATTATGTGGAAACTATTTGGGGGCGGACAGTTTCAGTGGGACTGTTTTGGGGCCTAAATATTTCAGGGAGGCTATTTGGAGACTCCTTTGGGGGAGTATTTTGGTGGGTGTATTTAGGAGGGATATTTAACGGACGACTATTTGACGGGGGAGTATTTTAAGAGCAGAGCATTACAGGGGGATTATTTCCAGGGGGATGTCTTTCGAGGGATCTATTTCAGAGGGAGTGCTTCAGGGGAGAGCATTTGAGGGGAGACTATTCCAGGAGAAAGGATTTGGGGAGGACCGTTTCTGGGGAGAACATTTTGGGGGGGGAGTACTGGTGGAGGTAGATTTTCCAGGGAGAGTGTTTTGTGGCAGGAGAGTTATGGCAGGTACTGTTTCAGGGGGACTATTTATTGGGGAAAACTATTTCAGGGGTACTGTGGAGGACTCTTCCTGAGGAAGTGTTATGGGAGGGACGGTTTCAGGGAGACTATTTCAGGGGGACGTATTTTGGGGAGGACTCTTTGGTTGCAGTCCTATTTTGAGGCGGGAGTGTTACAGGACAGACTATTTCAGGAGTGCTACTTTGAGGGTGTTTTGCCAATTATCAAGCCTAGCATAAAGGACACAGCCAGCCTCAAGATGAACCGATAACCAAATTAAATTTGACACTAAAGGGTTGCTACACGGGTGATCACTGGGGGTACAAGTCAATCGGGTTACACATAATTGACATCAATCACAACGATCCCAACAACGACACCGCACGACCACCAATGGCTGCAATAAACACTGAAATACAGTCTCCCATAGAAGGGATGGGAGACAACCAGGTCAACAAGCCAAATACATAAGACCAAGAAAGCCAGATACTGAATCTCTACAAAGCCCACATTGACAAAAGCCAGACCTGAAGAGCCCAGTTCCAGGGAGTCGAGAGATCCTTCCCCAACAGAAAATTCTCCAGAATGCATCCACCACACAGACAGCCAGTCCACACTTCCTGCAAGTGGTCCCAGCTTTTATCCTCTCCATGGGACACCTGACCTGTCTTTACTTAATGCAGAACACCTGGGGCACATTTACCTAATGGCTCTCCCTGCAAAGCCAGAGGGAAGTTTAAAGGGAAACTCACCACCACTTTGTGAAGGACTGTGGAAATCGCCCCTATGTCAACCTTAATTTGGGGCTTGGGGTGGGAACCCCAGCATTTCAGAGGGGCACGAGTTTAAGGGGGAATATTTTGGGGGGATTATTTCAGAGAGTGAGTTATTGCGGGAGGGACTACTTCAGGGAGACTCTTTTGAAGGCACTATTGCAGGGGGGAATATGGCAGGGGGGACTATTTGGGGAGGAACTGTTTCAGGCGGGGCTATTTCAAGGCAGGGGAGTGTTACTGGACAGACTATTTCGGAAGACTCTTCAGGGGCAGTATTTTCAGGGGTCCCAAAATGTGATGGGAGGCCACAGGAAAGAAGAGTCCACAGGACAAACATAGGCCAGAAACAAGCAGGTGCCGGTAGGGGGTGCACGTTCTGATGGGCATTAGAGTCTGAAAAGGACTGGGAAGACAAAAAAAGAGTGGGAGGCCATGTGGGAATTACAAATGGAGAAATCACGAGGAAAAAAAAAAAAAAAAAAAAAAGAGGAGAAGTCCTGCGGGCACATGTTGGAGGAAAAACAGGTTGAGGGAGCAAGACAGAGGAAGAGAGATAATGATGGGCCGAGACTAGAAAGGCAGAGAGAGAGAGAGAGAAATCAAATGTGGGGAGAAAGGAAGGTGGAAAGGAGGGAGAGCAAGAGAAGGTTAAAAAGGCAGAGAGCATAAGGGGAAGAGAGAGCAAGAGAGAGAGAAAGGGAGAGGGAGCGGGACGGGCTACAAATTGAAAGGGAAAAGGCCACGGAGCAGAAGAGAATGGAACAGGGATCTGGGCACAGGGTTATAGCAGGAAAGAGCACCACCGAGACGGGTATGGATCTCTACAGGCAAAATGCTTGGCAGAGGATGGAGGACCGAGAGAAGAAGGGAAAAGGGGAAAAGGAAGAGGCAGTGAGGAAGTGATGGAGAAAGAAACAGTAGCAACTGAGAGATGAGAAGAGGGACAGGTCCGAGGCAGAGAGGTGGAGAAAGAGCATCAAGCCAGGGATGGGAACAGGCCAGACGGATCAGGAGAGAGGAGGCAGCACTGAGGCATCCAGAAGACAGGTGAGCAACAGGGAGACAGAGAGCAGGAGACGACTGCGGAAGAAATAGAGACGGGGGGTGGGATGCTGGCCTAGAACCAACAAGAGCAACAGAGAGAAAGACAGACGGGTGGAGAACGAGAAAAGACAGAAGAGAGAACAAGAGAGAGAGATGAAGCAACCAACAGATTCAAAGTCTTCCATCGATTCAATTCTTCAAAGAGCACGTCAAGGCAGGAACGCAGGCAGTGCAGAAAAGCTGCAAGAGACCTAAAAGAGAGGCTGGAAGAGAAATAAAGACCAGAAAAATGTGGTATCCAAAACGGGGTGGGAGGCTGAAACGGGGTGGGAGGCTGGAGGGCAGTAGAGGCCAGAAAAAAATGGAGGCCGAAAATAGGTGGGAGGCTGAAACAGGGTGGGAGGCTGGAGAGCAGTAGAGGCCAGGAAAAAATGGAGGCGGAAAATAGGTGGGAGGCTGAAACAGGGTGGGAGGCTGGAGGTCAGTAGAGGCCAGAAAAAAATGGAGGCCGAAAATAGGTAGGAGGCTGAAACAGGGTGGGAGGCTGGAGAGCAGTAGAGGCCTGGAAAAAATGGAGGCCGAAAATAGGTGGGAGGCTGAAACAGGGTGGGAGGCTGGAGTGCAGTAGAGGCCAGAAAAAAATGGAGGCCGAAAAGAGGTGGGAGGCTGAAAATGGGTGGGAGGCTGGAGGGCAGTAGAGGCCAGAAAAAAATGGAGGCCGAAAATAGGTGGGAGGCTGAAACAGGGTGGGAGGCTGGAGGGCAGTAGAGGCCAGAAAAAAATGGAGGCCGAAGAGCGGTGGGAGGCTGAAACGGGGTGGGAGGCTGGAGGGCAGTAGAGGCCAGGAAAAAAATGGAGGCCGAAAATGGGTGGGAGGTTGAAATGGGGTGGGACACTGGAGGGCATTAGAGGCCAGGAAATAATGGAGGCCGAAAAGGGGTGGGAGGCTGAAATGGGGTGGGAGGCTGGAGGGCAGTAGAGGCCAGAAAAAAATGGAGGCCGTGATAAAGTGGGAGGCTGGAGAGCAGTGGAGGCCAGGAAAAAAATGGAGACAAAAAAAAGAAAAAAGGTGGGAGACTGAAACAGAGTGGAAGCCTGCAGGGCAGTAGAGAGTAGAAAAAAATTGGAGACCAATAAAAGGTGGGGTGTTGAAATGGAGTGTGAAGCCAGGGGCAGGTAGAGGCAAGAAAAATCAGAGATGGCAAGAGGGAGGAATGGAGGGAGGCAGGGTGGGAACGAGGAAGGCAGGCTGCAAAAGGCTGCAAAATAAAGAGAGGAAGTTATATAGGGAGGGAGTCAGGCTTCAAGAGAGAGGGAGGAAGGCAGGCCTCAAGAGGCTGGAAGAGGGAGGCAGGCCTCAAGAGGCTGGAAGAGGGAGGCAGGCCTCAAGAGGCTGGAAGAGGGAGGCAGGCCTCAAGAGGCTGGAAGAGGGAGGCAGGCAGGCAGTCTACAAGAGGCTGCAAGACGGAGGGAGGGAGGGAGGGAGGGAGGGAGGGAGGGAGGGTGCAAGAGGCTGCAAGAGAGAGGGAGGCAGGCAGGCAGACTGAAAGAGGCTGCAAGACGGAGGAAAGAAGGTATATATGGAGGGAGGGAAAAAGGTAGGCTGCAAGAAGGAGGGAGGCATGCAAGTTAAAGAGGCTGAAAGAGGGAGGCATGAAGACAGGCTGCAAGAGGCTGCAAGAGGGCAGGAGGCAGGGAGCCAGGTTGCAAGATCAAGGGAGGCATGCAGGCAGGCATTGTGCAAGAGGATGCAAGAGGGAGGGAGGCAGACAGGCACGCTGAAAATGACTGCACGAGGGAGGGAAGGACGCAGCCAGGAAGCCTGCAAGAGGATGCCAGCGGCATGGAGGCAGGCAGGCCAGCAGGGTGCAAGAGGCTGCAAGAGGGAGGGAGCAGGCAGGCCAGCAGGGTGCAAGAGGCTGCAAGAGGGAGGGAGCAGGCAAGAGTAAGGGAGGGAGACAGGCAGGCTGCAAGAGTTTGAAAGAGAGTACAAGGCAGTCAGGCAGGCTGCAAGAGGCTACAAGTCAGGGGGAGGCAGGCAGGCCGGCAGGGTGCAAGAGGCTGCAAGAGGGAAGGAGGCAGGCAGGCCGGCAGGGTGCAAGAGGATGCAAGAGGGAGGGATGCAGGCAGGCAGGCAGGGTGCAAGAGGCTGCAAGAGGGAGGGAGGGAGGCAGGCAGGCAGGCAAGCTGCAAGAGGCTGCAAGAGGAAGGCAGGAAGGAAAGAGTAAGGGAGGGAGGCAGACAGGCTGCAAGACGCTGAAAGCGGGTGGGAGGCAGTCAGGCAGGCTGCAAGAGGCTACAAGAGGGCGGGAGGCAGGGAGCCAGGTTGCAAGATCAAGGGAGGCACGCAGGCAGGCATTGTGCAAGAGGATGCAAGAGGGATGGAAGCAGGCAGGCTGGCAGGCTGCAAGAGTCTGCAAGAGGGGGGGAGGCAGGCAGGCAAGCGGCAAGAGGCTGCAAGAGGGAGGGAGCAGGCAAGAGTAAGGGAGGGAGGCAGACAGGCTGCAAGAGTTTGAAAGAGGGTAGGAGGCAGGCAGGCAGGCTGCAAGATGCTACAGGAGGGGGGGAGGCAGGCAGGCAGGCTGCAAGAGGGAGGGAGGCTTGGCGTAAGCGAAGGACGGGAAAAAGTGGAGGCGCACATGGAGTGGAAGGAGCAAAATGACTGGCAGGCTGCAGGAAAGTGGAGGCCTAGACGCCACAGGGCAAATTTCTGCCAGGAAAGCGGAGATGCCGGAAGGAGGTGCACGCTCTGATGGGCATTAGTGTTTGAAAAGGGCTGGATAGCCAAAAAGGGATGAGAGGCCCTGGTGGAATTAGAGACGGTGAAATCACTTAGAAAAGGAAGGGGGGGGGGGGGGGATCTACAGGCATATGTTGGAAGCAAAACAGGATCACAGAGCAAGACAGAGGAAGAGAGGTAATGATGGGTCGAGACTAGAAAGACAGAGAGAAATCACCTGTGGGGGGAAAGGAAGGTGGGAAGGAGGGAGAGCAAGGGACGGTCAAGAAGACAGAGGGATTGAAGGCATGAGAGAGCAAGAGATTCAGAAAGGGAGAGGGATCGGGACGGGCTACAAGCTGAAAGGGAAAGGCCCACGGAGCAGAAGGGAAGGGCACGGGAGCTGGGCACGAGTTTGTACTAGGAAAGAACACCACCGAGAGGGGTATGGATCTCTACAGGCAAAATGCTTGGCAGAGGATGGAGGACCGAGAGAAGAAGGGAAAAGGGGAAAAGGAAGAGGCAGTGAGGAAGTGATGGAGAAAGAAACAGTAGCAACTGAGAGATGAGAAGAGGGACAGGTCCGAGGCAGAGAGGTGGAGAAAGAGCATCAAGCCAGGGATGGGAGCAGGCCAGATGGATCAGGAAAAAGAGGAGGCAGCAAGCACTGAGGCATCCAGAAGACAGGTGAGCAACAGGGAGACAGAGAGCAGGAGACGACTGCGGAAGAAATAGAGACGGGGAGTGGGATGCTGGCCTAGAACCAACAAGAGCAACAGAGAGAAAGACAGACGGGTGGAGAACGAGAAAAGACAGAAGAGAGATCAAGAGAGAGAGATGAAGCAATCAGTAGATTCAAATTCTTCCATCGATTCAATTCTTCAAAGAGCACATCTAGGCAGGAACGCAGGCAGTGCAGAAAAGCTGCAAGAGACCTAAAAGAGAGGCTGGAAGGGAAATACAGGCCAGAAAAATGTTGTATCCCAAATGGGGTCTGAGGCTGGAGGGCTGTAGAGGCCAGAAAAAATTGGATGCCGACAAAAGGTGGGAGGCTGAAATGGGGTGGGTGGCCAGGGGGAGATAAAGGCCAAAAAAATGTGGGAGGCTGAAACATGGTGGGAGGCCGCCCGGGGGGGGGGGGGGGGGGGTGTGTAGAGACCAAAAAAAGTGGTGGCTGCAAAGGGGAGGGAGGCTTAGGGGAAGTTGAGGGCAGGAAAACATGGAGGCCAAACGGTGTGGAAGGACCAAAATGGGTGGGAGGCCCCGGGAAAGTAGGCCTTAGAATAAAGGGGAGTGTATTATGTGGAAACTATTTGGGGGCGGACAGTTTCAGTGGGACTGTTTTGGGGCCTAAATATTTCAGGGAGGCTATTTGGAGACTCCTTTGGGGGAGTATTTTGGTGGGTGTATTTAGGAGGGATATTTAACGGACGACTATTTGACGGGGGAGTATTTTAAGAGCAGAGCATTACAGGGGGATTATTTCCAGGGGGATGTCTTTCGAGGGATCTATTTCAGAGGGAGTGCTTCAGGGGAGAGCATTTGAGGGGAGACTATTCCAGGAGAAAGGATTTGGGGAGGACCGTTTCTGGGGAGAACATTTTGGGGGGGGAGTACTGGTGGAGGTAGATTTTCCAGGGAGAGTGTTTTGTGGCAGGAGAGTTATGGCAGGTACTGTTTCAGGGGGACTATTTATTGGGGAAAACTATTTCAGGGGTACTGTGGAGGACTCTTCCTGAGGAAGTGTTATGGGAGGGACGGTTTCAGGGAGACTATTTCAGGGGGACGTATTTTGGGGAGGACTCTTTGGTTGCAGTCCTATTTTGAGGCGGGAGTGTTACAGGACAGACTATTTCAGGAGTGCTACTTTGAGGGTGTTTTGCCAATTATCAGGCCTAGCATAAAGGACACAGCCAGCCTCAAGATGAACCGATAACCAAATTAAATTTGACACTAAAGGGTTGCTACACGGGTGATCACTGGGGGTACAAGTCAATCGGGTTACACATAATTGACATCAATCACAACGATCCCAACAACGACACCGCACGACCACCAATGGCTGCAATAAACACTGAAATACAGTCTCCCATAGAAGGGATGGGAGACAACCAGGTCAACAAGCCAAATACATAAGACCAAGAAAGCCAGATACTGAATCTCTACAAAGCCCACATTGACAAAAGCCAGACCTGAAGAGCCCAGTTCCAGGGAGTCGAGAGATCCTTCCCCAACAGAAAACTCTTCAGAATGCATCCACCACACAGACAGCCAGTCCACACTTCCTGCAAGTGGTCCCAGCTTTTATCCTCTCCATGGGACACCTGACCTGTCTTTACTTAATGCAGAACACCTGGGGCACATTTACCTAATGGCTCTCCCTGCAAAGCCAGAGGGAAGTTTAAAGGGAAACTCACCACCACTTTGTGAAGGACTGTGGAAATCGCCCCTATGTCAACCTTAATTTGGGGCTTGGGGTTGGAATCCCAGTATTTCAGAGGGGCACGAGTTTAAGGGGGAATATTTTGGGGGGATTATTTCAGAGAGTGAGTTATTGCGGGAGGGACTACTTCAGGGAGACTCTTTTGAAGGCACTATTGCAGGGGGGAATATGGCAGGGGGGACTATTTGGGGAGGAACTGTTTCAGGCGGGGCTATTTCAAGGCAGGGGAGTGTTACTGGACAGACTATTTCGGAAGACTCTTCAGGGGCAGTATTTTCAGGGGTCCCAAAATGTGATGGGAGGCCACAGGAAAGAAGAGTCCACAGGACAAACATAGGCCAGAAACAAGCAGGTGCCGGTAGGGGGTGCACGTTCTGATGGGCATTAGAGTCTGAAAAGGACTGGGAAGACAAAAAAAGAGTGGGAGGCCATGTGGGAATTACAAATGGAGAAATCACGAGGAAAAAAAAAAAAAAAAAAAAAAGAGGAGAAGTCCTGCGGGCACATGTTGGAGGAAAAACAGGTTGAGGGAGCAAGACAGAGGAAGAGAGATAATGATGGGCCGAGACTAGAAAGGCAGAGAGAGAGAGAGAAATCAAATGTGGGGGGAAAGGAAGGTGGAAAGGAGGGAGAGCAAGAGAAGGTTAAAAAGGCAGAGAGCATAAGGGGAAGAGAGAGCAAGAGAGAGAGAAAGGGAGAGGGAGCGGGACGGGCTACAAATTGAAAGGGAAAAGGCCACGGAGCAGAAGAGAATGGAACAGGGATCTGGGCACAGGGTTATAGCAGGAAAGAGCACCACCGAGACGGGTATGGATCTCTACAGGCAAAATGCTTGGCAGAGGATGGAGGACCGAGAGAAGAAGGGAAAAGGGGAAAAGGAAGAGGCAGTGAGGAAGTGATGGAGAAAGAAACAGTAGCAACTGAGAGATGAGAAGAGGGACAGGTCCGAGGCAGAGAGGTGGAGAAAGAGCATCAAGCCAGGGATGGGAACAGGCCAGACGGATCAGGAGAGAGGAGGCAGCACTGAGGCATCCAGAAGACAGGTGAGCAACAGGGAGACAGAGAGCAGGAGACGACTGCGGAAGAAATAGAGACGGGGGGTGGGATGCTGGCCTAGAACCAACAAGAGCAACAGAGAGAAAGACAGACGGGTGGAGAACGAGAAAAGACAGAAGAGAGAACAAGAGAGAGAGATGAAGCAACCAACAGATTCAAAGTCTTCCATCGATTCAATTCTTCAAAGAGCACGTCAAGGCAGGAACGCAGGCAGTGCAGAAAAGCTGCAAGAGACCTAAAAGAGAGGCTGGAAGAGAAATAAAGACCAGAAAAATGTGGTATCCAAAACGGGGTGGGAGGCTGGAGGGCAGTAGAGGCCAGAAAAAAATGGAAGCCGAAAATAGGTGGGAGGCTGAAAAAGGGTGGGAGGCTGGAGGGCAGTAGAGGCCAGGAAAAAATGGAGGCCGAAAAGAGGTGGGAGGTTGAAACAGGGTGGGAGGCTGGAGGGCAGTAGAGGCCAGGAAAAAAATGAAGGCCGAAGAGCGGTGGGAGGCTGAAACGGGGTGGGAGGCTGGAGGGCAGTAGAGGCCAGGAAAAAATGGAGGCCGAAAATGGGTGGGAGGCTGAAATGGGGTGGGAGGCTGGAGGGCAGTAGAGGCCAGGAAATAATGGAGGTCGAAAAGGGGTGGGAGGCTGAAATGGGGTGGGAGGCTGGAGGGCAGTAGAGGCCAGAAAAAATTGGAGCGCGTGATAAAGTGGGAGGCTGGAGAGCAGTGGAGGCCAGGAAAAAAATGGAGACAAAAAAAAAGAAAAAAGGTGGGAGACTGAAACAGAGTGGAAGCCTGCAGGGCAGTAGAGAGTAGAAAAAATTGGAGACCAATAAAAGGTGGGGTGTTGAAATGGAGTGTGAAGCCAGGGGCAGGTAGAGGCAAGAAAAATCAGAGATGGCAAGAGGGAGGAATGGAGGGAGGCAGGGTGGGAACGAGGAAGGCAGGCTGCAAAAGGCTGCAAAATAAAGAGAGGAAGTTATATAGGGAGGGAGTCAGGCTTCAAGAGAGAGGGAGGAAGGCAGGCCTCAAGAGGCTGGAAGAGGGAGGCAGGCAGGCAGTCTACAAGAGGCTGCAAGACGGAGGGAGGGAGGGAGGGAGGGAGGGAGGGAGGGAGGGAGGGAGGGAGGGAGGGAGGGAAGCTGGCAGGGTGCAAGAGGCTGCAAGAGAGAGGGAGGCAGGCAGGCAGACTGAAAGAGGCTGCAAGACGGAGGAAAGAAGGTATATATGGAGGGAGGGAAAAAGGTAGGCTGCAAGAAGGAGGGAGGCATGCAAGTTAAAGAGGCTGAAAGAGGGAGGCATGAAGACAGGCTGCAAGAGGCTGCAAGAGGGCGGGAGGCAGGGAGCCAGGTTGCAAGATCAAGGGAGGCATGCAGGCAGGCATTGTGCAAGAGGATGCAAGAGGGAGGGAGGCAGACAGGCACGCTGAAAATGACTGCACGAGGGAGGGAAGGACGCAGCCAGGAAGCCTGCAAGAGGATGCCAGCGGCATGGAGGCAGGCAGGCCAGCAGGGTGCAAGAGGCTGCAAGAGGGAGGGAGCAGGCAGGCCAGCAGGGTGCAAGAGGCTGCAAGAGGGAGGGAGCAGGCAAGAGTAAGGGAGGGAGACAGGCAGGCTGCAAGAGTTTGAAAGAGAGTACAAGGCAGTCAGGCAGGCTGCAAGAGGCTACAAGTCAGGGGGAGGCAGGCAGGCCGGCAGGGTGCAAGAGGCTGCAAGAGGGAAGGAGGCAGGCAGGCCGGCAGGGTGCAAGAGGATGCAAGAGGGAGGGATGCAGGCAGGCAGGCAGGGTGCAAGAGCCTGCAAGAGGGAGGGAGGGAGGCAGGCAGGCAGGCAAGCTGCAAGAGGCTGCAAGAGGAAGGCAGGAAGGAAAGAGTAAGGGAGGGAGGCAGACAGGCTGCAAGACGCTGAAAGCGGGTGGGAGGCAGTCAGGCAGGCTGCAAGAGGCTACAAGAGGGCGGGAGGCAGGGAGCCAGGTTGCAAGATCAAGGGAGGCACGCAGGCAGGCATTGTGCAAGAGGATGCAAGAGGGATGGAAGCAGGCAGGCTGGCAGGCTGCAAGAGTCTGCAAGAGGGGGGGAGGCAGGCAGGCAAGCGGCAAGAGGCTGCAAGAGGGAGGGAGCAGGCAAGAGTAAGGGAGGGAGGCAGACAGGCTGCAAGAGTTTGAAAGAGGGTAGGAGGCAGGCAGGCAGGCTGCAAGATGCTACAGGAGGGGGGGAGGCAGGCAGGCAGGCTGCAAGAGGGAGGGAGGCTTGGCGTAAGCGAAGGACGGGAAAAAGTGGAGGCGCACATGGAGTGGAAGGAGCAAAATGACTGGCAGGCTGCAGGAAAGTGGAGGCCTAGACGCCACAGGGCAAATTTCTGCCAGGAAAGCGGAGATGCCGGAAGGAGGTGCACGCTCTGATGGGCATTAGTGTTTGAAAAGGGCTGGATAGCCAAAAAGGGATGAGAGGCCCTGGTGGAATTAGAGACGGTGAAATCACTTAGAAAAGGAAGGGGGGGGGGGGGGGGATCTACAGGCATATGTTGGAAGCAAAACAGGATCACAGAGCAAGACAGAGGAAGAGAGGTAATGATGGGTCGAGACTAGAAAGACAGAGAGAAATCACCTGTGGGGGGAAAGGAAGGTGGGAAGGAGGGAGAGCAAGGGACGGTCAAGAAGACAGAGGGATTGAAGGCATGAGAGAGCAAGAGATTCAGAAAGGGAGAGGGATCGGGACGGGCTACAAGCTGAAAGGGAAAGGCCCACGGAGCAGAAGGGAAGGGCACGGGAGCTGGGCACGAGTTTGTACTAGGAAAGAACACCACCGAGAGGGGTATGGATCTCTACAGGCAAAATGCTTGGCAGAGGATGGAGGACCGAGAGAAGAAGGGAAAAGGGGAAAAGGAAGAGGCAGTGAGGAAGTGATGGAGAAAGAAACAGTAGCAACTGAGAGATGAGAAGAGGGACAGGTCCGAGGCAGAGAGGTGGAGAAAGAGCATCAAGCCAGGGATGGGAGCAGGCCAGATGGATCAGGAAAAAGAGGAGGCAGCAAGCACTGAGGCATCCAGAAGACAGGTGAGCAACAGGGAGACAGAGAGCAGGAGACGACTGCGGAAGAAATAGAGACGGGGAGTGGGATGCTGGCCTAGAACCAACAAGAGCAACAGAGAGAAAGACAGACGGGTGGAGAACGAGAAAAGACAGAAGAGAGATCAAGAGAGAGAGATGAAGCAATCAGTAGATTCAAATTCTTCCATCGATTCAATTCTTCAAAGAGCACATCTAGGCAGGAACGCAGGCAGTGCAGAAAAGCTGCAAGAGACCTAAAAGAGAGGCTGGAAGGGAAATACAGGCCAGAAAAATGTTGTATCCCAAATGGGGTCTGAGGCTGGAGGGCTGTAGAGGCCAGAAAAAATTGGATGCCGACAAAAGGTGGGAGGCTGAAATGGGGTGGGTGGCCAGGGGGAGATAAAGGCCAAAAAAATGTGGGAGGCTGAAACATGGTGGGAGGCCGCCCGGGGGGGGGGGGGGGTGTGTAGAGACCAAAAAAAGTGGTGGCTGCAAAGGGGAGGGTGGCTTAGGGGAAGTTGAGGGCAGGAAAACATGGAGGCCAAACGGTGTGGAAGGACCAAAATGGGTGGGAGGCCCCGGGAAAGTAGGCCTTAGAATAAAGGGGAGTGTATTATGTGGAAACTATTTGGGGGCGGACAGTTTCAGTGGGACTGTTTTGGGGCCTAAATATTTCAGGGAGGCTATTTGGAGACTCCTTTGGGGGAGTATTTTGGTGGGTGTATTTAGGAGGGATATTTAACGGACGACTATTTGACGGGGGAGTATTTTAAGAGCAGAGCATTACAGGGGGATTATTTCCAGGGGGATGTCTTTCGAGGGATCTATTTCAGAGGGAGTGCTTCAGGGGAGAGCATTTGAGGGGAGACTATTCCAGGAGAAAGGATTTGGGGAGGACCGTTTCTGGGGAGAACATTTTGGGGGGGGAGTACTGGTGGAGGTAGATTTTCCAGGGAGAGTGTTTTGTGGCAGGAGAGTTATGGCAGGTACTGTTTCAGGGGGACTATTTATTGGGGAAAACTATTTCAGGGGTACTGTGGAGGACTCTTCCTGAGGAAGTGTTATGGGAGGGACGGTTTCAGGGAGACTATTTCAGGGGGACGTATTTTGGGGAGGACTCTTTGGTTGCAGTCCTATTTTGAGGCGGGAGTGTTACAGGACAGACTATTTCAGGAGTGCTACTTTGAGGGTGTTTTGCCAATTATCAAGCCTAGCATAAAGGACACAGCCAGCCTCAAGATGAACCGATAACCAAATTAAATTTGACACTAAAGGGTTGCTACACGGGTGATCACTGGGGGTACAAGTCAATCGGGTTACACATAATTGACATCAATCACAACGATCCCAACAACGACACCGCACGACCACCAATGGCTGCAATAAACACTGAAATACAGTCTCCCATAGAAGGGATGGGAGACAACCAGGTCAACAAGCCAAATACATAAGACCAAGAAAGCCAGATACTGAATCTCTACAAAGCCCACATTGACAAAAGCCAGACCTGAAGAGCCCAGTTCCAGGGAGTCGAGAGATCCTTCCCCAACAGAAAATTCTCCAGAATGCATCCACCACACAGACAGCCAGTCCACACTTCCTGCAAGTGGTCCCAGCTTTTATCCTCTCCATGGGACACCTGACCTGTCTTTACTTAATGCAGAACACCTGGGGCACATTTACCTAATGGCTCTCCCTGCAAAGCCAGAGGGAAGTTTAAAGGGAAACTCACCACCACTTTGTGAAGGACTGTGGAAATCGCCCCTATGTCAACCTTAATTTGGGGCTTGGGGTGGGAACCCCAGCATTTCAGAGGGGCACGAGTTTAAGGGGGAATATTTTGGGGGGATTATTTCAGAGAGTGAGTTATTGCGGGAGGGACTACTTCAGGGAGACTCTTTTGAAGGCACTATTGCAGGGGGGAATATGGCAGGGGGGACTATTTGGGGAGGAACTGTTTCAGGCGGGGCTATTTCAAGGCAGGGGAGTGTTACTGGACAGACTATTTCGGAAGACTCTTCAGGGGCAGTATTTTCAGGGGTCCCAAAATGTGATGGGAGGCCACAGGAAAGAAGAGTCCACAGGACAAACATAGGCCAGAAACAAGCAGGTGCCGGTAGGGGGTGCACGTTCTGATGGGCATTAGAGTCTGAAAAGGACTGGGAAGACAAAAAAAGAGTGGGAGGCCATGTGGGAATTACAAATGGAGAAATCACGAGGAAAAAAAAAAAAAAAAAAAAAAGAGGAGAAGTCCTGCGGGCACATGTTGGAGGAAAAACAGGTTGAGGGAGCAAGACAGAGGAAGAGAGATAATGATGGGCCGAGACTAGAAAGGCAGAGAGAGAGAGAGAAATCAAATGTGGGGGGAAAGGAAGGTGGAAAGGAGGGAGAGCAAGAGAAGGTTAAAAAGGCAGAGAGCATAAGGGGAAGAGAGAGCAAGAGAGAGAGAAAGGGAGAGGGAGCGGGACGGGCTACAAATTGAAAGGGAAAAGGCCACGGAGCAGAAGAGAATGGAACAGGGATCTGGGCACAGGGTTATAGCAGGAAAGAGCACCACCGAGACGGGTATGGATCTCTACAGGCAAAATGCTTGGCAGAGGATGGAGGACCGAGAGAAGAAGGGAAAAGGGGAAAAGGAAGAGGCAGTGAGGAAGTGATGGAGAAAGAAACAGTAGCAACTGAGAGATGAGAAGAGGGACAGGTCCGAGGCAGAGAGGTGGAGAAAGAGCATCAAGCCAGGGATGGGAACAGGCCAGACGGATCAGGAGAGAGGAGGCAGCACTGAGGCATCCAGAAGACAGGTGAGCAACAGGGAGACAGAGAGCAGGAGACGACTGCGGAAGAAATAGAGACGGGGGGTGGGATGCTGGCCTAGAACCAACAAGAGCAACAGAGAGAAAGACAGACGGGTGGAGAACGAGAAAAGACAGAAGAGAGAACAAGAGAGAGAGATGAAGCAACCAACAGATTCAAAGTCTTCCATCGATTCAATTCTTCAAAGAGCACGTCAAGGCAGGAACGCAGGCAGTGCAGAAAAGCTGCAAGAGACCTAAAAGAGAGGCTGGAAGAGAAATAAAGACCAGAAAAATGTGGTATCCAAAACGGGGTGGGAGGCTGAAACGGGGTGGGAGGCTGGAGGGCAGTAGAGGCCAGAAAAAAATGGAGGCCGAAAATAGGTGGGAGGCTGAAACAGGGTGGGAGGCTGGAGAGCAGTAGAGGCCAGGAAAAAATGGAGGCGGAAAATAGGTGGGAGGCTGAAACAGGGTGGGAGGCTGGAGGTCAGTAGAGGCCAGAAAAAAATGGAGGCCGAAAATAGGTAGGAGGCTGAAACAGGGTGGGAGGCTGGAGAGCAGTAGAGGCCTGGAAAAAATGGAGGCCGAAAATAGGTGGGAGGCTGAAACAGGGTGGGAGGCTGGAGTGCAGTAGAGGCCAGAAAAAAATGGAGGCCGAAAAGAGGTGGGAGGCTGAAAATGGGTGGGAGGCTGGAGGGCAGTAGAGGCCAGAAAAAAATGGAGGCCGAAAATAGGTGGGAGGCTGAAACAGGGTGGGAGGCTGGAGGGCAGTAGAGGCCAGAAAAAAATGGAGGCCGAAGAGCGGTGGGAGGCTGAAACGGGGTGGGAGGCTGGAGGGCAGTAGAGGCCAGGAAAAAAATGGAGGCCGAAAATGGGTGGGAGGTTGAAATGGGGTGGGACACTGGAGGGCATTAGAGGCCAGGAAATAATGGAGGCCGAAAAGGGGTGGGAGGCTGAAATGGGGTGGGAGGCTGGAGGGCAGTAGAGGCCAGAAAAAAATGGAGGCCGTGATAAAGTGGGAGGCTGGAGAGCAGTGGAGGCCAGGAAAAAAATGGAGACAAAAAAAAGAAAAAAGGTGGGAGACTGAAACAGAGTGGAAGCCTGCAGGGCAGTAGAGAGTAGAAAAAAATTGGAGACCAATAAAAGGTGGGGTGTTGAAATGGAGTGTGAAGCCAGGGGCAGGTAGAGGCAAGAAAAATCAGAGATGGCAAGAGGGAGGAATGGAGGGAGGCAGGGTGGGAACGAGGAAGGCAGGCTGCAAAAGGCTGCAAAATAAAGAGAGGAAGTTATATAGGGAGGGAGTCAGGCTTCAAGAGAGAGGGAGGAAGGCAGGCCTCAAGAGGCTGGAAGAGGGAGGCAGGCCTCAAGAGGCTGGAAGAGGGAGGCAGGCCTCAAGAGGCTGGAAGAGGGAGGCAGGCCTCAAGAGGCTGGAAGAGGGAGGCAGGCAGGCAGTCTACAAGAGGCTGCAAGACGGAGGGAGGGAGGGAGGGAGGGAGGGAGGGAGGGAGGGTGCAAGAGGCTGCAAGAGAGAGGGAGGCAGGCAGGCAGACTGAAAGAGGCTGCAAGACGGAGGAAAGAAGGTATATATGGAGGGAGGGAAAAAGGTAGGCTGCAAGAAGGAGGGAGGCATGCAAGTTAAAGAGGCTGAAAGAGGGAGGCATGAAGACAGGCTGCAAGAGGCTGCAAGAGGGCAGGAGGCAGGGAGCCAGGTTGCAAGATCAAGGGAGGCATGCAGGCAGGCATTGTGCAAGAGGATGCAAGAGGGAGGGAGGCAGACAGGCACGCTGAAAATGACTGCACGAGGGAGGGAAGGACGCAGCCAGGAAGCCTGCAAGAGGATGCCAGCGGCATGGAGGCAGGCAGGCCAGCAGGGTGCAAGAGGCTGCAAGAGGGAGGGAGCAGGCAGGCCAGCAGGGTGCAAGAGGCTGCAAGAGGGAGGGAGCAGGCAAGAGTAAGGGAGGGAGACAGGCAGGCTGCAAGAGTTTGAAAGAGAGTACAAGGCAGTCAGGCAGGCTGCAAGAGGCTACAAGTCAGGGGGAGGCAGGCAGGCCGGCAGGGTGCAAGAGGCTGCAAGAGGGAAGGAGGCAGGCAGGCCGGCAGGGTGCAAGAGGATGCAAGAGGGAGGGATGCAGGCAGGCAGGCAGGGTGCAAGAGGCTGCAAGAGGGAGGGAGGGAGGCAGGCAGGCAGGCAAGCTGCAAGAGGCTGCAAGAGGAAGGCAGGAAGGAAAGAGTAAGGGAGGGAGGCAGACAGGCTGCAAGACGCTGAAAGCGGGTGGGAGGCAGTCAGGCAGGCTGCAAGAGGCTACAAGAGGGCGGGAGGCAGGGAGCCAGGTTGCAAGATCAAGGGAGGCACGCAGGCAGGCATTGTGCAAGAGGATGCAAGAGGGATGGAAGCAGGCAGGCTGGCAGGCTGCAAGAGTCTGCAAGAGGGGGGGAGGCAGGCAGGCAAGCGGCAAGAGGCTGCAAGAGGGAGGGAGCAGGCAAGAGTAAGGGAGGGAGGCAGACAGGCTGCAAGAGTTTGAAAGAGGGTAGGAGGCAGGCAGGCAGGCTGCAAGATGCTACAGGAGGGGGGGAGGCAGGCAGGCAGGCTGCAAGAGGGAGGGAGGCTTGGCGTAAGCGAAGGACGGGAAAAAGTGGAGGCGCACATGGAGTGGAAGGAGCAAAATGACTGGCAGGCTGCAGGAAAGTGGAGGCCTAGACGCCACAGGGCAAATTTCTGCCAGGAAAGCGGAGATGCCGGAAGGAGGTGCACGCTCTGATGGGCATTAGTGTTTGAAAAGGGCTGGATAGCCAAAAAGGGATGAGAGGCCCTGGTGGAATTAGAGACGGTGAAATCACTTAGAAAGGAAGGGGGGGGGGGGGGGATCTACAGGCATATGTTGGAAGCAAAACAGGATCACAGAGCAAGACAGAGGAAGAGAGGTAATGATGGGTCGAGACTAGAAAGACAGAGAGAAATCACCTGTGGGGGGAAAGGAAGGTGGGAAGGAGGGAGAGCAAGGGACGGTCAAGAAGACAGAGGGATTGAAGGCATGAGAGAGCAAGAGATTCAGAAAGGGAGAGGGATCGGGACGGGCTACAAGCTGAAAGGGAAAGGCCCACGGAGCAGAAGGGAAGGGCACGGGAGCTGGGCACGAGTTTGTACTAGGAAAGAACACCACCGAGAGGGGTATGGATCTCTACAGGCAAAATGCTTGGCAGAGGATGGAGGACCGAGAGAAGAAGGGAAAAGGGGAAAAGGAAGAGGCAGTGAGGAAGTGATGGAGAAAGAAACAGTAGCAACTGAGAGATGAGAAGAGGGACAGGTCCGAGGCAGAGAGGTGGAGAAAGAGCATCAAGCCAGGGATGGGAGCAGGCCAGATGGATCAGGAAAAAGAGGAGGCAGCAAGCACTGAGGCATCCAGAAGACAGGTGAGCAACAGGGAGACAGAGAGCAGGAGACGACTGCGGAAGAAATAGAGACGGGGAGTGGGATGCTGGCCTAGAACCAACAAGAGCAACAGAGAGAAAGACAGACGGGTGGAGAACGAGAAAAGACAGAAGAGAGATCAAGAGAGAGAGATGAAGCAATCAGTAGATTCAAATTCTTCCATCGATTCAATTCTTCAAAGAGCACATCTAGGCAGGAACGCAGGCAGTGCAGAAAAGCTGCAAGAGACCTAAAAGAGAGGCTGGAAGGGAAATACAGGCCAGAAAAATGTTGTATCCCAAATGGGGTCTGAGGCTGGAGGGCTGTAGAGGCCAGAAAAAATTGGATGCCGACAAAAGGTGGGAGGCTGAAATGGGGTGGGTGGCCAGGGGGAGATAAAGGCCAAAAAAATGTGGGAGGCTGAAACATGGTGGGAGGCCGCCCGGGGGGGGGGGGGGGGTGTGTAGAGACCAAAAAAAGTGGTGGCTGCAAAGGGGAGGGAGGCTTAGGGGAAGTTGAGGGCAGGAAAACATGGAGGCCAAACGGTGTGGAAGGACCAAAATGGGTGGGAGGCCCCGGGAAAGTAGGCCTTAGAATAAAGGGGAGTGTATTATGTGGAAACTATTTGGGGGCGGACAGTTTCAGTGGGACTGTTTTGGGGCCTAAATATTTCAGGGAGGCTATTTGGAGACTCCTTTGGGGGAGTATTTTGGTGGGTGTATTTAGGAGGGATATTTAACGGACGACTATTTGACGGGGGAGTATTTTAAGAGCAGAGCATTACAGGGGGATTATTTCCAGGGGGATGTCTTTCGAGGGATCTATTTCAGAGGGAGTGCTTCAGGGGAGAGCATTTGAGGGGAGACTATTCCAGGAGAAAGGATTTGGGGAGGACCGTTTCTGGGGAGAACATTTTGGGGGGGGAGTACTGGTGGAGGTAGATTTTCCAGGGAGAGTGTTTTGTGGCAGGAGAGTTATGGCAGGTACTGTTTCAGGGGGACTATTTATTGGGGAAAACTATTTCAGGGGTACTGTGGAGGACTCTTCCTGAGGAAGTGTTATGGGAGGGACGGTTTCAGGGAGACTATTTCAGGGGGACGTATTTTGGGGAGGACTCTTTGGTTGCAGTCCTATTTTGAGGCGGGAGTGTTACAGGACAGACTATTTCAGGAGTGCTACTTTGAGGGTGTTTTGCCAATTATCAAGCCTAGCATAAAGGACACAGCCAGCCTCAAGATGAACCGATAACCAAATTAAATTTGACACTAAAGGGTTGCTACACGGGTGATCACTGGGGGTACAAGTCAATCGGGTTACACATAATTGACATCAATCACAACGATCCCAACAACGACACCGCACGACCACCAATGGCTGCAATAAACACTGAAATACAGTCTCCCATAGAAGGGATGGGAGACAACCAGGTCAACAAGCCAAATACATAAGACCAAGAAAGCCAGATACTGAATCTCTACAAAGCCCACATTGACAAAAGCCAGACCTGAAGAGCCCAGTTCCAGGGAGTCGAGAGATCCTTCCCCAACAGAAAATTCTCCAGAATGCATCCACCACACAGACAGCCAGTCCACACTTCCTGCAAGTGGTCCCAGCTTTTATCCTCTCCATGGGACACCTGACCTGTCTTTACTTAATGCAGAACACCTGGGGCACATTTACCTAATGGCTCTCCCTGCAAAGCCAGAGGGAAGTTTAAAGGGAAACTCACCACCACTTTGTGAAGGACTGTGGAAATCGCCCCTATGTCAACCTTAATTTGGGGCTTGGGGTGGGAACCCCAGCATTTCAGAGGGGCACGAGTTTAAGGGGGAATATTTTGGGGGGATTATTTCAGAGAGTGAGTTATTGCGGGAGGGACTACTTCAGGGAGACTCTTTTGAAGGCACTATTGCAGGGGGGAATATGGCAGGGGGGACTATTTGGGGAGGAACTGTTTCAGGCGGGGCTATTTCAAGGCAGGGGAGTGTTACTGGACAGACTATTTCGGAAGACTCTTCAGGGGCAGTATTTTCAGGGGTCCCAAAATGTGATGGGAGGCCACAGGAAAGAAGAGTCCACAGGACAAACATAGGCCAGAAACAAGCAGGTGCCGGTAGGGGGTGCACGTTCTGATGGGCATTAGAGTCTGAAAAGGACTGGGAAGACAAAAAAAGAGTGGGAGGCCATGTGGGAATTACAAATGGAGAAATCACGAGGAAAAAAAAAAAAAAAAAAAAAAGAGGAGAAGTCCTGCGGGCACATGTTGGAGGAAAAACAGGTTGAGGGAGCAAGACAGAGGAAGAGAGATAATGATGGGCCGAGACTAGAAAGGCAGAGAGAGAGAGAGAAATCAAATGTGGGGGGAAAGGAAGGTGGAAAGGAGGGAGAGCAAGAGAAGGTTAAAAAGGCAGAGAGCATAAGGGGAAGAGAGAGCAAGAGAGAGAGAAAGGGAGAGGGAGCGGGACGGGCTACAAATTGAAAGGGAAAAGGCCACGGAGCAGAAGAGAATGGAACAGGGATCTGGGCACAGGGTTATAGCAGGAAAGAGCACCACCGAGACGGGTATGGATCTCTACAGGCAAAATGCTTGGCAGAGGATGGAGGACCGAGAGAAGAAGGGAAAAGGGGAAAAGGAAGAGGCAGTGAGGAAGTGATGGAGAAAGAAACAGTAGCAACTGAGAGATGAGAAGAGGGACAGGTCCGAGGCAGAGAGGTGGAGAAAGAGCATCAAGCCAGGGATGGGAACAGGCCAGATGGATCAGGAGAGAGGAGGCAGCACTGAGGCATCCAGAAGACAGGTGAGCAACAGGGAGACAGAGAGCAGGAGACGACTGCGGAAGAAATAGAGACGGGGGGTGGGATGCTGGCCTAGAACCAACAAGAGCAACAGAGAGAAAGACAGACGGGTGGAGAACGAGAAAAGACAGAAGAGAGAACAAGAGAGAGAGATGAAGCAACCAACAGATTCAAAGTCTTCCATCGATTCAATTCTTCAAAGAGCACGTCAAGGCAGGAACGCAGGCAGTGCAGAAAAGCTGCAAGAGACCTAAAAGAGAGGCTGGAAGAGAAATAAAGACCAGAAAAATGTGGTATCCAAAACGGGGTGGGAGGCTGAAACGGGGTGGGAGGCTGGAGGGCAGTAGAGGCCAGAAAAAAATGGAGGCCGAAAATAGATGGGAGGCTGAAACAGGGTGGGAGGCTGGAGGGCAGTAGAGGCCAGGAAAAAATGGAGGCGGAAAATAGGTGGGAGGCTGAAACAGGGTGGGAGGCTGGAGGTCAGTAGAGGCCAGAAAAAAATGGAGGCCGAAAATAGGTAGGAGGCTGAAACAGGGTGGGAGGCTGGAGAGCAGTAGAGGCCTGGAAAAAATGGAGGCCGAAAATAGGTGGGAGGCTGAAACAGGGTGGGAGGCTGGAGTGCAGTAGAGGCCAGAAAAAAATGGAGGCCGAAAAGAGGTGGGAGGCTGAAAATGGGTGGGAGGCTGGAGGGCAGTAGAGGCCAGAAAAAAATGGAGGCCGAAAATAGGTGGGAGGCTGAAACAGGGTGGGAGGCTGGAGGGCAGTAGAGGCCAGAAAAAAATGGAGGCCGAAGAGCGGTGGGAGGCTGAAACGGGGTGGGAGGCTGGAGGGCAGTAGAGGCCAGGAAAAAAATGGAGGCCGAAAATGGGTGGGAGGTTGAAATGGGGTGGGACACTGGAGGGCATTAGAGGCCAGGAAATAATGGAGGCCGAAAAGGGGTGGGAGGCTGAAATGGGGTGGGAGGCTGGAGGGCAGTAGAGGCCAGAAAAAAATGGAGGCCGTGATAAAGTGGGAGGCTGGAGAGCAGTGGAGGCCAGGAAAAAAATGGAGACAAAAAAAAGAAAAAAGGTGGGAGACTGAAACAGAGTGGAAGCCTGCAGGGCAGTAGAGAGTAGAAAAAAATTGGAGACCAATAAAAGGTGGGGTGTTGAAATGGAGTGTGAAGCCAGGGGCAGGTAGAGGCAAGAAAAATCAGAGATGGCAAGAGGGAGGAATGGAGGGAGGCAGGGTGGGAACGAGGAAGGCAGGCTGCAAAAGGCTGCAAAATAAAGAGAGGAAGTTATATAGGGAGGGAGTCAGGCTTCAAGAGAGAGGGAGGAAGGCAGGCCTCAAGAGGCTGGAAGAGGGAGGCAGGCCTCAAGAGGCTGGAAGAGGGAGGCAGGCCTCAAGAGGCTGGAAGAGGGAGGCAGGCAGGCAGTCTACAAGAGGCTGCAAGACGGAGGGAGGGAGGGAGGGAGGGAGGGAGGGAGGGAGGGAGGGAGGGAGGGAGGGAGGGAGGGAGGGTGCAAGAGGCTGCAAGAGAGAGGGAGGCAGGCAGGCAGACTGAAAGAGGCTGCAAGACGGAGGAAAGAAGGTATATATGGAGGGAGGGAAAAAGGTAGGCTGCAAGAAGGAGGGAGGCATGCAAGTTAAAGAGGCTGAAAGAGGGAGGCATGAAGACAGGCTGCAAGAGGCTGCAAGAGGGCGGGAGGCAGGGAGCCAGGTTGCAAGATCAAGGGAGGCATGCAGGCAGGCATTGTGCAAGAGGATGCAAGAGGGAGGGAGGCAGACAGGCACGCTGAAAATGACTGCACGAGGGAGGGAAGGACGCAGCCAGGAAGCCTGCAAGAGGATGCCAGCGGCATGGAGGCAGGCAGGCCAGCAGGGTGCAAGAGGCTGCAAGAGGGAGGGAGCAGGCAGGCCAGCAGGGTGCAAGAGGCTGCAAGAGGGAGGGAGCAGGCAAGAGTAAGGGAGGGAGACAGGCAGGCTGCAAGAGTTTGAAAGAGAGTACAAGGCAGTCAGGCAGGCTGCAAGAGGCTACAAGTCAGGGGGAGGCAGGCAGGCCGGCAGGGTGCAAGAGGCTGCAAGAGGGAAGGAGGCAGGCAGGCCGGCAGGGTGCAAGAGGATGCAAGAGGGAGGGATGCAGGCAGGCAGGCAGGCAAGCTGCAAGAGGCTGCAAGAGGAAGGCAGGAAGGAAAGAGTAAGGGAGGGAGGCAGACAGGCTGCAAGACGCTGAAAGCGGGTGGGAGGCAGTCAGGCAGGCTGCAAGAGGCTACAAGAGGGCGGGAGGCAGGGAGCCAGGTTGCAAGATCAAGGGAGGCACGCAGGCAGGCATTGTGCAAGAGGATGCAAGAGGGATGGAAGCAGGCAGGCTGGCAGGCTGCAAGAGTCTGCAAGAGGGGGGGAGGCAGGCAGGCAAGCGGCAAGAGGCTGCAAGAGGGAGGGAGCAGGCAAGAGTAAGGGAGGGAGGCAGACAGGCTGCAAGAGTTTGAAAGAGGGTAGGAGGCAGGCAGGCAGGCTGCAAGATGCTACAGGAGGGGGGGAGGCAGGCAGGCAGGCTGCAAGAGGGAGGGAGGCTTGGCGTAAGCGAAGGACGGGAAAAAGTGGAGGCGCACATGGAGTGGAAGGAGCAAAATGACTGGCAGGCTGCAGGAAAGTGGAGGCCTAGACGCCACAGGGCAAATTTCTGCCAGGAAAGCGGAGATGCCGGAAGGAGGTGCACGCTCTGATGGGCATTAGTGTTTGAAAAGGGCTGGATAGCCAAAAAGGGATGAGAGGCCCTGGTGGAATTAGAGACGGTGAAATCACTTAGAAAAGGAAGGGGGGGGGGGATCTACAGGCATATGTTGGAAGCAAAACAGGATCACAGAGCAAGACAGAGGAAGAGAGGTAATGATGGGTCGAGACTAGAAAGACAGAGAGAAATCACCTGTGGGGGGAAAGGAAGGTGGGAAGGAGGGAGAGCAAGGGACGGTCAAGAAGACAGAGGGATTGAAGGCAAGAGAGAGCAAGAGATTCAGAAAGGGAGAGGGATCGGGACGGGCTACAAGCTGAAAGGGAAAGGCCCACGGAGCAGAAGGGAAGGGCACGGGAGCTGGGCACGAGTTTGTACTAGGAAAGAACACCACCGAGAGGGGTATGGATCTCTACAGGCAAAATGCTTGGCAGAGGATGGAGGACCGAGAGAAGAAGGGAAAAGGGGAAAAGGAAGAGGCAGTGAGGAAGTGATGGAGAAAGAAACAGTAGCAACTGAGAGATGAGAAGAGGGACAGGTCCGAGGCAGAGAGGTGGAGAAAGAGCATTAAGCCAGGGATGGGAGCAGGCCAGATGGATCAGGAAAAAGAGGAGGCAGCAAGCACTGAGGCATCCAGAAGACAGGTGAGCAACAGGGAGACAGAGAGCGGGAGACGACTGCGGAAGAAATAGAGACGGGGAGTGGGATGCTGGCCTAGAACCAACAAGAACAACAGAGAGAAAGACAGACGGGTGGAGAACGAGAAAAGACAGAAGAGAGATCAAGAGAGAGAGATGAAGCAATCAGTAGATTCAAATTCTTCCATCGATTCAATTCTTCAAAGAGCACATCTAGGCAGGAACGCAGGCAGTGCAGAAAAGCTGCAAGAGACCTAAAAGAGAGGCTGGAAGGGAAATACAGGCCAGAAAAATGTTGTATCCCAAATGGGGTCTGAGGCTGGAGGGCTGTAGAGGCCAGAAAAAATTGGATGCCGACAAAAGGTGGGAGGCTGAAATGGAGTGGGTGGCCAGGGGGAGATAAAGGCCAAAAAAATGTGGGAGGCTGAAACATGGTGGGAGGCCGCCCGGGGGGGGGGGGGGGGGGGGGGTGTAGAGACCAAAAAAAGTGGTGGCTGCAAAGGGGAGGGAGGCTTAGGGGAAGTTGAGGGCAGGAAAACATGGAGGCCAAACGGTGTGGAAGGACCAAAATGGGTGGGAGGCCCCGGGAAAGTAGGCCTTAGAATAAAGGGGAGTGTATTATGTGGAAACTATTTGGGGGCGGACAGTTTCAGTGGGACTGTTTTGGGGTCTAAATATTTCAGGGGGTATCGTTTCAGGGGAATTGATACGGAGGGTCTATTTCAGGGAGGCTATTTGGAGACTCCTTTGGGGGAGTATTTTGGTGGGTGTATTTAGGAGGGATATTTAACGGACGACTATTTGACGGGGGAGTATTTTAAGAGCAGAGCATTACAGGGGGATTATTTCCAGGGGGATGTCTTTCGAGGGATCTATTTCAGAGGGAGTGCTTCAGGGGAGAGCATTTGAGGGGAGACTATTCCAGGAGAAAGGATTTGGGGAGGACCGTTTCTGGGGAGAACATTTTGGGGGGGGAGTACTGGTGGAGGTAGATTTTCCAGGGAGAGTGTTTTGTGGCAGGAGAGTTATGGCAGGTACTGTTTCAGGGGGACTATTTATTGGGGAAAACTATTTCAGGGGTACTGTGGAGGACTCTTCCTGAGGAAGTGTTATGGGAGGGACAGTTTCAGGGAGACTATTTCAGGGGGACGTATTTTGGGGAGGACTCTTTGGTTGCAGTCCTATTTTGAGGCGGGAGTGTTACAGGACAGACTATTTCAGGAGTGCTACTTTGAGGGTGTTTTGCCAATTATCAGGCCTAGCATAAAGGACACAGCCAGCCTCAAGATGAACCGATAACCAAATTAAATTTGACACTAAAGGGTTGCTACACGGGTGATCACTGGGGGTACAAGTCAATCGGGTTACACATAATTGACATCAATCACAACGATCCCAACAACGACACCGCACGACCACCAATGGCTGCAATAAACACTGAAATACAGTCTCCCATAGAAGGGATGGGAGACAACCAGGTCAACAAGCCAAATACATAAGACCAAGAAAGCCAGATACTGAATCTCTACAAAGCCCACATTGACAAAAGCCAGACCTGAAGAGCCCAGTTCCAGGGAGTCGAGAGATCCTTCCCCAACAGAAAATTCTCCAGAATGCATCCACCACACAGACAGCCAGTCCACACTTCCTGCAAGTGGTCCCAGCTTTTATCCTCTCCATGGGACACCTGACCTGTCTTTACTTAATGCAGAACACCTGGGGCACATTTACCTAATGGCTCTCCCTGCAAAGCCAGAGGGAAGTTTAAAGGGAAACTCACCACCACTTTGTGAAGGACTGTGGAAATCGCCCCTATGTCAACCTTAATTTGGGGCTTGGGGTGGGAACCCCAGCATTTCAGAGGGGCACGAGTTTAAGGGGGAATATTTTGGGGGGATTATTTCAGAGAGTGAGTTATTGCGGGAGGGACTACTTCAGGGAGACTCTTTTGAAGGCACTATTGCAGGGGGGAATATGGCAGGGGGGACTATTTGGGGAGGAACTGTTTCAGGCGGGGCTATTTCAAGGCAGGGGAGTGTTACTGGACAGACTATTTCGGAAGACTCTTCAGGGGCAGTATTTTCAGGGGTCCCAAAATGTGATGGGAGGCCACAGGAAAGAAGAGTCCACAGGACAAACATAGGCCAGAAACAAGCAGGTGCCGGTAGGGGGTGCACGTTCTGATGGGCATTAGAGTCTGAAAAGGGCTGGGAAGACAAAAAAAGAGTGGGAGGCCATGTGGGAATTACAAATGGAGAAATCACTAGGAAAAAAAAAAAAAAAAAGAGGAGAAGTCCTGCGGGCACATGTTGGAGGAAAAACAGGTTGAGGGAGCAAGACAGAGGAAGAGAGATAATGATGGGCCGAGACTAGAAAGGCAGAGATAGAGAGAGAGAAATCAAATGTGGGGGGAAAGGAAGGTGGAAAGGAGGGAGAGCAAGAGAAGGTTAAAAAGGCAGAGAGCATAAGGGGAAGAGAGAGCAAGAGAGAGAGAAAGGGAGAGGGAGCGGGACGGGCTACAAATTGAAAGGCAAAAGGCCACGGAGCAGAAGAGAATGGAACAGGGATCTGGGCACAGGGTTATAGCAGGAAAGAGCACCACCGAGACGGGTATGGATCTCTACAGGCAAAATGCTTGGCAGAGGATGGAGGACCGAGAGAAGAAGGGAAAAGGGGAAAAGGAAGAGGCAGTGAGGAAGTGATGGAGAAAGAAACAGTAGCAACTGAGAGATGAGAAGAGGGACAGGTCCGAGGCAGAGAGGTGGAGAAAGAGCATCAAGCCAGGGATGGGAACAGGCCAGACGGATCAGGAGAGAGGAGGCAGCACTGAGGCATCCAGAAGACAGGTGAGCAACAGGGAGACAGAGAGCAGGAGACGACTGCGGAAGAAATAGAGACGGGGGGTGGGATGCTGGCCTAGAACCAACAAGAGCAACAGAGAGAAAGACAGACGGGTGGAGAACGAGAAAAGACAGAAGAGAGAACAAGAGAGAGAGATGAAGCAACCAACAGATTCAAAGTCTTCCATCGATTCAATTCTTCAAAGAGCACGTCAAGGCAGGAACGCAGGCAGTGCAGAAAAGCTGCAAGAGACCTAAAAGAGAGGCTGGAAGAGAAATAAAGACCAGAAAAATGTGGTATCCAAAACGGGGTGGGAGGCTGAAACGGGGTGGGAGGCTGGAGGGCAGTAGAGGCCAGAAAAAAATGGAGGCCGAAAATAGGTGGGAGGCTGAAAAAGGGTGGGAGGCTGGAGGGCAGTAGAGGCCAGGAAAAAATGGAGGCGGAAAATAGGTGGGAGGCTGAAACAGGGTGGGAGGCTGGAGGGCAGTAGAGGCCAGAAAAAAATGGAGGCCGAAGAGCGGTGGGAGGCTGAAACAGGGTGGGAGGCTGGAGGGCAGTAGAGGCCAGAAAAAAATGGAGGCCGAAGAGCGGTGGGAGGCTGAAACGGGGTGGGAGGCTGGAGGGCAGTAGAGGCCAGGGAAAAAATGGAGGCCGAAAATGGGTGGGAGGCTGAAATGGGGTGGGACACTGGAGGGCAGTAGAGGCCAGGAAATAATGGAGGCCGAAAAGGGGTGGGAGGCTGAAATGGGGTGGGAGGCTGGAGGGCAGTAGAGGCCAGAAAAAATGGAGGCCGAAAAGAGGTGGGAGGCTGGAGAGCAGTGGAGGCCAGGAAAAAAATGGAGACAAAAAAAAGAAAAAAGGTGGGAGACTGAAACAGAGTGGAAGCCTGCAGGGCAGTAGAGAGTAGAAAAAATTGGAGACCAATAAAAGGTGGGGTGTTGAAATGGAGTGTGAAGCCAGGGGCAGGTAGAGGCAAGAAAAATCAGAGATGGCAAGAGGGAGGAATGGAGGGAGGCAGGGTGGGAACGAGGAAGGCAGGCTGCAAAAGGCTGCAAAATAAAGAGAGGAAGTTATATAGGGAGGGAGTCAGGCTTCAAGAGAGAGGGAGGGAGGCAGGCCTCAAGAGGCTGGAAGAGGGAGGCAGGCAGGCAGTCTACAAGAGGCTGCAAGACGGAGGGAGGGAGGGAGGGAGGGAGGGTGCAAGAGGCTGCAAGAGAGAGGGAGGCAGGCAGGCAGACTGAAAGAGGCTGCAAGACGGAGGAAAGAAGGTATATATGGAGGGAGGGAAAAAGGTAGGCTGCAAGAAGGAGGGAGGCATGCAAGTTAAAGAGGCTGAAAGAGGGAGGCATGAAGACAGGCTGCAAGAGGCTGCAAGAGGGCGGGAGGCAGGGAGCCAGGTTGCAAGATCAAGGGAGGCATGCAGGCAGGCATTGTGCAAGAGGATGCAAGAGGGAGGGAGGCAGACAGGCACGCTGAAAATGACTGCACGAGGGAGGGAAGGACGCAGCCAGGAAGCCTGCAAGAGGATGCCAGCGGCATGGAGGCAGGCAGGCCAGCAGGGTGCAAGAGGCTGCAAGAGGGAGGGAGCAGGCAGGCCAGCAGGGTGCAAGAGGCTGCAAGAGGGAGGGAGCAGGCAAGAGTAAGGGAGGGAGACAGGCAGGCTGCAAGAGTTTGAAAGAGAGTACAAGGCAGTCAGGCAGGCTGCAAGAGGCTACAAGTCAGGGGGAGGCAGGCAGGCCGGCAGGGTGCAAGAGGCTGCAAGAGGGAAGGAGGCAGGCAGGCCGGCAGGGTGCAAGAGGCTGCAAGAGGGAGGGATGCAGGCAGGCAGGCAGGGTGCAAGAGGCTGCAAGAGGGAGGGAGGGAGGCAGGCAGGCAGGCAAGCTGCAAGAGGCTGCAAGAGGAAGGCAGGAAGGAAAGAGTAAGGGAGGGAGGCAGACAGGCTGCAAGACGCTGAAAGCGGGTGGGAGGCAGTCAGGCAGGCTGCAAGAGGCTACAAGAGGGCGGGAGGCAGGGAGCCAGGTTGCAAGATCAAGGGAGGCACGCAGGCAGGCATTGTGCAAGAGGATGCAAGAGGGATGGAAGCAGGCAGGCTGGCAGGCTGCAAGAGTCTGCAAGAGGGGGGGAGGCAGGCAGGCAAGCGGCAAGAGGCTGCAAGAGGGAGGGAGCAGGCAAGAGTAAGGGAGGGAGGCAGACAGGCTGCAAGAGTTTGAAAGAGGGTAGGAGGCAGGCAGGCAGGCTGCAAGATGCTACAGGAGGGGGGGAGGCAGGCAGGCAGGCTGCAAGAGGGAGGGAGGCTTGGCGTAAGCGAAGGACGGGAAAAAGTGGAGGCGCACATGGAGTGGAAGGAGCAAAATGACTGGCAGGCTGCAGGAAAGTGGAGGCCTAGACGCCACAGGGCAAATTTCTGCCAGGAAAGCGGAGATGCCGGAAGGAGGTGCACGCTCTGATGGGCATTAGTTTTTGAAAAGGGCTGGATAGCCAAAAAGGGATGAGAGGCCCTGGTGGAATTAGAGACGGTGAAATCACTTAGAAAAGGAAGGGGGGGGGGGATCTACAGGCATATGTTGGAAGCAAAACAGGATCACAGAGCAAGACAGAGGAAGAGAGGTAATGATGGGTCGAGACTAGAAAGACAGAGAGAAATCACCTGTGGGGGGAAAGGAAGGTGGGAAGGAGGGAGAGCAAGGGACGGTCAAGAAGACAGAGGGATTGAAGGCATGAGAGAGCAAGAGATTCAGAAAGGGAGAGGGATCGGGACGGGCTACAAGCTGAAAGGGAAAGGCCCACGGAGCAGAAGGGAAGGGCACGGGAGCTGGGCACGAGTTTGTACTAGGAAAGAACACCACCGAGAGGGGTATGGATCTCTACAGGCAAAATGCTTGGCAGAGGATGGAGGACCGAGAGAAGAAGGGAAAAGGGGAAAAGGAAGAGGCAGTGAGGAAGTGATGGAGAAAGAAACAGTAGCAACTGAGAGATGAGAAGAGGGACAGGTCCGAGGCAGAGAGGTGGAGAAAGAGCATCAAGCCAGGGATGGGAGCAGGCCAGATGGATCAGGAAAAAGAGGAGGCAGCACTGAGGCATCCAGAAGACAGGTGAGCAACAGGGAGACAGAGAGCGGGAGACGACTGCGGAAGAAATAGAGACGGGGAGTGGGATGCTGGCCTAGAACCAACAAGAACAACAGAGAGAAAGACAGACGGGTGGAGAACGAGAAAAGACAGAAGAGAGATCAAGAGAGAGAGATGAAGCAATCAGTAGATTCAAATTCTTCCATCGATTCAATTCTTCAAAGAGCACATCTAGGCAGGAACGCAGGCAGTGCAGAAAAGCTGCAAGAGACCTAAAAGAGAGGCTGGAAGAGAAATAAAGACCAGAAAAATGTGGTATCCAAAATGGGGTGGGAGGCTGAAACGGGGTGGGAGGCTGGAGGGCAGTAGAGGCCAGAAAATATTGGAGGCCATAAAAAAGGTGGGAGCCTGAAAGGGGGTGGGAGGCTGGAGGGCAGTACAGGCCAGAAAACATTGTAGGCTGAAGAAAGGTGATCAGCTGAAACAGGGTGGGAGGCTAAAAACATAAGTAGAGGCCAGAAAATACTGGAGGCTGAAAGCAGGAGGGGATTGGAGAAAGTAGAGTTCAAGTGTAATTGGAGGCCAAATAGAGGTGGAAGGACCAAAATGTGTGAGAGACTGCAAGGAAGCAGACATTAGAATTATCTTATTTCGTGAGGTGGGGGGAAGAAGTATTTAGCAGGCAGTGGTGGAGTGGTATTTCGCAGGAGCGCAGCAGTATCTTGTTTGATATCAAAGGTAAGTTTTATATTGAGGGGGAGTGTTATATCTCCGGTGGGGCAGAGAGTTTTATAATGGGGGGTAGGGTGGAGTATGCGAGGAGTAATATTATTGGAGGTAGTATTATATCCGGGGTGGGGGGGTGGAGTGCTGAGTGAGTGTTCTTTCTCAGGGCCATAGTAACATTTCACACGGGGGGGGGGGGGGGGGGGGGGCATCTCACATGGGGGGGCGAGCCTTACTTCAGCAGGGGTCAGGGAGAGCATTATTGGGGGGGGGGTCGGGGAGGAGTGCATTATTTCACTGGGAGGCATAGTAGTATTCCAAGGGGGGTGGGTATAATATTTCCAGGGGTATTATTGGGCGAGTATTATTTGGAAGGGTGTATTATTCTACCGGCTGGGTGGGGGAAGGAAGGGCGGCGTGAGGGGCGGGGATTTTTTCCTAGCAGTATCATTTTGGTGGTGGAGCCGTATTTCACGGGCAGAAGCATTGTTATTTCGGGGGCGGGGGGGGGACTATTTTTGGGGACCATTATTTCGGGGGGTGGGGGGGAATTCTTATTTCAGGGGGGGACTATTATTTCACGGGGGGTCCAGGGGTGGCAGGAGTATTATTTCGCAGGGATATATTTTGAAGTTGGAGCATTTCCAAGTGATTATTTGCTGGGGGACTTTTTAGAGGGGACTATTTTACAGGAAGTGTTTCAGGGTAGGGTATTTGAGGGGATCGTTTCTGTGGGGAGCCTGGGGGGGGGCAGTATTGGTGGGGTCGGCATTTACAGGGCGAGTATTTTAGGGCAGGAGTGGTGTGGTGAAAGAGCGCCAAGGCAGCGATGGGCAGCAGGGCGGGGGGATCAGCAAGGAGAGGAGGCAGCACGGAGGCATCTAGAAGAGAGGTGAGCGACAGGGAGCTGGACAGCAGGAGACGACTGCGGAAGAGAGAGACAGGCAGTAGGATGCTGGCCTGGAACCAACAAGAGTAACACAGAGAAGGACAGACTTGGAGCATGAGAGAAGGCAGGAAGAGAGAACAAGAGAGAGAGAAGAAGCCATCAACAGTCGAGACAGGGAGCAGCACAAAGGGTCTGAGAGAGGGCGAGGTGAACAGGGTGGAGGACGGGGACAGGGAGATACAGGAGCAGGGGAGGCATGAGCGAGGTCACAGGATAGAGGCAGGAAGACTAGGAAGGAGGGAAATGGGCAGGCAGGCACATGGAGCGGCAGACAGGCTCGCCGAGGATAACAATGCCTGGGAACAGGCCAGAGAAAGCTGTGGGCAAAAAGAGACCCCAAAGCCGATCTGAAACAAGAACTGAACAAGGAAAATAACAGCGCTAGGTTACAGGAGAGAAAGGGAGGATGAAACAAAGGAAGGAGAGAGAGCAGGACCAAGCATCTAGAAAAAAGGAAGAGCTAGACAAAAACCACAACAGGGAGTGGGATCAGGAAAGAAGGAGAGCACAGATATAGGGAAGCAAAAACAACAACAACAAAAAAAAATCACAGCAGCATGGGATAGAGAGGGGGCCAGGGGACAGCCCAAAACGTCCAAGAGGGGCAACAGGGCCCGAGGGTCCGCGACTCACCGCAGGTGTCGCTCTCAGCGCTGCCAGGAAAAATTTGCCAATTCAGACCCTTCTTTCTCCTTCTCTCCTCCTTTCCTTTTCTGGAGGTGCAGTCGCTCAGCTGCCCTCCACCTCAAAGAACACGCGGGTGTCTCTCGGCTCTTACAAAACGCAGCTTCCTGCACGTGTGGCCTCGCTCGCACGCTGCGCGGCCGTACCGCGCTCTGGGTGACGCGCACGGACCCTGATGGCACGCTGGCGGTCCGGCCCGCTGCGGACTGTACAGAGGGCTCCTGCCTCGCCCAGAGAGGCAGGCTCTCTCTTCCTGCAGTGGAAGGCAGCTGCTGCCCACATGCCCTTGATTTTCTTCTTTCCCTTTCTCAGGCCTCTCCAGCTTCAGCTGTGACAGCTCCTGTCCACAGCCAGAAAACGTCCCAGGGGCCTGTCCCTTCTCACCTCTCTGCTGCGAGGAGCACAAGGGCAGGCAGAGAACCCCACACAGTTCTGAAGTGGGTCCAGTCGACAGCATCCCCAGGGAAGGAACAGGCAAGCGCGGCCCCGGTGAGGCCTCTGGGAGAAGGTGAAGCGACTGCCGTTATTACCGTAGATCGCCCCTGGCCGGAGCCCCCCTTCCACTGGGGCTCCTGCGGAGGCGCCAAGGGCCGGCTTGCCGCCATCCCCGCGGGGCTCGGGGGTGACCTGGGGCTACGGGACGGGCTTCAGGGTGAGGTGCGAGACCTGGGGCCAGGACACGGTGCGGGCGAGGCCAGTGCCAGCTCAAGGGGAGCTCTGGCAAGCTGGGGAGGCACCCAGCACCAACCCCCGGGGGACACCCATCTTCTTCCCCTCTGCCTTTGTCCCAGCTCTCGGGTAACTCCCTGGGGCTCCCCCGGCCCGGATCACCTCCAGGAGAGCCGAGGCCTGACACAGCAGGCGGTGTGAAGCTTCCTGCCCCACCGCTGCCGTGTGGCCAGCGGGCAGGAGGGGCCCCCACACCTGCCAAAGGGGCTGGCCGGCCTCACCGGCGGCCTCGGCCCTCGCCCACCCCCAGGAATCACGCCCAGCAAGCCTCACGCTGCGGCAGCAGGAAGGCGGCTCTGGCGGTGCCGCACACCTGTGCGGGGCCGGCGCTGCAGTCCTGCCCTTCGCGCACCGAGCGCCCGCCGGCAGCGTGACGTGGGGCGGCGGCAGCATTTCCTTACCAGGAGGGGGCACCGAGCGTGGCCGCATCCCCCCATGGGCATCGGAGCATCGCACTGACGTTGCTGGCGGGTGGCAGCGTGGGGCACGGGGCCACCTCTGTGTCGCTTGCCTGACAGCAGCGGTGAGCGCGGGCGGGCGCCGGCGAGCGCCACCCCCCGCGCGAGCGGCGGCCGAGCGGCACGTCACTGCGCACACGCTCTCGAGGAACGGGCACGACGCTTGGTGGGGAGCAGCTGGAAGCCCCCGGGAATCCACGTGAAAGCGGCAACAAAACTATCCCTCGTGCTGCGCCACAAGGGCCGCGGCGGTAGCGAGGACTGCGCCGCGCTACGGGCGCCCACGAGCCGTGCGGCTGCCTGACAGCCGAGTCTGCAGAACCTACAGCTCCTGGCACGCGCTGGCCAACGCGGCACGGCCGCCTGCACGCCAAGCGCTGTAAGACCCCGCATCCCAGCGTGACCCAGGGAACCAACGCGGCTGGCCAGAAACCCCACACGCCAGGACCACAGCTCCCGCTGGGTTGCGAGAGGCGGTTTTCTCTGCTTTCTGACCCTGCAGCAACACCGTTGCTCACCCCTCCGAACCCCCACCAGTGCACCCAGAAGCCTCACCACCGGCTCGGGGCAGCCCCTGCCACCACCTCCAACACTGCCACCCTGCAGGCACCGCCATCCTCCCCAGGAGCTGCCAGCTGATGGCACGGCTCCACTCACCTTCTCCCTCGGTGCAGCCAGGGCCCAGCAATGCTCAGCGACTGCTCTGCTCCTCCCTTGGTTGACACCGACCCCTCCGACGGCTGCCTTGCTCTTAACAGCAGCACCCGCCCCGCCCCGCCCCGCCCCTCCACCCGGAGCAAGCCCTTTACAGGGAGGGGCCGCTGCCATCAGCCTCACTGCCCACACCTGGGGCCCCTCCAGCCCCAGCCCACAGCTGGAGGCCATCACCCACCCCCACAGAGCATCATCACCCCTCCCAGCCCCTCACCTGGGGCAAAGGAAGCACAAAAGGCAGCCGGCAGCCAGCAAGTGTTTATTCAGTCACACACAGAACAAGTCCCAGAAGGGAGTGAGTCTGCTCCGGGGCTCAGGGCCCCTAATGCTGCCCCTGCTCCTGGTACACCTTGGCGCTTGTTCCCGGAGCCACGCTCCTCAGTCCAGCCGGGAACAGTCAGTCGGTTCCTGGAGCAACAAGCTGCAGGGCAGAGCTGGAAACTGCCAAACATGAGGAGCAAGATGCAGGACACAAGAAGACAGAAGAAAGGTGGCAGCTAGCTGACTAGTACAGGGGTAGAGAGAAAACAAGAGATGAGCAATGGGGCGGTGAGAGGATGGGGACAGGGAACCCAACGTGGATATGCAGAAAAAAAAGCAGCAGGGAGAGAAGAAAACAGGCAAAAAAAAAGCTGGGATGGGTGGCACAACAGACATGGAGGGGAAAAAAAAAAGGGGGGGGAGCAGGGAGCTAGACCAAGCAAGATGGAAGAAAGACCAAAAAGCTCCAGAGAACAGGGCACAGAGGGAGGAAAAAGCAACAGCGATGGGGAGTCAGGACAGCAAACCATGGGAAGGAACACAAAACAAATCACATCGCTACATGTGACAGGGCAGAGAAGGAAGAATTAGGAAACAGGGACAGAGACACAGAAAAAAAGAGACCTGGAGCCAAAAACTAATCCTGATGCATACAGAAAGAAGGGGGGTGGGGGTGGGGGTGGGGGGGTGTATTCTAAAACAGGGGAAACAGAGACAGAGAGATGGAGAAAAGACAAAAGCAACAGACTACAAGGCATCGAGAGAGGAATTACTGAATAGTAACAGAGCGCCAGCCAGAAACAGGCCACAAAGCAGCAAAGATCACAGGGGGTACGGGGCACAGAGGAAGGAATTCGCAAACCTGGCACAAGGAGCCAGACAGAGAGAGAGCGAGGCAAAAATTAAATGGTGAAAAGAGACAGACCGCAGGGCAGAGGGAGGAATTGATAAACAGGGACAGGGCACCCAGCAGAGCATGATGGAGAACAGGGAAAAAAAAATAGCAGCAAGCTACAGGGAAGAGGGAGGAATTAAAGACCAGTGACTGGAAGACAGACAGCGACACATGGAGAGAGAGAAGACAAAAGAGCGATGGGCAACAAGATGGATAGGGAGGAAATGAAAAACAGCAGAAGGGAGTCAGCCAGAGAGAAAGACACGGAGGAAAAAGGCCAGACAGGCTATGAGGGACGGAGGTAGGAATGAAAAACGGGGGACAGGGAGCAGGAAAGAGAGAGATGGAGATCGCAGGGAATAGCAGCGGGTGCAGGAAGAAGAAAGGGGCATCAATAGGAACAGGGAGCTGGACAGAGAGGGATGGAGAAAGGCAACAAGAGCGGCAGGGTACAGGGCAGAGAAAGGGAAGACCTACAAGACGGGGACAGGGAGATGCTCCAAGCAAGACGGAAGATACGGGTGAGCAAAAAAAGTTGAGCAGCACCAGAAAGAGAGGAGTCTAGGAGAAAGACAGGGAGGGACCAGGCCACACAAGAGGGATGAGAGGGGCCCAAGAGCTCGGGACTTACTGCAGTTCTCCGCGCTGCCGTGAGAATTTGACAGGTCAGACTCCTCCTTCTGTTTGCCTTCTCCCTTCCTCTTCTACAGCTCCAGGTGCCTGGCTGTCCTCCACTTAGGAGAAGATGTAGGTGTCTCACAGCTCTTACGAGATGAGGCCTGCTAGACACAGAACCTCATTCAATCACACACTACGTGCAGGAGTAGGACAGAGGAAAGAGCGAGAAACCGAGAAGTGAGGAGCAGAACGGAAGGATCGAGAGAGAAATGGACTGAGGAGTGATGCAAAAGGTACAGAACAAGCAGTCAGAAGTGCAGACAGAAAAAGAAAAGGGAGCAGCAAGACGAGAGAGAAAGTGAGAGAGGAAGGGGGAGCAAGGCAGAAGAAAAGAAAGAAAAGATCTAGAGAAGAAGAAAAAAAAAATCACAGCATGGGAAAGAGAAGGGCGGGAAGGGACTGGGACATACAAGGGGGGCGACAGGGCCCCGAGGGCCCGGGACTCACCGCGGCTCTCGCTCCCGGCACTGCCGGGAGAACTGGACAGGTCAGATGCTTCTTTCTCCTTCCTTCCTCCTGCCCCTCCTCTTCTTCTGAAACTCCACTCGCCCGGCTGACCTCCCCCTAAAAGAATACGCGGGTGTCTCTCGGCTCTTACAAGACGTGGCTTCCGACACACGCAGCCTCGCTCGCTCGCTCGCTCCGCGGCCGTTCCGCGCCTGGGTCCGGCCCGCTGCGGACTGTGCAGAGGGCTCCTCGCTCACCCGGAGAGGCAGGCGCTCTCCCCCTGCAGGGCGAGGCGGCTGCTGCCCACATGCCCTTGACGTTCTCCTTCCTTCCCTTTCTCCGGCCCCTCCAGCTCCAGCCGCGGCGGCTCCCGCCCCGCTGCCCACGGCCGGGAAGGCTCGGCTCCGCCCGTCCCTTCTGGCCCCCGAGCCGTGAGGAGCGCCAGGCCGGGCAGAGACACCCCACGCCAGCCCGAGCTGGGCGCAGCCGGCGGCATCCCCGGGGCAGGAACGGACACGCGCGGCCCCAGCGCGGCCTCGGGAGGGGGCACGGAGGCGGCAGGGACCCTTATTGCCGCGGACCGGCCCGGCCGCAGCCCCAACACTCACCTCCGCCGCGCACGCGCACTCCCGGGAGACGCCGCGGCCGCGCATGCGCACCCCCGGGCCGGGGGGCACACCGCGTCTCGGGGAGCCGCGGGCAGCCCGCGGGAAACCGCCACAAAACCGCGTCTCGGGCCGCGCCGCGGGGCCGCGCCGGTACCGAGGGCTGTGCCGTGCCGCGCGCGCCCGCCAGCGCCGCGGCTGCGGGGAACCGAGAGCGCAGAAACTGCAGCTCCCGGCGTGCCCCGGGGAGCCAACATGGCCGTCCGGAAGCCCCCTGCACGTGACTACCGCTCCCGCCGCGCCGCCCGCGCACCCGGAAGCCCGGCCGAGCGCAGCCCCGCGCGGCTCCGGGCAGCGCCGCCGCCGCCCGGCCCCGACGCGGAGCGGCCTCCGCCCCCGGTCCCGCCGCACCTTTCCCCGCAGCCGCCCGGCCGCGCGGCCCCGCTCCTGCCTCGGCTCGCACCGGCTCCTCCTCCAGCACCGGCCCCGGACAGGGAGGGGGCGCTGCCTGCAGCCTCCCTGCCCGCCCCTGCGGCTCCTCCGGCCCGGCCCACGCTCCCCCCCCCCGGTAACTATAGCGACCAGCACCGTTAATAAACGCCGGAGGTGCCCGTCGCTCCTCCGAGCTCGCGCTCTACGGGCCGCCGGTCCTCCGGTCGCGGGGCCGCCGCCGCGCACGCGCACTCCGGGGGCCGCCGCCGCGCACGCGCACGCCGCAGGTCGCCTCTCCCCGCCGGGGGAACCTTCCCCGGCCAGCGGGAGCAGCCGCTGGACGAGACCGCTCCGGTGCGCGGGCCGACGGGACCGACGCTGCCAAATCTTATAACCCCCCGGAGAGGGAGGAGCTCCGGCACGGCCGCAGCGCAGGGCAGCGCAGTCTCGCCTTGTGACCCAGAACTCAGCGGGGTGACCGAAGTGTCGGTCAGAGCAGCCTCAGGGCTCTTCGGACGGGTGGAAGGGGGAGGAAAGCCTGTGACAACGCGACACGGGAGCGCAGAGTTGTTTTAAGGACGAAACAGCGTAACTTCGGTCCCTGGGAGACCAGTACAGTAACTATTAAAAGCACACGTATTGTTAGATATTTTTCCTAAACTCACATTTATCCAATTTAGTTTTTCAAATCCTGGTGATAGCAGAAATAGTTTTTTAAAAAAACCCAGATAAATCCAGGAACATTTCTGCCCGCGTTCAGCCGCTCTTCTGGAGCGTACGCTAGGAGCTGGAGAACCCGAGCAAGCTGTCTGATTATATTTACGGCAGCTCTGGCCCCGACAGCTCCCCCGTCCGTCCCCTTGCCAGGAACTAGCGCCGCGGCGGCTACAGCTCAGCCCAAAGCCAAACCGACACCGACCTCGGCTCTGGAAAGCGCCACCTCATCTCCCCCCGTTTTGCTGATTAGGGATATCAATTCAACTCAGACACCGGAGTGAAAGGAGCAGGCGTATTTTATTAGAAATAACTAAATAACAGAAGAATATGGAAAACACGCAGTCAGGAAAGACGGAATAGTGCACTCACACAGATAGGAAAATACAGGGTAACGCATCAAATCCTGACTGCCTGAGAGAGAGGGAACAGCGATTAAAAAAGATCCCTCAGCACCTGCACCCGTTGCCACCACCCAGACCCGCAGGCAGCCCCGGTTACAGCGAGGGTTTGCAGAGCCTTTCCCGGCAAGTGGGAAACCCTACGCGGTGCGTCCACCCGTAGGTGAGGCCTCCAAAGTCGCTGTGAGCGGGTCCACCCTTCTATACCCCAAAATCGGCAAGCCAGAAGAGCTGGCACCTTGGTTTGGAGCGGAAATATCTGGTTTCAATCTCACATTAGATTCCCCCGGAGCCTGGCCAGGGCTCAGGGGAGAAGCTAAGGGAGCTCCTCTGCTTACCCAGGCAGACTAGGTGCAAGGGCTCACGTCAGGCCACAGGGCCAGACTACGGTCTCCACGACCCGGTTATTTTATCCCCACACAAAGAAAGATAAATGTACATTCAAGAGAGCCACGTCTTCCACACCTGTTTCACTAACGATGACATACTGAGTGAGCAGCTTCGGCTCAGGGCCTGTTGTTCAGGCTTCAATACTTCCACTTTTTACATCGGAATAGGTGGTTGGTTATCACTTAGTAAAATACCTGTTAGCACAATGGTTAACAGTTACAAAATACACAGGACTCGTCTACAAGTCAACTCTGGCTTGGCCCTATTGTCCAAGCCTTAGCGCTTCACCCCGAGAGTCCCCTTGCAAGCAGCCAGGACCAACACACGCCGCAAACATTCCAGCGGCTGCCAAAGGTTAAAATCCCACGCGCAGCGCCACGTGGCAGGCAGCGGTTAAAGCCGAGTTGGGCAGAAAAGGAGCTAAATGGGGAACACGCAGTTGGAGAAAGCATCTGACTGAGCACCCCCGGCACTGAACAGATGGGGAAAGGGTGGGCACAAACGCCCTTTTGGGGCAGGGAAGAGGAACGTGCTCCTCCAGAGGCTGAGATCCAGCCGCTTCCTTCCCCGTACAGGTGCGGAAAGAGAAGCACTCAGAGCAGGGGAATCCACCTCCAAAACCCTGCTCCCGACTGCTCTTCCCCCGGCATCCCACGCAGCCTCAAAGGGCGCTGCGGGTGGCTGCAGAGCCCTCCCGCTCCCCACGGCTGGTGCAGCCACATCCAAGTACAGAAAGGAGTTTTGAGAAAACTTCAGGAAGTTGGGTCATCGTCAGGTGGAATGGGAGCAGGTTCTAAAACTGGAGAACTACCAAGAGCCGAGTACTTGCTCACGAGGCAAAGAAAACATCCCCAAAGGGGCAGGGACGCTTGAGGCGACCACAGCCCAGGTGACAGGGAGATCCCCTGCCCAGGAGGGCTTTCTCTCGCCTCTTTGGCGGACCGCTGCCGCTACTCCTCCCGCTCGCTCTTGCCTCGCAGGTCCTTCTGCACGCGGTGGATGTCTCTCCCTTCTTCTCCACGACCAACTGCTGCAAGAGCAGGAGAATGCCATCAGGTCCGAGAGCGACGACGGTCCTGGGTGAGAGCTGGCCACAGCACCACCTGAACACCGGCCGCCCTCACACAGCCCTATACCCCCGCCCCCCCGAAAAAACCTCACAGATCGGCTTTTCTTACCCAATCGGTGCTCCGGTGCTGCCACACGTGGAGTCGCGGCGGGCGCTGGAGCTGGGCTCGGAATCGGGCACTCTGGGCAAACGGAGCTGGGCATGCAGAGCGGCGGCCACCGAGGCTGCGCCCCTGCTTACAGGGGGCTCGAGCCGCTGCCGGGACTGCGAAGTGCCCGGGACTGCAGGGCACGGGCCAGGCCCCGACTTACAGGGCAGCCCCGGTCCCAAAGGCCCACGAGGCCCCTCCTCTCCGCTACAGGGGCGCCCTGACCCGCACCCCGCTAACAGGGCCGCCACCCCACAAAAGGCGCCAGCCAAGCACTATCGAGAGTGCTGGGCGCTGTCTGCCCTGAAGGCAGGTGAATCGGCAGCAGCGGCCCTTTCCCAAGAGGTTCTGGGGGCTGGGGAAGCAGAACTTCCCAACGGGGGTTCCTCATCGCTTGGGAGAAGCTGTCGCGTCACTGCGGAGCAGCTGGTTGCAAGGGGCTGGCGGCTGAGGCCCACCCGTGCTGCCTGTCCCCCTAAATCTCCCCCTGCCCTGCCGTACCCCTGTCCCCTCTCCCTCTATGCTTTAAGCCCCCAGGCCGCCAGGCACCACCAGGTGAGAAAATGGGGCCTGAGGCGGCTCAGGCCGGGGCAGGGGGCAGGAGGGAGGAGGGAGGGCCGGGGGCCAGAGCACGCTGAGGGAAGGTCCCTCAGGCGGCCGGCTTCCCCGTCGTCCAGGCAGAGGAGCTGGCGCCCGACCGCGCCGTCCTTCCAGGCACCAGCTCCCGGAGAAGGAAGAAGGAAGAGGCATCCGTGGCCTGCGGAAGAAACTACGAGGCGAGGGCAAGCGAGAGGAGGAGCGGCACGCTGAAACCGGGGAAAGAGAAAGGGGCTGCGGGCAAAGGGCCCTCCCTGTCACCACGGCTGCTGTGGGACAAGAGCATCCTGGGCGCTTTTGGGAGGGTCTCGAGGACTCTGGGGCAGGTACTTGGCTCAGGGCCGTTCCCTGCGTTTCTAGAGGCTACCGCGGTTCTCGGTGAAGGGGACACAACTGCCGAGCCTTTGCCCTCGAAGGCCGGGGGCCGCAGACGCCCGCTCGCTACCCGCTCCTCCTGCCGAGGGCGGGGGACGGGCACAACCCTGCTTACAGGGCCGTCGGGTCAGAGGGCTCCACGGCTCGTGGCACTCGCCCCGAGTACGGGGCCGGCACGCTGGCAGGTCGCCAGCAGGACAGGCAGCCACCCAGGCCCAGAGAGCGGGCGGGTCACGCGTCGGCCGTGCTACGACCGCGCGGCTTGGCTCCGTCCTTGGAAAGGAGGGGCCAGCCGGGACTCGCCCTCCGCTCGCGGGCTCAGCGGGGACCGACCCCCTGTTGCTGCACAGAGCCCCTCTTTCCCTCCCGGGAAGTTTAAGCTAAGTACGCTGCAGCGATTTCAACAGGGGCCTAAACAAGAAGCTCCTTCACTCGCTCACTCGCACCGACGCGGACACAGGCAGGCACACGGACACGGACAGGGGGAAAGAAAACTTCCCAGGAGAGAGAGCGAGCTCTGTGCAGCCAATGTCTGGGGAGCCGTCCCCTCCCGGGAGCAAGAGAGCAGAGCCTCGGACCTGTCCCCCCGGACGCACGGAGCCCAGAGGGACTCAACGTGCCACGGGCCTTCGCGGGGGACCAAGGGACAAGTGCCGCGACGCGCCCCGACTCCAGGGGGTCACGCTGGCCAGGCCGCCAGCAGGCAGAAAGCCGCCAGGGCCGGGGAAACAGCCCTCCCCTGCCTACAGGGCGGGCTTGGGGGCCAGAGAGCCCCATTTGCCCCTCGGTGCGGGGACGGTGCCGCTCTCTCCTTACAGGGTCGCCCCTCTCTCCGGGCAGCCAAACCGTCGGGGCAAGGGGGCAAAAGGCCAGAGACCCGAGCCCTGCTTACAGGGAGGTCACCCGGCGCAGCGCCGGCCAGGACACCAAAGGTGCCGGCAACGGTGCCGTGGGGAGGCCCCTTTGCCCTGAGCTCCCGCCTCTCCCCCCAGCCCTCTCTTCAGCCCGCCGCTCCTCCTCTCCCTCGCTCTGGCCTCGCAGCTCCTTCACGATGCCTTGTCTTGCTTCTCGAGGAGCTGGTGCTCGGAAGGAAGGCGCAGCCAGGCGCCAGCTCCCCCACCCGGAGGACAGAGCAGAGGCCCCGGCCCCGCTGCCAGGCCCCCCCCCGCGCCCAAGTTACAGGCCGGCCGGCCTGGCTGCGGCTCACCACCACGGCGCGCTTCAGGAGCTCCGCTTCCCGCCCCGGCCGCAGAGACGGCGCCGCTCACCCCCCTTAGAGGGTTGCCACCTGCCCGGCAGCCTGACCACGGGGTGACGTGGCAAAAGGCCGGCAAAAACCCAAAGACCCGAGCCCTGCTTACAGGGGGGTCACCCGGCACAAAGCCGGCCAGGGCACCGAAGGTCCTGGCGACACGCTGGTGCGACCACAGCCCCGGTGACGGGGAGGTCCCTTTGCCCAGAGCGCCCTTCTCCTGCCTCCTCTTGCTGCCCAGACTTCCTCCGCTCTTGGCCTGCAGCGGTACAGGACGGAGACCTCCACGCCGCTCCGCCGCCTGCTGCAAGGGCAGGAGGATGCCGTCAGGTCCGAGAGCGATGCTGGTCCCCGGCGAGAGCTGGCCACAGCACCACCCGAACCCCGGCCGCCCTCCCACCACCCACCCCGCGAAAAAACCTCGCAGATCGGCTTTCCTCACCCAGTCGGTGCTCCAGTGCTTCGTGCAGGGACCGTGACAGGCTCTCGTCTGCAATGGGCTCCTGGCAGCGTCTGGCGGCTCCTGGCAGCGTCCGTCAGGGCCTGGACCCTCCTCAGCCCCTGAGGTGATGGCGGTCCCTCCTCATGCAGCTCCAGTCCCCCCCCATGCGCCCTGACGCAGGTCTGCTGCCCCTCCTAGGCGACGGCACTGGCCCCCCACCCTGCAGCAGCTTTGATCCCCTGCCAAGGTGGCTCCAATCCCTCGGCCCCGAGTCGATCCATTTCTTGCTGAGGCAGCGCCGACTTGCGCTCCCCTTTCCCTCAGACGGCCGCTCCGCCCCTCACAGCGGCGCTTTGCCCAGAGCGCGCTTCTCTTTCTTCCGCTTGCTGCCCAGACTTCCTTCGCTGCTCCTCCTGCTAACCCTTGCCTTGCACGGCCTTCCGCACGCGGTGGATGTCTCTCCCTTCTCCACCACCAAGTGCTGCAAGAGCAGGAGGGTGCCGTCAGGCCTGAGAGGGACGACGGTCCCCGGCGAGAGCCTGACACGGCACCACCCGAACCCTGGCCGCCCTCCCACACCACTATTCCTCTATACCCCCCCCCCCAAAAAAAAACCTCACAGATCGGCTTTTCTTACCCAATCGGTACTCCGGTGCTGCCACACGTGGAGTCGCGGCTGGCGCTGGAGCTGGGCTCGGAATCGGGCACTCTGGGCAAATGGAGCTGGGCATGCAAAACGGCGGCCACAGAGGCTGCGCCCCTGCTTACAGGGGGCTCGAGCCGCTGCCGGGACTGCGAAGTGCCCGGGACTGCAGGGCACGGGCCAGGCCCCGACTTACAGGGCAGCCCCGGTCCCAAAGGCCCACGAGGCCCCTCCTCTCCGCTACAGGGGCGCCCTGACCCGCACCCCGCTAACAGGGCCGCCACCCCACACAAGGCGCCAGCCAAGCACTATCGAGAGTGCTGGGCGCTGTCTGCCCTGAAGGCAGGTGAATCGGCAGCAGCGGCCCTTTCCCAAGAGGTTCTGGGGGCTGGGGAAGCAGAACTTCCCGAGGGGGGTTCCTCATCGCTTGGGAGAAGCTGCCGCGTCACTGCGGAGCAGCTGGTTGCAAGGGGCTGGCGGCTGAGGCCCACCCGTGCTGCCTGTCCCCCTAAATCTCCCCCTGCCCTGCCGTACCCCTGTCCCCTCTCCCTCTATGCTTTAAGCCCCCAGGCCGCCGGGCACCACCAGGTGAGAAAATGGGGTCTGAGGCGGCTCAGGCCGGGGCAGGGGGCAGGAGGGAGGAGGGAGGGCCGGGGGCCAGAGCACGCTGAGGGAAGGTCCCTCAGGCGGCCGGCTTCCCCGTCGTCCAGGCAGAGGAGCTGGCGCCCGACCGCGCCGTCCTTCCAGGCACCAGCTCCCGGAGAAGGAAGAAGGAAGAGGCATCCGTGGCCTGCGGAAGAAACTACGAGGTGAGGGCAAGCGAGAGGAGGAGCGGCACGCTGAAACCGGGGAAAGAGAAAGGGGCTGCGGGCAAAGGGCCCTCCCTGTCACCACGGCTGCTGTGGGACAAGAGCGTCCTGGGCAACTCTGGGAGGGTCTCGAGGACTCTGGGGCAGGTACTTGGCTCAGGGCCGTTCCCTGCGTTTCTAGAGGCTACCGCGGTTCTCGGTGAAGGGGACACAACTGCCGAGCCTTTGCCCTCGAAGGCCGGGGGCCGCAGACGCCCGCTCGCTACCCGCTCCTCCTGCCGAGGGCGGGGGACGGGCACAACCCTGCTTACAGGGCCGTCGGGTCAGAGGGCTCCACGGCTCGTGGCACTCGCCCCGAGTACGGGGCCGGCACGCTGGCAGGTCGCCAGCAGGACAGGCAGCCACCCAGGCCCAGAGAGCGGGCGGGTCACGCGGCTTGGCTCCGTCCTTGGAAAGGAGGGGCCAGCCGGGACTCGCCCTCCGCTCGCGGGCTCAGCGGGGACCGACCCCCTGTTGCTGCACAGAGCCCCTCTTTCCCTCCCGGGAAGTTTAAGCTAAGTACGCTGCAGCGATTTCAACAGGGGCCTAAACAAGAAGCTCCTTCACTCGCTCACTCGCACCGACGCGGACACAGGCAGGCACACGGACACGGACAGGGGGAAAGAAAACTTCCCAGGAGAGAGAGCGAGCTCTGTGCAGCCAATGTCTGGGGAGCCGTCCCCTCCCGCGAGCAAGAGAGCAGAGCCTCGGACCTGACCCCCCGGACGCACGGAGCCCAGAGGGACTCAACGTGCCACGGGGCTTCGCGGGGGACCAAGGGACAAGTGCCGCGACGCGCCCCGACTCCAGGGGGTCACGCTGGCCAGGCCGCCAGCAGGCAGAAGGCCGCCAGGGCCGGGGAAACAGCCCTCCCCTGCCTACAGGGCAGGCTTGGGGGCCAGAGAGCCCCATTTGCCCCTCGGTGCGGGGACGGTGCCGCTCTCTCCTTAAAGGGTCGCCCCTCTCTCCGGGCAGCCAAACCGTCGGGGCAAGGGGGCAAAAGGCCAGAGACCCGAGCCCTGCTTACAGGGAGGTCACCCGGCGCAGCGCCGGCCAGGACACCAAAGGTGCCGGCAACGGTGCCGTGGGGAGGCCCCTTTGCCCTGAGCTCCCGCCTCTCCCCCCAGCCCTCTCTTCAGCCCGCCGCTCCTCCTCTCCCTCGCTCTGGCCTCGCAGCTCCTTCACGATGCCTTGTCTTGCTTCTCGAGGAGCTGGTGCTCGGAAGGAAGGCGCAGCCAGGCGCCAGCTCCCCCACCCGGAGGACAGAGCAGAGGCCCCGGCCCCGCTGCCAGGCCTCCCCCCGCGCCCAAGTTACAGGCCGGCCGGCCTGGCTGCGGCTCACCACCACGGCGCGCTTCAGGAGCTCCGCTTCCCGCCCCGGCCGCAGAGATGGCGCCGCTCACCCCCCTTAGAGGGTTGCCACCTGCCCGGCAGCCTGACCACGGGGTGACGTGGCAAAAGGCCAGCAAAAACCCAAAGACCCGTGCCCTGCTTACAGGGGGGTCACCCGGCACAAAGCCGGTCAGGGCACCAAAGGTCCTGGCAACACGCTGGTGCGACCACAGCCCCGGTGACAGGGAGGTCCCTTTGCCCAGAGCGCCCTTCTCCTGCCTCCTCTTGCTGCCCAGACTTCCTCCGCGCCTTGTCCCACTCCCTCTTGGCCTGCAGCGGTACAGGACGGAGACCTCCACGCCGCTCCGCCGCCTGCTGCAAGGGCAGGAGGATGCCGTCAGGTCCGAGAGCGATGCTGGTCCCCGGCGAGAGCTGGCCACAGCACCACCCGAACCCCGGCCGCCCTCCCACCACCACCACCATCCCCCCTCCTTGCGAAAAAAACTCCCAGATTGGCTTTCCTCACCCAGTCCATGCTCCAGCACTTCCTGCAGGGATGTCTACGACGGGCGCTTTTCTCCTCCGGGCTCCTGGCCGCGTTCAGCAAGGCTTGGACCCTCCACCGCCCCTGAGGCGATGGCCGTCCCTCCTCAGGCAGCTCCAGTCCCCTCTCACCGGTCCTGAGGAAGCTCCGCTCCCCCACCCCCCGCCGTTGACGACACTCCCCCCCCCAGGTGATGACACCACCCCACTTCCCCCCACCAGGCGACGACACTGCTCCCCCCCCCCCCGCCGAGGCGACGACACTGCTCCCCCCCCCCCCCCCGCCGAGGCGACGACACTGCTCCCCCCCCTCCCCCGCGCCGAGGCGACGACACTGCTCCCCCCCCTCCCCCGCCGAGGCGACGACACTGCTCCCCCCCCCCGCCGAGGCGACGACACTGCTCCCCCCCCCCGCCGAGGCGACGACACCGACCCCCTCTCCAAGGCGGCTCCCGTCCCGTCCCCCCCCCCCCGTTCCCAAGTCGATCCGGTACTTCTCCAGGCAGGTTCGACTCCTGCTCGCCCCTTCCCCGGGCAGGTCCCCCTCAGGCGACCGCTCCGCCCCTCACAGCGGCGCTTTGTTCAGAGCGCCCTTCTCTTTCCTCTTGCTTCCCAGACTTCCTCCGCTGCTCCTCCCGCTCGCTCTTGCCTCGCAGGTCCTTCCACACGCAGTGGACATCTCTCCCTTCTCCGCCACCAGCTGCTGCAAGGGCAGTAGTGTGCCGTCAGGTCTGAGAAGGACGCCTGTCCCCGGCGAGAAGTGCCCACAGCACCACCCGAACCCCGGCCGCCCTCCAACCCCCCCTTCCCCCCCGAAAAAAACCTCACAGATCGGCTTTTCTCACCAGAGCCGGTGCTCCAGCACTTCCTGCAGGGACGACCGCGCCGGGCACTCGTCTGCTCCAGGCACCTTGCCGCGCCTGGCGGGTCCAGGACTCTCCTGAGCCCCTCAGACAATGGCGCTCGCCCCCCCACAGGCGACTCGGGTCCACCCCCGCCCGCCCCGAGCCGAGCCGAGCCGATGAGGTCCCCGCCGAGGCGGCGCCGATCGCCGAGCAGCCTTTTCCGGGGGCGCCGCTCCCGCTCCTCTCAGGCGGCCGCGCGGCGCCTCACTGCTGCGCGCGCCGTTCCCGCCCTTCGCCTCAGGCGGCCGCGCGGCGCCTCACTGCTGCGCGCGCCGTTCCCGCCCTTCGCCTCAGGCGGCCGCGCGGCGCCTCACTGCTGCGCGCGCCGTTCCCGCCCTTCGCCTCAGGCGAAAGCTCCGCCCCTCACGTCGGCGCGCGGCGTTCCCGCCCGCCGAAAGCGTCGGGGGCGTGCCGAAAGCGCCGGGGGCGTGCCGAAAGCGCCGGGGGCGTGCCGAAAGCGCCGGGGGCGTGCCGAAAGCGCCGGGGGCGTGCCGAAAGCGCCGGGGGCGTGCCGAAAGCGCCGGGGGCGTGCCGAAAGCGCCGGGGGCGTGCCGAAAGCGCCGGGGGCGTGCCGAAAGCGCCGGGGGCGTGCCGAAAGCGCCGGGGGCGTGCCGAAAGCGCCGGGGGCGTGCCGAAAGCGCCGGGGGCGTGCCGAAAGCGCCGGGGGCGTGCCGAAAGCGCCGGGGGCGTGCCGAAAGCGCCGGGGGCGTGCCGAAAGCGCCGGGGGCGTGCCGAAAGCGCCGGGGGCGTGCCGAAAGCGCCGGGGGCGTGCCGAAAGCGCCGGGGGCGTGCCGAAAGCGCCGGGGGCGTGCCGAAAGCGCCGGGGGCGTGCCGAAAGCGCCGGGGGCGTGCCGAAAGCGCCGGGGGCGTGCCGAAAGCGCCGGGGGCGTGCCGAAAGCGCCGGGGGCGTGCCGAAAGCGCCGGGGGCGTGCCGAAAGCGCCGGGGGCGTGCCGAAAGCGCCGGGGGCGTGCCGAAAGCGCCGGGGGCGTGCCGAAAGCGCCGGGGGCGTGCCGAAAGCGCCGGGGGCGTGCCGAAAGCGCCGGGGGCGTGCCGAAAGCGCCGGGGGCGTGCCGAAAGCGCCGGGGGCGTGCCGAAAGCGCCGGGGGCGTGCCGAAAGCGCCGGGGGCGTGCCGAAAGCCGAGATACAGGAGCAGGGGCGGCCTGAGCTCGGTCACAGCGGAGAGGCGGGATTACCAGGAGGGAGGGAAATGGGCAGGCAGGCACATGGAGCGGCAGACAGGCTCGCAGAGGATAACAATGCCTGGGAACTGGCCAGAGAAAGCTGTGGGCAAAAAGAGACCCCAAAGCCGATCTGAAACAAGAACTGAACAAGGAAAATAACAGCGCTAGGTTACAGGAGAGAAAGGGAGGATGAAACAAAGGAAGGAGAGAGAGCAGGACCAAGCATCTGGAAGAAAGAAAAAGGGAGAGCTAGAAGAAGACACAAGAGGGAGTGGGAGCAGGAACGAACGAGAGCAGAAGTACAGGGAAGAAAAAAACAACAAAAATCATAGCAGCATGGGATAGAGAGGGGGCCAGGGGACAGCCCAAAACGTCCAAGAGGGGCAACAGGGCCCGAGGGTCCGCGACTCACCGCAGGTGTCGCTCTCAGCGCTGCCAGGAAAAATTTGCCAATTCAGACCCTTCTTTCTCCTTCTCTCCTCCTTTCCTTTTCTGGAGGTGCAGTCGCTCAGCTGCCCTCCACCTCAAAGAACACGCGGGTGTCTCTCGGCTCTTACAAAACGCAGCTTCCTGCACGTGTGGCCTCGCTCGCACGCTGCGCGGCCGTACCGCGCTCTGGGTGACGCGCACGGACCCTGATCGCACGCTGGCGGTCCGGCCCGCTGCGGACTGTACAGAGGGCTCCTGCCTCGCCCAGAGAGGCAGGCTCTCTCTTCCTGCAGTGGAAGGCAGCTGCTGCCCACATGCCCTTGATTTTCTTCTTTCCCTTTCTCAGGCCTCTCCAGCTTCAGCTGTGACAGCTCCTGTCCACAGCCAGAAAACGTCCCAGGGGCCTGTCCCTTCTCACCTCTCTGCTGCGAGGAGCACAAGGGCAGGCAGAGAACCCCACACAGTTCTGAAGTGGGTCCAGTCGACAGCATCCCCAGGGAAGGAACAGGCAAGCGCGGCCCCGGTGAGGCCTCTGGGAGAAGGTGAAGCGACTGCCGTTATTACCGTAGATCGCCCCTGGCCGGAGCCCCCCTTCCACTGGGGCTCCTGCGGAGGCGCCAAGGGCCGGCTTGCCGCCATCCCCGCGGGGCTCGGGGGTGACCTGGGGCTACGGGACGGGCTTCAGGGTGAGGTGCGAGACCTGGGGCCAGGACACGGTGCGGGCGAGGCCAGTGCCAGCTCAAGGGGAGCTCTGGCAAGCTGGGGAGGCACCCAGCACCAACCCCCGGGGGACACCCATCTTCTTCCCCTCTGCCTTTGTCCCAGCTCTCGGGTAACTCCCTGGGGCTCCCCCGGCCCGGATCACCTCCAGGAGAGCCGAGGCCTGACACAGCAGGCGGTGTGAAGCTTCCTGCCCCACCGCTGCCGTGTGGCCAGCGGGCAGGAGGGGCCCCCACACCTGCCAAAGGGGCTGGCCGGCCTCACCGGCGGCCTCGGCCCTCGCCCAACCCCAGGAATCACGCCCAGCAAGCCTCACGCTGCGGCAGCAGGAAGGCGGCTCTGGCGGTGCCGCACACCTGTGCGGGGCCGGCGCTGCAGTCCTGCCCTTCGCGCACCGAGCGCCCGCCGGCAGCGTGACGTGGGGCGGCGGCGGCATTTCCTTACCAGGAGGGGGCACGGAGCGTGGCCGCACCCCCCCACGGGCATCGGAGCATCGCACTGACGTTGCTGGCGGGCGGCAGCGTGGGGCACGGGGCCACCTCTGTGTCGCCCACCGACAGCACCGTGTGGCGTTTGCCAGGCAGCGGCGGTTAGCGCAGGCGAGCGCCACCCCCCGCGCGAGCGGCGGCCGAGCGGCACGTCACTGCGCACACGCTCTCGAGGAACGGGCACGACGCTTGGTGGGGAGCAGCTGGAAGCCCCCGGGAATCCACGTGAAAGCGGCAACAAAACTATCCCTCGTGCTGCGCCACAAGGGCCGCGGCGGTAGCGAGGACTGCGCCGCGCTACGGGCGCCCACGAGCGGTGCGGCTGCCTGGCAGCCGAGTCTGCAGAACCTACAGCTCCTGGCACGCGCTGGCCAACGCGGCACGGCCGCCTGCACGCCAAGCGCTGTAAGACCCCGCATCCCAGCGTGACCCAGGGAACCAACGCGGCTGGCCAGAAACCCCACACGCCAGGACCACAGCTCCCGCTGGGTTGCGAGAGGCGGTTTTCTCTGCTTTCTGACCCTGCAGCAACACCGTTGCTCACCCCTCCGAACCCCCACCAGTGCACCCAGAAGCCTCACCACCGGCTCGGGGCAGCCCCTGCCACCACCTCCAACACTGCCACCCTGCAGGCACCGCCATCCTCCCCAGGAGCTGCCAGCTGATGGCACGGCTCCACTCACCTTCTCCCTCGGTGCAGCCAGGGCCCAGCAATGCTCAGCGACTGCTCTGCTCCTCCCTTGGTTGACACCGACCCCTCCGACGGCTGCCTTGCTCTTAACAGCAGCACCCGCCCCGCCCCGCCCCTCCACCCGGAGCAAGCCCTTTACAGGGAGGGGCCGCTGCCATCAGCCTCACTGCCCACACCTGGGGCCCCTCCAGCCCCAGCCCACAGCTGGAGGCCATCACCCACCCCCACAGAGCATCATCACCCCTCCCAGCCCCTCACCTGGGGCAAAGGAAGCACAAAAGGCAGCCGGCAGCCAGCAAGTGTTTATTCAGTCACACACAGAACAAGTCCCAGAAGGGAGTGAGTCTGCTCCGGGGCTCAGGGCCCCTAATGCTGCCCCTGCTCCTGGCACACCTTGGCGCTTGTTCCCGGAGCCACGCTCCTCAGTCCAGCCGGGAACAGTCAGTCGGTTCCTGGAGCAACAAGCTGCAGGGCAGAGCTGGAAACTGCCAAACATGAGGAGCAAGATGCAGGACACAAGAAGACAGAAGAAAGGTGGCAGCTAGCTGACTAGTACAGGGGTAGAGAGAAAACAAGAGATGAGCAATGGGGCGGTGAGAGGATGGGGACAGGGAACCCAACGTGGATATGCAGAAAAAAAAGCAGCAGGGAGAGAAGAAAACAGGCAAAAAAAAAGCTGGGATGGGTGGCACAACAGACATGGAGGGGAAAAAAAAAAGGGGGGGGAGCAGGGAGCTAGACCAAGCAAGATGGAAGAAAGACCAAAAAGCTCCAGAGAACAGGGCACAGAGGGAGGAAAAAGCAACAGCGATGGGGAGTCAGGACAGCAAACCATGGGAAGGAACACAAAACAAATCACATCGCTACATGTGACAGGGCAGAGAAGGAAGAATTAGGAAACAGGGACAGAGACACAGAAAAAAAGAGACCTGGAGCCAAAAACTAATCCTGATGCATACAGAAAGAAGGGGGGTGGGGGTGGGGGTGGGGGGGTGTATTCTAAAACAGGGGAAACAGAGACAGAGAGATGGAGAAAAGACAAAAGCAACAGACTACAAGGCATCGAGAGAGGAATTACTGAATAGTAACAGAGCGCCAGCCAGAAACAGGCCACAAAGCAGCAAAGATCACAGGGGGTACGGGGCACAGAGGAAGGAATTCGCAAACCTGGCACAAGGAGCCAGACAGAGAGAGAGCGAGGCAAAAATTAAATGGTGAAAAGAGACAGACCGCAGGGCAGAGGGAGGAATTGATAAACAGGGACAGGGCACCCAGCAGAGCATGATGGAGAACAGGGAAAAAAAAATAGCAGCAAGCTACAGGGAAGAGGGAGGAATTAAAGACCAGTGACTGGAAGACAGACAGCGACACATGGAGAGAGAGAAGACAAAAGAGCGATGGGCAACAAGATGGATAGGGAGGAAATGAAAAACAGCAGAAGGGAGTCAGCCAGAGAGAAAGACACGGAGGAAAAAGGCCAGACAGGCTATGAGGGACGGAGGTAGGAATGAAAAACGGGGGACAGGGAGCAGGAAAGAGAGAGATGGAGATCGCAGGGAATAGCAGCGGGTGCAGGAAGAAGAAAGGGGCATCAATAGGAACAGGGAGCTGGACAGAGAGGGATGGAGAAAGGCAACAAGAGCGGCAGGGTACAGGGCAGAGAAAGGGAAGACCTACAAGACGGGGACAGGGAGATGCTCCAAGCAAGACGGAAGATACGGGTGAGCAAAAAAAGTTGAGCAGCACCAGAAAGAGAGGAGTCTAGGAGAAAGACAGGGAGGGACCAGGCCACACAAGAGGGATGAGAGGGGCCCAAGAGCTCGGGACTTACTGCAGTTCTCCGCGCTGCCGTGAGAATTTGACAGGTCAGACTCCTCCTTCTGTTTGCCTTCTCCCTTCCTCTTCTACAGCTCCAGGTGCCTGGCTGTCCTCCACTTAGGAGAAGATGTAGGTGTCTCACAGCTCTTACGAGATGAGGCCTGCTAGACACAGAACCTCATTCAATCACACACTACGTGCAGGAGTAGGACAGAGGAAAGAGCGAGAAACCGAGAAGTGAGGAGCAGAACGGAAGGATCGAGAGAGAAATGGACTGAGGAGTGATGCAAAAGGTACAGAACAAGCAGTCAGAAGTGCAGACAGAAAAAGAAAAGGGAGCAGCAAGACGAGAGAGAAAGTGAGAGAGGAAGGGGGAGCAAGGCAGAAGAAAAGAAAGAAAAGATCTAGAGAAGAAGAAAAAAAAAATCACAGCATGGGAAAGAGAAGGGCGGGAAGGGACTGGGACATACAAGGGGGGCGACAGGGCCCCGAGGGCCCGGGACTCACCGCGGCTCTCGCTCCCGGCACTGCCGGGAGAACTGGACAGGTCAGATGCTTCTTTCTCCTTCCTTCCTCCTGCCCCTCCTCTTCTTCTGAAACTCCACTCGCCCGGCTGACCTCCCCCTAAAAGAATACGCGGGTGTCTCTCGGCTCTTACAAGACGTGGCTTCCGACACACGCAGCCTCGCTCGCTCGCTCGCTCCGCGGCCGTTCCGCGCCTGGGTCCGGCCCGCTGCGGACTGTGCAGAGGGCTCCTCGCTCACCCGGAGAGGCAGGCGCTCTCCCCCTGCAGGGCGAGGCGGCTGCTGCCCACATGCCCTTGACGTTCTCCTTCCTTCCCTTTCTCCGGCCCCTCCAGCTCCAGCCGCGGCGGCTCCCGCCCCGCTGCCCACGGCCGGGAAGGCTCGGCTCCGCCCGTCCCTTCTGGCCCCCGAGCCGTGAGGAGCGCCAGGCCGGGCAGAGACACCCCACGCCAGCCCGAGCTGGGCGCAGCCGGCGGCATCCCCGGGGCAGGAACGGACACGCGCGGCCCCAGCGCGGCCTCGGGAGGGGGCACGGAGGCGGCAGGGACCCTTATTGCCGCGGCCCGGCCCGGCCGCAGCCCCAACACTCACCTCCGCCGCGCACGCGCACTCCCGGGAGACGCCGCGGCCGCGCATGCGCACCCCCGGGCCGGGGGGCACACCGCGTCTCGGGGAGCCGCGGGCAGCCCGCGGGAAACCGCCACAAAACCGCGTCTCGGGCCGCGCCGCGGGGCCGCGCCGGTACCGAGGGCTGTGCCGTGCCGCGCGCGCCCGCCAGCGCCGCGGCTGCGGGGAACCGAGAGCGCAGAAACTGCAGCTCCCGGCGTGCCCCGGGGAGCCAACATGGCCGTCCGGAAGCCCCCTGCACGTGACTACCGCTCCCGCCGCGCCGCCCGCGCACCCGGAAGCCCGGCCGAGCGCAGCCCCGCGCGGCTCCGGGCAGCGCCGCCGCCGCCCGGCCCCGACGCGGAGCGGCCTCCGCCCCCGGTCCCGCCGCACCTTTCCCCGCAGCCGCCCGGCCGCGCGGCCCCGCTCCTGCCTCGGCTCGCACCGGCTCCTCCTCCAGCACCGGCCCCGGACAGGGAGGGGGCGCTGCCTGCAGCCTCCCTGCCCGCCCCTGCGGCTCCTCCGGCCCGGCCCACGCTCCCCCCCCCCGGTAACTATAGCGACCAGCACCGTTAATAAACGCCGGAGGTGCCCGTCGCTCCTCCGAGCTCGCGCTCTACGGGCCGCCGGTCCTCCGGTCGCGGGGCCGCCGCCGCGCACGCGCACTCCGGGGGCCGCCGCCGCGCACGCGCACGCCGCAGGTCGCCTCTCCCCGCCGGGGGAACCTTCCCCGGCCAGCGGGAGCAGCCGCTGGACGAGACCGCTCCGGTGCGCGGGCCGACGGGACCGACGCTGCCAAATCTTATAACCCCCCGGAGAGGGAGGAGCTCCGGCACGGCCGCAGCGCAGGGCAGCGCAGTCTCGCCTTGTGACCCAGAACTCAGCGGGGTGACCGAAGTGTCGGTCAGAGCAGCCTCAGGGCTCTTCGGACGGGTGGAAGGGGGAGGAAAGCCTGTGACAACGCGACACGGGAGCGCAGAGTTGTTTTAAGGACGAAACAGCGTAACTTCGGTCCCTGGGAGACCAGTACAGTAACTATTAAAAGCACACGTATTGTTAGATATTTTTCCTAAACTCACATTTATCCAATTTAGTTTTTCAAATCCTGGTGATAGCAGAAATAGTTTTTTAAAAAAACCCAGATAAATCCAGGAACATTTCTGCCCGCGTTCAGCCGCTCTTCTGGAGCGTACGCTAGGAGCTGGAGAACCCGAGCAAGCTGTCTGATTATATTTACGGCAGCTCTGGCCCCGACAGCTCCCCCGTCCGTCCCCTTGCCAGGAACTAGCGCCGCGGCGGCTACAGCTCAGCCCAAAGCCAAACCGACACCGACCTCGGCTCTGGAAAGCGCCACCTCATCTCCCCCCGTTTTGCTGATTAGGGATATCAATTCAACTCAGACACCGGAGTGAAAGGAGCAGGCGTATTTTATTAGAAATAACTAAATAACAGAAGAATATGGAAAACACGCAGTCAGGAAAGACGGAATAGTGCACTCACACAGATAGGAAAATACAGGGTAACGCATCAAATCCTGACTGCCTGAGAGAGAGGGAACAGCGATTAAAAAAGATCCCTCAGCACCTGCACCCGTTGCCACCACCCAGACCCGCAGGCAGCCCCGGTTACAGCGAGGGTTTGCAGAGCCTTTCCCGGCAAGTGGGAAACCCTACGCGGTGCGTCCACCCGTAGGTGAGGCCTCCAAAGTCGCTGTGAGCAGGTCCACCCTTCTATACCCCAAAATCGGCAAGCCAGAAGAGCTGGCACCTTGGTTTGGAGCGGAAATATCTGGTTTCAATCTCACATTAGATTCCCCCGGAGCCTGGCCAGGGCTCAGGGGAGAAGCTAAGGGAGCTCCTCTGCTTACCCAGGCAGACTAGGTGCAAGGGCTCACGTCAGGCCACAGGGCCAGACTACGGTCTCCACGACCCGGTTATTTTATCCCCACACAAAGAAAGATAAATGTACATTCAAGAGAGCCACGTCTTCCACACCTGTTTCACTAACGATGACATACTGAGTGAGCAGCTTCGGCTCAGGGCCTGTTGTTCAGGCTTCAATACTTCCACTTTTTACATCGGAATAGGTGGTTGGTTATCACTTAGTAAAATACCTGTTAGCACAATGGTTAACAGTTACAAAATACACAGGACTCGTCTACAAGTCAACTCTGGCTTGGCCCTATTGTCCAAGCCTTAGCGCTTCACCCCGAGAGTCCCCTTGCAAGCAGCCAGGACCAACACACGCCGCAAACATTCCAGCGGCTGCCAAAGGTTAAAATCCCACGCGCAGCGCCACGTGGCAGGCAGCGGTTAAAGCCGAGTTGGGCAGAAAAGGAGCTAAATGGGGAACACGCAGTTGGAGAAAGCATCTGACTGAGCACCCCCGGCACTGAACAGATGGGGAAAGGGTGGGCACAAACGCCCTTTTGGGGCAGGGAAGAGGAACGTGCTCCTCCAGAGGCTGAGATCCAGCCGCTTCCTTCCCCGTACAGGTGCGGAAAGAGAAGCACTCAGAGCAGGGGAATCCACCTCCAAAACCCTGCTCCCGACTGCTCTTCCCCCGGCATCCCACGCAGCCTCAAAGGGCGCTGCGGGTGGCTGCAGAGCCCTCCCGCTCCCCACGGCTGGTGCAGCCACATCCAAGTACAGAAAGGAGTTTTGAGAAAACTTCAGGAAGTTGGGTCATCGTCAGGTGGAATGGGAGCAGGTTCTAAAACTGGAGAACTACCAAGAGCCGAGTACTTGCTCACGAGGCAAAGAAAACATCCCCAAAGGGGCAGGGACACTTGAGGCGACCACAGCCCAGGTGACAGGGAGATCCCCTGCCCAGGAGGGCTTTCTCTCGCCTCTTTGGCGGACCGCTGCCGCTACTCCTCCCGCTCGCTCTTGCCTCGCAGGTCCTTCTGCACGCGGTGGATGTCTCTCCCTTCTTCTCCACGACCAACTGCTGCAAGAGCAGGAGAATGCCATCAGGTCCGAGAGCGACGACGGTCCTGGGTGAGAGCTGGCCACAGCACCACCTGAACACCGGCCGCCCTCACACAGCCCTATACCCCCGCCCCCCCGAAAAAACCTCACAGATCGGCTTTTCTTACCCAATCGGTGCTCCGGTGCTGCCACACGTGGAGTCGCGGCGGGCGCTGGAGCTGGGCTCGGAATCGGGCACTCTGGGCAAACGGAGCTGGGCATGCAGAGCGGCGGCCACCGAGGCTGCGCCCCTGCTTACAGGGGGCTCGAGCCGCTGCCGGGACTGCGAAGTGCCCGGGACTGCAGGGCACGGGCCAGGCCCCGACTTACAGGGCAGCCCCGGTCCCAAAGGCCCACGAGGCCCCTCCTCTCCGCTACAGGGGCGCCCTGACCCGCACCCCGCTAACAGGGCCGCCACCCCACAAAAGGCGCCAGCCAAGCACTATCGAGAGTGCTGGGCGCTGTCTGCCCTGAAGGCAGGTGAATCGGCAGCAGCGGCCCTTTCCCAAGAGGTTCTGGGGGCTGGGGAAGCAGAACTTCCCAACGGGGGTTCCTCATCGCTTGGGAGAAGCTGTCGCGTCACTGCGGAGCAGCTGGTTGCAAGGGGCTGGCGGCTGAGGCCCACCCGTGCTGCCTGTCCCCCTAAATCTCCCCCTGCCCTGCCGTACCCCTGTCCCCTCTCCCTCTATGCTTTAAGCCCCCAGGCCGCCAGGCACCACCAGGTGAGAAAATGGGGCCTGAGGCGGCTCAGGCCGGGGCAGGGGGCAGGAGGGAGGAGGGAGGGCCGGGGGCCAGAGCACGCTGAGGGAAGGTCCCTCAGGCGGCCGGCTTCCCCGTCGTCCAGGCAGAGGAGCTGGCGCCCGACCGCGCCGTCCTTCCAGGCACCAGCTCCCGGAGAAGGAAGAAGGAAGAGGCATCCGTGGCCTGCGGAAGAAACTACGAGGCGAGGGCAAGCGAGAGGAGGAGCGGCACGCTGAAACCGGGGAAAGAGAAAGGGGCTGCGGGCAAAGGGCCCTCCCTGTCACCACGGCTGCTGTGGGACAAGAGCATCCTGGGCGCTTTTGGGAGGGTCTCGAGGACTCTGGGGCAGGTACTTGGCTCAGGGCCGTTCCCTGCGTTTCTAGAGGCTACCGCGGTTCTCGGTGAAGGGGACACAACTGCCGAGCCTTTGCCCTCGAAGGCCGGGGGCCGCAGACGCCCGCTCGCTACCCGCTCCTCCTGCCGAGGGCGGGGGACGGGCACAACCCTGCTTACAGGGCCGTCGGGTCAGAGGGCTCCACGGCTCGTGGCACTCGCCCCGAGTACGGGGCCGGCACGCTGGCAGGTCGCCAGCAGGACAGGCAGCCACCCAGGCCCAGAGAGCGGGCGGGTCACGCGTCGGCCGTGCTACGACCGCGCGGCTTGGCTCCGTCCTTGGAAAGGAGGGGCCAGCCGGGACTCGCCCTCCGCTCGCGGGCTCAGCGGGGACCGACCCCCTGTTGCTGCACAGAGCCCCTCTTTCCCTCCCGGGAAGTTTAAGCTAAGTACGCTGCAGCGATTTCAACAGGGGCCTAAACAAGAAGCTCCTTCACTCGCTCACTCGCACCGACGCGGACACAGGCAGGCACACGGACACGGACAGGGGGAAAGAAAACTTCCCAGGAGAGAGAGCGAGCTCTGTGCAGCCAATGTCTGGGGAGCCGTCCCCTCCCGGGAGCAAGAGAGCAGAGCCTCGGACCTGTCCCCCCGGACGCACGGAGCCCAGAGGGACTCAACGTGCCACGGGCCTTCGCGGGGGACCAAGGGACAAGTGCCGCGACGCGCCCCGACTCCAGGGGGTCACGCTGGCCAGGCCGCCAGCAGGCAGAAAGCCGCCAGGGCCGGGGAAACAGCCCTCCCCTGCCTACAGGGCGGGCTTGGGGGCCAGAGAGCCCCATTTGCCCCTCGGTGCGGGGACGGTGCCGCTCTCTCCTTACAGGGTCGCCCCTCTCTCCGGGCAGCCAAACCGTCGGGGCAAGGGGGCAAAAGGCCAGAGACCCGAGCCCTGCTTACAGGGAGGTCACCCGGCGCAGCGCCGGCCAGGACACCAAAGGTGCCGGCAACGGTGCCGTGGGGAGGCCCCTTTGCCCTGAGCTCCCGCCTCTCCCCCCAGCCCTCTCTTCAGCCCGCCGCTCCTCCTCTCCCTCGCTCTGGCCTCGCAGCTCCTTCACGATGCCTTGTCTTGCTTCTCGAGGAGCTGGTGCTCGGAAGGAAGGCGCAGCCAGGCGCCAGCTCCCCCACCCGGAGGACAGAGCAGAGGCCCCGGCCCCGCTGCCAGGCCCCCCCCCGCGCCCAAGTTACAGGCCGGCCGGCCTGGCTGCGGCTCACCACCACGGCGCGCTTCAGGAGCTCCGCTTCCCGCCCCGGCCGCAGAGACGGCGCCGCTCACCCCCCTTAGAGGGTTGCCACCTGCCCGGCAGCCTGACCACGGGGTGACGTGGCAAAAGGCCGGCAAAAACCCAAAGACCCGAGCCCTGCTTACAGGGGGGTCACCCGGCACAAAGCCGGCCAGGGCACCGAAGGTCCTGGCGACACGCTGGTGCGACCACAGCCCCGGTGACGGGGAGGTCCCTTTGCCCAGAGCGCCCTTCTCCTGCCTCCTCTTGCTGCCCAGACTTCCTCCGCTCTTGGCCTGCAGCGGTACAGGACGGAGACCTCCACGCCGCTCCGCCGCCTGCTGCAAGGGCAGGAGGATGCCGTCAGGTCCGAGAGCGATGCTGGTCCCCGGCGAGAGCTGGCCACAGCACCACCCGAACCCCGGCCGCCCTCCCACCACCCACCCCGCGAAAAAACCTCGCAGATCGGCTTTCCTCACCCAGTCGGTGCTCCAGTGCTTCGTGCAGGGACCGTGACAGGCTCTCGTCTGCAATGGGCTCCTGGCAGCGTCTGGCGGCTCCTGGCAGCGTCCGTCAGGGCCTGGACCCTCCTCAGCCCCTGAGGTGATGGCGGTCCCTCCTCATGCAGCTCCAGTCCCCCCCCATGCGCCCTGACGCAGGTCTGCTGCCCCTCCTAGGCGACGGCACTGGCCCCCCACCCTGCAGCAGCTTTGATCCCCTGCCAAGGTGGCTCCAATCCCTCGGCCCCGAGTCGATCCATTTCTTGCTGAGGCAGCGCCGACTTGCGCTCCCCTTTCCCTCAGACGGCCGCTCCGCCCCTCACAGCGGCGCTTTGCCCAGAGCGCGCTTCTCTTTCTTCCGCTTGCTGCCCAGACTTCCTTCGCTGCTCCTCCTGCTAACCCTTGCCTTGCACGGCCTTCCGCACGCGGTGGATGTCTCTCCCTTCTCCACCACCAAGTGCTGCAAGAGCAGGAGGGTGCCGTCAGGCCTGAGAGGGACGACGGTCCCCGGCGAGAGCCTGACACGGCACCACCCGAACCCTGGCCGCCCTCCCACACCACTATTCCTCTATACCCCCCCCCCCAAAAAAAAACCTCACAGATCGGCTTTTCTTACCCAATCGGTACTCCGGTGCTGCCACACGTGGAGTCGCGGCTGGCGCTGGAGCTGGGCTCGGAATCGGGCACTCTGGGCAAATGGAGCTGGGCATGCAAAACGGCGGCCACAGAGGCTGCGCCCCTGCTTACAGGGGGCTCGAGCCGCTGCCGGGACTGCGAAGTGCCCGGGACTGCAGGGCACGGGCCAGGCCCCGACTTACAGGGCAGCCCCGGTCCCAAAGGCCCACGAGGCCCCTCCTCTCCGCTACAGGGGCGCCCTGACCCGCACCCCGCTAACAGGGCCGCCACCCCACACAAGGCGCCAGCCAAGCACTATCGAGAGTGCTGGGCGCTGTCTGCCCTGAAGGCAGGTGAATCGGCAGCAGCGGCCCTTTCCCAAGAGGTTCTGGGGGCTGGGGAAGCAGAACTTCCCGAGGGGGGTTCCTCATCGCTTGGGAGAAGCTGCCGCGTCACTGCGGAGCAGCTGGTTGCAAGGGGCTGGCGGCTGAGGCCCACCCGTGCTGCCTGTCCCCCTAAATCTCCCCCTGCCCTGCCGTACCCCTGTCCCCTCTCCCTCTATGCTTTAAGCCCCCAGGCCGCCGGGCACCACCAGGTGAGAAAATGGGGTCTGAGGCGGCTCAGGCCGGGGCAGGGGGCAGGAGGGAGGAGGGAGGGCCGGGGGCCAGAGCACGCTGAGGGAAGGTCCCTCAGGCGGCCGGCTTCCCCGTCGTCCAGGCAGAGGAGCTGGCGCCCGACCGCGCCGTCCTTCCAGGCACCAGCTCCCGGAGAAGGAAGAAGGAAGAGGCATCCGTGGCCTGCGGAAGAAACTACGAGGTGAGGGCAAGCGAGAGGAGGAGCGGCACGCTGAAACCGGGGAAAGAGAAAGGGGCTGCGGGCAAAGGGCCCTCCCTGTCACCACGGCTGCTGTGGGACAAGAGCGTCCTGGGCAACTCTGGGAGGGTCTCGAGGACTCTGGGGCAGGTACTTGGCTCAGGGCCGTTCCCTGCGTTTCTAGAGGCTACCGCGGTTCTCGGTGAAGGGGACACAACTGCCGAGCCTTTGCCCTCGAAGGCCGGGGGCCGCAGACGCCCGCTCGCTACCCGCTCCTCCTGCCGAGGGCGGGGGACGGGCACAACCCTGCTTACAGGGCCGTCGGGTCAGAGGGCTCCACGGCTCGTGGCACTCGCCCCGAGTACGGGGCCGGCACGCTGGCAGGTCGCCAGCAGGACAGGCAGCCACCCAGGCCCAGAGAGCGGGCGGGTCACGCGGCTTGGCTCCGTCCTTGGAAAGGAGGGGCCAGCCGGGACTCGCCCTCCGCTCGCGGGCTCAGCGGGGACCGACCCCCTGTTGCTGCACAGAGCCCCTCTTTCCCTCCCGGGAAGTTTAAGCTAAGTACGCTGCAGCGATTTCAACAGGGGCCTAAACAAGAAGCTCCTTCACTCGCTCACTCGCACCGACGCGGACACAGGCAGGCACACGGACACGGACAGGGGGAAAGAAAACTTCCCAGGAGAGAGAGCGAGCTCTGTGCAGCCAATGTCTGGGGAGCCGTCCCCTCCCGCGAGCAAGAGAGCAGAGCCTCGGACCTGACCCCCCGGACGCACGGAGCCCAGAGGGACTCAACGTGCCACGGGGCTTCGCGGGGGACCAAGGGACAAGTGCCGCGACGCGCCCCGACTCCAGGGGGTCACGCTGGCCAGGCCGCCAGCAGGCAGAAGGCCGCCAGGGCCGGGGAAACAGCCCTCCCCTGCCTACAGGGCAGGCTTGGGGGCCAGAGAGCCCCATTTGCCCCTCGGTGCGGGGACGGTGCCGCTCTCTCCTTAAAGGGTCGCCCCTCTCTCCGGGCAGCCAAACCGTCGGGGCAAGGGGGCAAAAGGCCAGAGACCCGAGCCCTGCTTACAGGGAGGTCACCCGGCGCAGCGCCGGCCAGGACACCAAAGGTGCCGGCAACGGTGCCGTGGGGAGGCCCCTTTGCCCTGAGCTCCCGCCTCTCCCCCCAGCCCTCTCTTCAGCCCGCCGCTCCTCCTCTCCCTCGCTCTGGCCTCGCAGCTCCTTCACGATGCCTTGTCTTGCTTCTCGAGGAGCTGGTGCTCGGAAGGAAGGCGCAGCCAGGCGCCAGCTCCCCCACCCGGAGGACAGAGCAGAGGCCCCGGCCCCGCTGCCAGGCCTCCCCCCGCGCCCAAGTTACAGGCCGGCCGGCCTGGCTGCGGCTCACCACCACGGCGCGCTTCAGGAGCTCCGCTTCCCGCCCCGGCCGCAGAGATGGCGCCGCTCACCCCCCTTAGAGGGTTGCCACCTGCCCGGCAGCCTGACCACGGGGTGACGTGGCAAAAGGCCAGCAAAAACCCAAAGACCCGTGCCCTGCTTACAGGGGGGTCACCCGGCACAAAGCCGGTCAGGGCACCAAAGGTCCTGGCAACACGCTGGTGCGACCACAGCCCCGGTGACAGGGAGGTCCCTTTGCCCAGAGCGCCCTTCTCCTGCCTCCTCTTGCTGCCCAGACTTCCTCCGCGCCTTGTCCCACTCCCTCTTGGCCTGCAGCGGTACAGGACGGAGACCTCCACGCCGCTCCGCCGCCTGCTGCAAGGGCAGGAGGATGCCGTCAGGTCCGAGAGCGATGCTGGTCCCCGGCGAGAGCTGGCCACAGCACCACCCGAACCCCGGCCGCCCTCCCACCACCACCACCATCCCCCCTCCTTGCGAAAAAAACTCCCAGATTGGCTTTCCTCACCCAGTCCATGCTCCAGCACTTCCTGCAGGGATGTCTACGACGGGCGCTTTTCTCCTCCGGGCTCCTGGCCGCGTTCAGCAAGGCTTGGACCCTCCACCGCCCCTGAGGCGATGGCCGTCCCTCCTCAGGCAGCTCCAGTCCCCTCTCACCGGTCCTGAGGAAGCTCCGCTCCCCCACCCCCCGCCGTTGACGACACTCCCCCCCCCAGGTGATGACACCACCCCACTTCCCCCCACCAGGCGACGACACTGCTCCCCCCCCCCCCGCCGAGGCGACGACACTGCTCCCCCCCCCCCCCCCGCCGAGGCGACGACACTGCTCCCCCCCCTCCCCCGCGCCGAGGCGACGACACTGCTCCCCCCCCTCCCCCGCCGAGGCGACGACACTGCTCCCCCCCCCCGCCGAGGCGACGACACTGCTCCCCCCCCCCGCCGAGGCGACGACACCGACCCCCTCTCCAAGGCGGCTCCCGTCCCGTCCCCCCCCCCCCGTTCCCAAGTCGATCCGGTACTTCTCCAGGCAGGTTCGACTCCTGCTCGCCCCTTCCCCGGGCAGGTCCCCCTCAGGCGACCGCTCCGCCCCTCACAGCGGCGCTTTGTTCAGAGCGCCCTTCTCTTTCCTCTTGCTTCCCAGACTTCCTCCGCTGCTCCTCCCGCTCGCTCTTGCCTCGCAGGTCCTTCCACACGCAGTGGACATCTCTCCCTTCTCCGCCACCAGCTGCTGCAAGGGCAGTAGTGTGCCGTCAGGTCTGAGAAGGACGCCTGTCCCCGGCGAGAAGTGCCCACAGCACCACCCGAACCCCGGCCGCCCTCCAACCCCCCCTTCCCCCCCGAAAAAAACCTCACAGATCGGCTTTTCTCACCAGAGCCGGTGCTCCAGCACTTCCTGCAGGGACGACCGCGCCGGGCACTCGTCTGCTCCAGGCACCTTGCCGCGCCTGGCGGGTCCAGGACTCTCCTGAGCCCCTCAGACAATGGCGCTCGCCCCCCCACAGGCGACTCGGGTCCACCCCCGCCCGCCCCGAGCCGAGCCGAGCCGATGAGGTCCCCGCCGAGGCGGCGCCGATCGCCGAGCAGCCTTTTCCGGGGGCGCCGCTCCCGCTCCTCTCAGGCGGCCGCGCGGCGCCTCACTGCTGCGCGCGCCGTTCCCGCCCTTCGCCTCAGGCGGCCGCGCGGCGCCTCACTGCTGCGCGCGCCGTTCCCGCCCTTCGCCTCAGGCGGCCGCGCGGCGCCTCACTGCTGCGCGCGCCGTTCCCGCCCTTCGCCTCAGGCGAAAGCTCCGCCCCTCACGTCGGCGCGCGGCGTTCCCGCCCGCCGAAAGCGTCGGGGGCGTGCCGAAAGCGTCGGGGGCGTGCCGAAAGCGTCGGGGGCGTGCCGAAAGCGTCGGGGGCGTGCCGAAAGCGTCGGGGGCGTGCCGAAAGCGCCGGGGGCGTGCCGAAAGCGCCGGGGGCGTGCCGAAAGCGCCGGGGGCGTGCCGAAAGCGCCGGGGGCGTGCCGAAAGCGCCGGGGGCGTGCCGAAAGCGCCGGGGGCGTGCCGAAAGCGCCGGGGGCGTGCCGAAAGCGCCGGGGGCGTGCCGAAAGCGCCGGGGGCGTGCCGAAAGCGCCGGGGGCGTGCCGAAAGCGCCGGGGGCGTGCCGAAAGCGCCGGGGGCGTGCCGAAAGCGCCGGGGGCGTGCCGAAAGCGCCGGGGGCGTGCCGAAAGCGCCGGGGGCGTGCCGAAAGCGCCGGGGGCGTGCCGAAAGCGCCGGGGGCGTGCCGAAAGCGCCGGGGGCGTGCCGAAAGCGCCGGGGGCGTGCCGAAAGCGCCGGGGGCGTGCCGAAAGCGCCGGGGGCGTGCCGAAAGCGCCGGGGGCGTGCCGAAAGCGCCGGGGGCGTGCCGAAAGCGCCGGGGGCGTGCCGAAAGCGCCGGGGGCGTGCCGAAAGCGCCGGGGGCGTGCCGAAAGCGCCGGGGGCGTGCCGAAAGCGCCGGGGGCGTGCCGAAAGCGCCGGGGGCGTGCCGAAAGCGCCGGGGGCGTGCCGAAAGCGCCGGGGGCGTGCCGAAAGCGCCGGGGGCGTGCCGAAAGCGCCGGGGGCGTGCCGAAAGCGCCGGGGGCGTGCCGAAAGCGCCGGGGGCGTGCCGAAAGCGCCGGGGGCGTGCCGAAAGCGCCGGGGGCGTGCCGAAAGCGCCGGGGGCGTGCCGAAAGCGCCGGGGGCGTGCCGAAAGCGCCGGGGGCGTGCCGAAAGCGCCGGGGGCGTGCCGAAAGCGCCGGGGGCGTGCCGAAAGCGCCGGGGGCGTGCCGAAAGCGCCGGGGGCGTGCCGAAAGCGCCGGGGGCGTGCCGAAAGCGCCGGGGGCGTGCCGAAAGCGCCGGGGGCGTGCCGAAAGCGCCGGGGGCGTGCCGAAAGCGCCGGGGGCGTGCCGAAAGCGCCGGGGGCGTGCCGAAAGCCGAGATACAGGAGCAGGGGCGGCCTGAGCTCGGTCACAGCGGAGAGGCGGGATTACCAGGAGGGAGGGAAATGGGCAGGCAGGCACATGGAGCGGCAGACAGGCTCGCAGAGGATAACAATGCCTGGGAACTGGCCAGAGAAAGCTGTGGGCAAAAAGAGACCCCAAAGCCGATCTGAAACAAGAACTGAACAAGGAAAATAACAGCGCTAGGTTACAGGAGAGAAAGGGAGGATGAAACAAAGGAAGGAGAGAGAGCAGGACCAAGCATCTGGAAGAAAGAAAAAGGGAGAGCTAGAAGAAGACACAAGAGGGAGTGGGAGCAGGAACGAACGAGAGCAGAAGTACAGGGAAGAAAAAAACAACAAAAATCATAGCAGCATGGGATAGAGAGGGGGCCAGGGGACAGCCCAAAACGTCCAAGAGGGGCAACAGGGCCCGAGGGTCCGCGACTCACCGCAGGTGTCGCTCTCAGCGCTGCCAGGAAAAATTTGCCAATTCAGACCCTTCTTTCTCCTTCTCTCCTCCTTTCCTTTTCTGGAGGTGCAGTCGCTCAGCTGCCCTCCACCTCAAAGAACACGCGGGTGTCTCTCGGCTCTTACAAAACGCAGCTTCCTGCACGTGTGGCCTCGCTCGCACGCTGCGCGGCCGTACCGCGCTCTGGGTGACGCGCACGGACCCTGATCGCACGCTGGCGGTCCGGCCCGCTGCGGACTGTACAGAGGGCTCCTGCCTCGCCCAGAGAGGCAGGCTCTCTCTTCCTGCAGTGGAAGGCAGCTGCTGCCCACATGCCCTTGATTTTCTTCTTTCCCTTTCTCAGGCCTCTCCAGCTTCAGCTGTGACAGCTCCTGTCCACAGCCAGAAAACGTCCCAGGGGCCTGTCCCTTCTCACCTCTCTGCTGCGAGGAGCACAAGGGCAGGCAGAGAACCCCACACAGTTCTGAAGTGGGTCCAGTCGACAGCATCCCCAGGGAAGGAACAGGCAAGCGCGGCCCCGGTGAGGCCTCTGGGAGAAGGTGAAGCGACTGCCGTTATTACCGTAGATCGCCCCTGGCCGGAGCCCCCCTTCCACTGGGGCTCCTGCGGAGGCGCCAAGGGCCGGCTTGCCGCCATCCCCGCGGGGCTCGGGGGTGACCTGGGGCTACGGGACGGGCTTCAGGGTGAGGTGCGAGACCTGGGGCCAGGACACGGTGCAGGCGAGGCCAGTGCCAGCTCAAGGGGAGCTCTGGCAAGCTGGGGAGGCACCCAGCACCAACCCCCGGGGGACACCCATCTTCTTCCCCTCTGCCTTTGTCCCAGCTCTCGGGTAACTCCCTGGGGCTCCCCCGGCCCGGATCACCTCCAGGAGAGCCGAGGCCTGACACAGCAGGCGGTGTGAAGCTTCCTGCCCCACCGCTGCCGTGTGGCCAGCGGGCAGGAGGGGCCCCCACACCTGCCAAAGGGGCTGGCCGGCCTCACCGGCGGCCTCGGCCCTCGCCCACCCCCAGGAATCACGCCCAGCAAGCCTCACGCTGCGGCAGCAGGAAGGCGGCTCTGGCGGTGCCGCACACCTGTGCGGGGCCGGCGCTGCAGTCCTGCCCTTCGCGCACCGAGCGCCCGCCGGCAGCGTGACGTGGGGCGGCGGCAGCATTTCCTTACCAGGAGGGGGCACCGAGCGTGGCCGCATCCCCCCACGGGCATCAGAGCATCGCACTGACGTTGCTGGCGGGCGGCAGCGTGGGGCACGGGGCCACCTCTGTGTCGCCCACCGACAGCACCGTGTGGCGTTTGCCAGGCAGCGGCGGTTAGCGCAGGCGAGCGCCACCCCCCGCGCGAGCGGCGGCCGAGCGGCACGTCACTGCGCACACGCTCTCGAGGAACGGGCACGACGCTTGGTGGGGAGCAGCTGGAAGCCCCCGGGAATCCACGTGAAAGCGGCAACAAAACTATCCCTCGTGCTGCGCCACAAGGGCCGCGGCGGTAGCGAGGACTGCGCCGCACTACGGGCGCCCACGAGCGGTGCGGCTGCCTGGCAGCCGAGTCTGCAGAACCTACAGCTCCTGGCACGCGCTGGCCAACGCGGCACGGCCGCCTGCACGCCAAGCGCTGTAAGACCCCGCATCCCAGCGTGACCCAGGGAACCAACGCGGCTGGCCAGAAACCCCACACGCCAGGACCACAGCTCCCGCTGGGTTGCGAGAGGCGGTTTTCTCTGCTTTCTGACCCTGCAGCAACACCGTTGCTCACCCCTCCGAACCCCCACCAGTGCACCCAGAAGCCTCACCACCGGCTCGGGGCAGCCCCTGCCACCACCTCCAACACTGCCACCCTGCAGGCACCGCCATCCTCCCCAGGAGCTGCCAGCTGATGGCACGGCTCCACTCACCTTCTCCCTCGGTGCAGCCAGGGCCCAGCAATGCTCAGCGACTGCTCTGCTCCTCCCTTGGTTGACACCGACCCCTCCGACGGCTGCCTTGCTCTTAACAGCAGCACCCGCCCCGCCCCGCCCCTCCACCCGGAGCAAGCCCTTTACAGGGAGGGGCCGCTGCCATCAGCCTCACTGCCCACACCTGGGGCCCCTCCAGCCCCAGCCCACAGCTGGAGGCCATCACCCACCCCCACAGAGCATCATCACCCCTCCCAGCCCCTCACCTGGGGCAAAGGAAGCACAAAAGGCAGCCGGCAGCCAGCAAGTGTTTATTCAGTCACACACAGAACAAGTCCCAGAAGGGAGTGAGTCTGCTCCGGGGCTCAGGGCCCCTAATGCTGCCCCTGCTCCTGGCACACCTTGGCGCTTGTTCCCGGAGCCACGCTCCTCAGTCCAGCCGGGAACAGTCAGTCGGTTCCTGGAGCAACAAGCTGCAGGGCAGAGCTGGAAACTGCCAAACATGAGGAGCAAGATGCAGGACACAAGAAGACAGAAGAAAGGTGGCAGCTAGCTGACTAGTACAGGGGTAGAGAGAAAACAAGAGATGAGCAATGGGGCGGTGAGAGGATGGGGACAGGGAACCCAACGTGGATATGCAGAAAAAAAAGCAGCAGGGAGAGAAGAAAACAGGCAAAAAAAAAGCTGGGATGGGTGGCACAACAGACATGGAGGGGAAAAAAAAAAGGGGGGGGAGCAGGGAGCTAGACCAAGCAAGATGGAAGAAAGACCAAAAAGCTCCAGAGAACAGGGCACAGAGGGAGGAAAAAGCAACAGCGATGGGGAGTCAGGACAGCAAACCATGGGAAGGAACACAAAACAAATCACATCGCTACATGTGACAGGGCAGAGAAGGAAGAATTAGGAAACAGGGACAGAGACACAGAAAAAAAGAGACCTGGAGCCAAAAACTAATCCTGATGCATACAGAAAGAAGGGGGGTGGGGGTGGGGGTGGGGGGGTGTATTCTAAAACAGGGGAAACAGAGACAGAGAGATGGAGAAAAGACAAAAGCAACAGACTACAAGGCATCGAGAGAGGAATTACTGAATAGTAACAGAGCGCCAGCCAGAAACAGGCCACAAAGCAGCAAAGATCACAGGGGGTACGGGGCACAGAGGAAGGAATTCGCAAACCTGGCACAAGGAGCCAGACAGAGAGAGAGCGAGGCAAAAATTAAATGGTGAAAAGAGACAGACCGCAGGGCAGAGGGAGGAATTGATAAACAGGGACAGGGCACCCAGCAGAGCATGATGGAGAACAGGGAAAAAAAAATAGCAGCAAGCTACAGGGAAGAGGGAGGAATTAAAGACCAGTGACTGGAAGACAGACAGCGACACATGGAGAGAGAGAAGACAAAAGAGCGATGGGCAACAAGATGGATAGGGAGGAAATGAAAAACAGCAGAAGGGAGTCAGCCAGAGAGAAAGACACGGAGGAAAAAGGCCAGACAGGCTATGAGGGACGGAGGTAGGAATGAAAAACGGGGGACAGGGAGCAGGAAAGAGAGAGATGGAGATCGCAGGGAATAGCAGCGGGTGCAGGAAGAAGAAAGGGGCATCAATAGGAACAGGGAGCTGGACAGAGAGGGATGGAGAAAGGCAACAAGAGCGGCAGGGTACAGGGCAGAGAAAGGGAAGACCTACAAGACGGGGACAGGGAGATGCTCCAAGCAAGACGGAAGATACGGGTGAGCAAAAAAAGTTGAGCAGCACCAGAAAGAGAGGAGTCTAGGAGAAAGACAGGGAGGGACCAGGCCACACAAGAGGGATGAGAGGGGCCCAAGAGCTCGGGACTTACTGCAGTTCTCCGCGCTGCCGTGAGAATTTGACAGGTCAGACTCCTCCTTCTGTTTGCCTTCTCCCTTCCTCTTCTACAGCTCCAGGTGCCTGGCTGTCCTCCACTTAGGAGAAGATGTAGGTGTCTCACAGCTCTTACGAGATGAGGCCTGCTAGACACAGAACCTCATTCAATCACACACTACGTGCAGGAGTAGGACAGAGGAAAGAGCGAGAAACCGAGAAGTGAGGAGCAGAACGGAAGGATCGAGAGAGAAATGGACTGAGGAGTGATGCAAAAGGTACAGAACAAGCAGTCAGAAGTGCAGACAGAAAAAGAAAAGGGAGCAGCAAGACGAGAGAGAAAGTGAGAGAGGAAGGGGGAGCAAGGCAGAAGAAAAGAAAGAAAAGATCTAGAGAAGAAGAAAAAAAAAATCACAGCATGGGAAAGAGAAGGGCGGGAAGGGACTGGGACATACAAGGGGGGCGACAGGGCCCCGAGGGCCCGGGACTCACCGCGGCTCTCGCTCCCGGCACTGCCGGGAGAACTGGACAGGTCAGATGCTTCTTTCTCCTTCCTTCCTCCTGCCCCTCCTCTTCTTCTGAAACTCCACTCGCCCGGCTGACCTCCCCCTAAAAGAATACGCGGGTGTCTCTCGGCTCTTACAAGACGTGGCTTCCGACACACGCAGCCTCGCTCGCTCGCTCGCTCCGCGGCCGTTCCGCGCCTGGGTCCGGCCCGCTGCGGACTGTGCAGAGGGCTCCTCGCTCACCCGGAGAGGCAGGCGCTCTCCCCCTGCAGGGCGAGGCGGCTGCTGCCCACATGCCCTTGACGTTCTCCTTCCTTCCCTTTCTCCGGCCCCTCCAGCTCCAGCCGCGGCGGCTCCCGCCCCGCTGCCCACGGCCGGGAAGGCTCGGCTCCGCCCGTCCCTTCTGGCCCCCGAGCCGTGAGGAGCGCCAGGCCGGGCAGAGACACCCCACGCCAGCCCGAGCTGGGCGCAGCCGGCGGCATCCCCGGGGCAGGAACGGACACGCGCGGCCCCAGCGCGGCCTCGGGAGGGGGCACGGAGGCGGCAGGGACCCTTATTGCCGCGGCCCGGCCCGGCCGCAGCCCCAACACTCACCTCCGCCGCGCACGCGCACTCCCGGGAGACGCCGCGGCCGCGCATGCGCACCCCCGGGCCGGGGGGCACACCGCGTCTCGGGGAGCCGCGGGCAGCCCGCGGGAAACCGCCACAAAACCGCGTCTCGGGCCGCGCCGCGGGGCCGCGCCGGTACCGAGGGCTGTGCCGTGCCGCGCGCGCCCGCCAGCGCCGCGGCTGCGGGGAACCGAGAGCGCAGAAACTGCAGCTCCCGGCGTGCCCCGGGGAGCCAACATGGCCGACCGGAAGCCCCCTGCACGTGACTACGGCTCCCGCCGCGCCGCCCGCGCACCCGGAAGCCCGGCCGAGCGCAGCCCCGCGCGGCTCCGGGCAGCGCCGCCGCCGCCCGGCCCCGACGCGGAGCGGCCTCCGCCCCCGGTCCCGCCGCACCTTTCCCCGCAGCCGCCCGGCCGCGCGGCCCCGCTCCTGCCTCGGCTCGCACCGGCTCCTCCTCCAGCACCGGCCCCGGACAGGGAGGGGGCGCTGCCTGCAGCCTCCCTGCCCGCCCCTGCGGCTCCTCCGGCCCGGCCCACGCTCCCCCCCCCCGGTAACTATAGCGACCAGCACCGTTAATAAACGCCGGAGGTGCCCGTCGCTCCTCCGAGCTCGCGCTCTACGGGCCGCCGGTCCTCCGGTCGCGGGGCCGCCGCCGCGCACGCGCACTCCGGGGGCCGCCGCCGCGCACGCGCACGCCGCAGGTCGCCTCTCCCCGCCGGGGGAACCTTCCCCGGCCAGCGGGAGCAGCCGCTGGACGAGACCGCTCCGGTGCGCGGGCCGACGGGACCGACGCTGCCAAATCTTATAACCCCCCGGAGAGGGAGGAGCTCCGGCACGGCCGCAGCGCAGGGCAGCGCAGTCTCGCCTTGTGACCCAGAACTCAGCGGGGTGACCGAAGTGTCGGTCAGAGCAGCCTCAGGGCTCTTTGGACGGGTGGAAGGGGGAGGAAAGCCTGTGACAACGCGACACGGGAGCGCAGAGTTGTTTTAAGGACGAAACAGCGTAACTTCGGTCCCTGGGAGACCAGTACAGTAACTATTAAAAGCACACGTATTGTTAGATATTTTTCCTAAACTCACATTTATCCAATTTAGTTTTTCAAATCCTGGTGATAGCAGAAATAGTTTTTTAAAAAAACCCAGATAAATCCAGGAACATTTCTGCCCGCGTTCAGCCGCTCTTCTGGAGCGTACGCTAGGAGCTGGAGAACCCGAGCAAGCTGTCTGATTATATTTACGGCAGCTCTGGCCCCGACAGCTCCCCCGTCCGTCCCCTTGCCAGGAACTAGCGCCGCGGCGGCTACAGCTCAGCCCAAAGCCAAACCGACACCGACCTCGGCTCTGGAAAGCGCCACCTCATCTCCCCCCGTTTTGCTGATTAGGGATATCAATTCAACTCAGACACCGGAGTGAAAGGAGCAGGCGTATTTTATTAGAAATAACTAAATAACAGAAGAATATGGAAAACACGCAGTCAGGAAAGACGGAATAGTGCACTCACACAGATAGGAAAATACAGGGTAACGCATCAAATCCTGACTGCCTGAGAGAGAGGGAACAGCGATTAAAAAAGATCCCTCAGCACCTGCACCCGTTGCCACCACCCAGACCCGCAGGCAGCCCCGGTTACAGCGAGGGTTTGCAGAGCCTTTCCCGGCAAGTGGGAAACCCTACGCGGTGCGTCCACCCGTAGGTGAGGCCTCCAAAGTCGCTGTGAGCAGGTCCACCCTTCTATACCCCAAAATCGGCAAGCCAGAAGAGCTGGCACCTTGGTTTGGAGCGGAAATATCTGGTTTCAATCTCACATTAGATTCCCCCGGAGCCTGGCCAGGGCTCAGGGGAGAAGCTAAGGGAGCTCCTCTGCTTACCCAGGCAGACTAGGTGCAAGGGCTCACGTCAGGCCACAGGGCCAGACTACGGTCTCCACGACCCGGTTATTTTATCCCCACACAAAGAAAGATAAATGTACATTCAAGAGAGCTACGTCTTCCACACCTCTTTCACTAACGATGACATACTGAGTGAGCAGCTTCGGCTCAGGGCCTGTTGTTCAGGCTTCAATACTTCCACTTTTTACATCGGAATAGGTGGTTGGTTATCACTTAGTAAAATACCTGTTAGCACAATGGTTAACAGTTACAAAATACACAGGACTCGTCTACAAGTCAACTCTGGCTTGGCCCTATTGTCCAAGCCTTAGCGCTTCACCCCGAGAGTCCCCTTGCAAGCAGCCAGGACCAACACACGCCGCAAACATTCCAGCGGCTGCCAAAGGTTCAAATCCCACGCGCAGCGCCACGTGGCAGGCAGCGGTTAAAGCCGAGTTGGGCAGAAAAGGAGCTAAATGGGGAACACGCAGTTGGAGAAAGCATCTGACTGAGCACCCCCGGCACTGAACAGATGGGGAAAGGGTGGGCACAAACGCCCTTTTGGGGCAGGGAAGAGGAACGTGCTCCTCCAGAGGCTGAGATCCAGCCGCTTCCTTCCCCGTACAGGTGCGGAAAGAGAAGCACTCAGAGCAGGGGAATCCACCTCCAAAACCCTGCTCCCGACTGCTCTTCCCCCGGCATCCCACGCAGCCTCAAAGGGCGCTGCGGGTGGCTGCAGAGCCCTCCCGCTCCCCACGGCTGGTGCAGCCACATCCAAGTACAGAAAGGAGTTTTGAGAAAACTTCAGGAAGTTGGGTCATCGTCAGGTGGAATGGGAGCAGGTTCTAAAACTGGAGAACTACCAAGAGCCGAGTACTTGCTCACGAGGCAAAGAAAACATCCCCAAAGGGGCAGGGACGCTTGAGGCGACCACAGCCCAGGTGACAGGGAGATCCCCTGCCCAGGAGGGCTTTCTCTCGCCTCTTTGGCGGACCGCTGCCGCTACTCCTCCCGCTCGCTCTTGCCTCGCAGGTCCTTCTGCACGCGGTGGATGTCTCTCCCTTCTTCTCCACGACCAACTGCTGCAAGAGCAGGAGAATGCCATCAGGTCTGAGAGCGACGACGGTCCTGGGTGAGAGCTGGCCACAGCACCACCTGAACACCGGCCGCCCTCACACAGCCCTATACCCCCGCCCCCCCGAAAAAACCTCACAGATCGGCTTTTCTTACCCAATCGGTGCTCCGGTGCTGCCACACGTGGAGTCGCAGCGGGCGCTGGAGCTGGGCTCGGAGTCGGGCACTCTGGGCAAACGGAGCTGGGCATGCAGAGCGGCGGCCACCGAGGCTGCGCCCCTGCTTACAGGGGGCTCGAGCCGCTGCCGGGACTGCGAAGTGCCCGGGACTGCAGGGCACGGGCCAGGCCCCGACTTACAGGGCAGCCCCGGTCCCAAAGGCCCACGAGGCCCCTCCTCTCCGCTACAGGGGCGCCCTGACCCGCACCCCGCTAACAGGGCCGCCACCCCACAAAAGGCGCCAGCCAAGCACTATCGAGAGTGCTGGGCGCTGTCTGCCCTGAAGGCAGGTGAATCGGCAGCAGCGGCCCTTTCCCAAGAGGTTCTGGGGGCTGGGGAAGCAGAACTTCCCAAGGGGGGTTCCTCATCGCTTGGGAGAAGCTGTCGCGTCACTGCGGAGCAGCTGGTTGCAAGGGGCTGGCGGCTGAGGCCCACCCGTGCTGCCTGTCCCCCTAAATCTCCCCCTGCCCTGCCGTACCCCTGTCCCCTCTCCCTCTATGCTTTAAGCCCCCAGGCCGCCAGGCACCACCAGGTGAGAAAATGGGGCCTGAGGCGGCTCAGGCCGGGGCAGGGGGCAGGAGGGAGGAGGGAGGGCCGGGGGCCAGAGCACGCTGAGGGAAGGTCCCTCAGGCGGCCGGCTTCCCCGTCGTCCAGGCAGAGGAGCTGGCGCCCGACCGCGCCGTCCTTCCAGGCACCAGCTCCCGGAGAAGGAAGAAGGAAGAGGCATCCGTGGCCTGCGGAAGAAACTACGAGGCGAGGGCAAGCGAGAGGAGGAGCGGCACGCTGAAACCGGGGAAAGAGAAAGGGGCTGCGGGCAAAGGGCCCTCCCTGTCACCACGGCTGCTGTGGGACAAGAGCATCCTGGGCGCTTTTGGGAGGGTCTCGAGGACTCTGGGGCAGGTACTTGGCTCAGGGCCGTTCCCTGCGTTTCTAGAGGCTACCGCGGTTCTCGGTGAAGGGGACACAACTGCCGAGCCTTTGCCCTCGAAGGCCGGGGGCCGCAGACGCCCGCTCGCTACCCGCTCCTCCTGCCGAGGGCGGGGGACGGGCACAACCCTGCTTACAGGGCCGTCGGGTCAGAGGGCTCCACGGCTCGTGGCACTCGCCCCGAGTACGGGGCCGGCACGCTGGCAGGTCGCCAGCAGGACAGGCAGCCACCCAGGCCCAGAGAGCGGGCGGGTCACGCGTCGGCCGTGCTACGACCGCGCGGCTTGGCTCCGTCCTTGGAAAGGAGGGGCCAGCCGGGACTCGCCCTCCGCTCGCGGGCTCAGCGGGGACCGACCCCCTGTTGCTGCACAGAGCCCCTCTTTCCCTCCCGGGAAGTTTAAGCTAAGTACGCTGCAGCGATTTCAACAGGGGCCTAAACAAGAAGCTCCTTCACTCGCTCACTCGCACCGACGCGGACACAGGCAGGCACACGGACACGGACAGGGGGAAAGAAAACTTCCCAGGAGAGAGAGCGAGCTCTGTGCAGCCAATGTCTGGGGAGCCGTCCCCTCCCGCGAGCAAGAGAGCAGAGCCTCGGACCTGTCCCCCCGGACGCACGGAGCCCAGAGGGACTCAACGTGCCACGGGCCTTCGCGGGGGACCAAGGGACAAGTGCCGCGACGCGCCCCGACTCCAGGGGGTCACGCTGGCCAGGCCGCCAGCAGGCAGAAAGCCGCCAGGGCCGGGGAAACAGCCCTCCCCTGCCTACAGGGCGGGCTTGGGGGCCAGAGAGCACCATTTGCCCCTCGGTGCGGGGACGGTGCCGCTCTCTCCTTAAAGGGTCGCCCCTCTCTCCGGGCAGCCAAACCGTCGGGGCAAGGGGGCAAAAGGCCAGAGACCCGAGCCCTGCTTACAGGGAGGTCACCCGGCGCAGCGCCGGCCAGGACACCAAAGGTGCCGGCAACGGTGCCGTGGGGAGGCCCCTTTGCCCTGAGCTCCCGCCTCTCCCCCCAGCCCTCTCTTCAGCCCGCCGCTCCTCCTCTCCCTCGCTCTGGCCTCGCAGCTCCTTCACGATGCCTTGTCTTGCTTCTCGAGGAGCTGGTGCTCGGAAGGAAGGCGCAGCCAGGCGCCAGCTCCCCCACCCGGAGGACAGAGCAGAGGCCCCGGCCCCGCTGCCAGGCCCCCCCCCGCGCCCAAGTTACAGGCCGGCCGGCCTGGCTGCGGCTCACCACCACGGCGCGCTTCAGGAGCTCCGCTTCCCGCCCCGGCCGCAGAGACGGCGCCGCTCACCCCCATTAGAGGGTTGCCACCTGCCCGGCAGCCTGACCACGGGGTGACGTGGCAAAAGGCCGGCAAAAACCCAAAGACCCGAGCCCTGCTTACAGGGGGGTCACCCGGCACAAAGCCGGCCAGGGCACCGAAGGTCCTGGCGACACGCTGGTGCGACCACAGCCCCGGTGACGGGGAGGTCCCTTTGCCCAGAGCGCCCTTCTCCTGCCTCCTCTTGCTGCCCAGACTTCCTCCGCTCTTGGCCTGCAGCGGTACAGGACGGAGACCTCCACGCCGCTCCGCCGCCTGCTGCAAGGGCAGGAGGATGCCGTCAGGTCCGAGAGCGATGCTGGTCCCCGGCGAGAGCTGGCCACAGCACCACCCGAACCCCGGCCGCCCTCCCACCACCCACCCCGCGAAAAAACCTCGCAGATCGGCTTTCCTCACCCAGTCGGTGCTCCAGTGCTTCGTGCAGGGACCGTGACAGGCTCTCGTCTGCAATGGGCTCCTGGCAGCGTCTGGCGGCTCCTGGCAGCGTCCGTCAGGGCCTGGACCCTCCTCAGCCCCTGAGGTGATGGCGGTCCCTCCTCATGCAGCTCCAGTCCCCCCCCATGCGCCCTGACGCAGGTCTGCTGCCCCTCCTAGGCGACGGCACTGGCCCCCCACCCTGCAGCAGCTTTGATCCCCTGCCAAGGTGGCTCCAATCCCTCGGCCCCGAGTCGATCCATTTCTTGCTGAGGCAGCGCCGACTTGCGCTCCCCTTTCCCTCAGACGGCCGCTCCGCCCCTCACAGCGGCGCTTTGCCCAGAGCGCGCTTCTCTTTCTTCCGCTTGCTGCCCAGACTTCCTTCGCTGCTCCTCCTGCTAACCCTTGCCTTGCACGGCCTTCCGCACGCGGTGGATGTCTCTCCCTTCTCCACCACCAAGTGCTGCAAGAGCAGGAGGGTGCCGTCAGGCCTGAGAGGGACGACGGTCCCCGGCGAGAGCCTGACACGGCACCACCCGAACCCTGGCCGCCCTCCCACACCACTATTCCTCTATACCCCCCCCCCCAAAAAAAAACCTCACAGATCGGCTTTTCTTACCCAATCGGTACTCCGGTGCTGCCACACGTGGAGTCGCGGCTGGCGCTGGAGCTGGGCTCGGAATCGGGCACTCTGGGCAAATGGAGCTGGGCATGCAAAACGGCGGCCACAGAGGCTGCGCCCCTGCTTACAGGGGGCTCGAGCCGCTGCCGGGACTGCGAAGTGCCCGGGACTGCAGGGCACGGGCCAGGCCCCGACTTACAGGGCAGCCCCGGTCCCAAAGGCCCACGAGGCCCCTCCTCTCCGCTACAGGGGCGCCCTGACCCGCACCCCGCTAACAGGGCCGCCACCCCACACAAGGCGCCAGCCAAGCACTATCGAGAGTGCTGGGCGCTGTCTGCCCTGAAGGCAGGTGAATCGGCAGCAGCGGCCCTTTCCCAAGAGGTTCTGGGGGCTGGGGAAGCAGAACTTCCCGAGGGGGGTTCCTCATCGCTTGGGAGAAGCTGCCGCGTCACTGCGGAGCAGCTGGTTGCAAGGGGCTGGCGGCTGAGGCCCACCCGTGCTGCCTGTCCCCCTAAATCTCCCCCTGCCCTGCCGTACCCCTGTCCCCTCTCCCTCTATGCTTTAAGCCCCCAGGCCGCCGGGCACCACCAGGTGAGAAAATGGGGTCTGAGGCGGCTCAGGCCGGGGCAGGGGGCAGGAGGGAGGAGGGAGGGCCGGGGGCCAGAGCACGCTGAGGGAAGGTCCCTCAGGCGGCCGGCTTCCCCGTCGTCCAGGCAGAGGAGCTGGCGCCCGACCGCGCCGTCCTTCCAGGCACCAGCTCCCGGAGAAGGAAGAAGGAAGAGGCATCCGTGGCCTGCGGAAGAAACTACGAGGCGAGGGCAAGCGAGAGGAGGAGCGGCACGCTGAAACCGGGGAAAGAGAAAGGGGCTGCGGGCAAAGGGCCCTCCCTGTCACCACGGCTGCTGTGGGACAAGAGCGTCCTGGGCAACTCTGGGAGGGTCTCGAGGACTCTGGGGCAGGTACTTGGCTCAGGGCCGTTCCCTGCGTTTCTAGAGGCTACCGCGGTTCTCGGTGAAGGGGACACAACTGCCGAGCCTTTGCCCTCGAAGGCCGGGGGCCGCAGACGCCCGCTCGCTACCCGCTCCTCCTGCCGAGGGCGGGGGACGGGCACAACCCTGCTTACAGGGCCGTCGGGTCAGAGGGCTCCACGGCTCGTGGCACTCGCCCCGAGTACGGGGCCGGCACGCTGGCAGGTCGCCAGCAGGACAGGCAGCCACCCAGGCCCAGAGAGCGGGCGGGTCACGCGGCTTGGCTCCGTCCTTGGAAAGGAGGGGCCAGCCGGGACTCGCCCTCCGCTCGCGGGCTCAGCGGGGACCGACCCCCTGTTGCTGCACAGAGCCCCTCTTTCCCTCCCGGGAAGTTTAAGCTAAGTACGCTGCAGCGATTTCAACAGGGGCCTAAACAAGAAGCTCCTTCACTCGCTCACTCGCACCGACGCGGACACAGGCAGGCACACGGACACGGACAGGGGGAAAGAAAACTTCCCAGGAGAGAGAGCGAGCTCTGTGCAGCCAATGTCTGGGGAGCCGTCCCCTCCCGCGAGCAAGAGAGCAGAGCCTCGGACCTGACCCCCCGGACGCACGGAGCCCAGAGGGACTCAACGTGCCACGGGGCTTCGCGGGGGACCAAGGGACAAGTGCCGCGACGCGCCCCGACTCCAGGGGGTCACGCTGGCCAGGCCGCCAGCAGGCAGAAGGCCGCCAGGGCCGGGGAAACAGCCCTCCCCTGCCTACAGGGCAGGCTTGGGGGCCAGAGAGCCCCATTTGCCCCTCGGTGCGGGGACGGTGCCGCTCTCTCCTTAAAGGGTCGCCCCTCTCTCCGGGCAGCCAAACCGTCGGGGCAAGGGGGCAAAAGGCCAGAGACCCGAGCCCTGCTTACAGGGAGGTCACCCGGCGCAGCGCCGGCCAGGACACCAAAGGTGCCGGCAACGGTGCCGTGGGGAGGCCCCTCTGCCCTGAGCTCCCGCCTCTCCCCCCAGCCCTCTCTTCAGCCCGCCGCTCCTCCTCTCCCTCGCTCTGGCCTCGCAGCTCCTTCACGATGCCTTGTCTTGCTTCTCGAGGAGCTGGTGCTCGGAAGGAAGGCGCAGCCAGGCGCCAGCTCCCCCACCCGGAGGACAGAGCAGAGGCCCCGGCCCCGCTGCCAGGCCTCCCCCCGCGCCCAAGTTACAGGCCGGCCGGCCTGGCTGCGGCTCACCACCACGGCGCGCTTCAGGAGCTCCGCTTCCCGCCCCGGCCGCAGAGATGGCGCCGCTCACCCCCCTTAGAGGGTTGCCACCTGCCCGGCAGCCTGACCACGGGGTGACGTGGCAAAAGGCCGGCAAAAACCCAAAGACCCGTGCCCTGCTTACAGGGGGGTCACCCGGCACAAAGCCGGTCAGGGCACCAAAGGTCCTGGCAACACGCTGGTGCAACCACAGCCCCGGTGACAGGGAGGTCCCTTTGCCCAGAGCGCCCTTCTCCTTCCTCCTCTTGCTGCCCAGACTTCCTCCGCGCCTTGTCCCACTCCCTCTTGGCCTGCAGCGGTACAGGACGGAGACCTCCACGCCGCTCCGCCGCCTGCTGCAAGGGCAGGAGGATGCCGTCAGGTCCGAGAGCGATGCTGGTCCCCGGCGAGAGCTGGCCACAGCACCACCCGAACCCCGGCCGCCCTCCCACCACCACCACCATCCCCCCTCCTTGCGAAAAAAACTCCCAGATTGGCTTTCCTCACCCAGTCCATGCTCCAGCACTTCCTGCAGGGATGTCTACGACGGGCGCTTTTCTCCTCCGGGCTCCTGGCCGCGTTCAGCAAGGCTTGGACCCTCCACCGCCCCTGAGGCGATGGCCGTCCCTCCTCAGGCAGCTCCAGTCCCCTCTCACCGGTCCTGAGGAAGCTCCGCTCCCCCACCCCCCGCCGTTGACGACACTCCCCCCCCCAGGTGATGACACCACCCCACTTCCCCCCACCAGGCGACGACACTGCTCCCCCCCCCCCCCCAGACAGAGAGGCGACGACACTGCTCCCCCCCCTCCCCCGCGCCGAGGCGACGACACTGCTCCCCCCCCTCCCCCGCCGAGGCGACGACACTGCTCCCCCCCCTCCCCCGCGCCGAGGCGACGACACTGCTCCCCCCCCTCCCCCGCCGAGGCGACGACACTGCTCCCCCCCCCTCCCCCGCGCCGAGGCGACGACACTGCTCCCCCCCCCCCCCCCCCGCCGAGGCGACGACACTGCTCCCCCCCCCCCCCCCCGCCGAGGCGACGACACTGCTCCCCCCCCTCCCCCGCCGAGGCGACGACACTGCTCCCCCCCCTCCCCCGCCGAGGCGACGACACTGCTCCCCCCCCTCCCCCGCGCCGAGGCGACGACACTGCTCCCCCCCCTCCCCCGCCGAGGCGACGACACTGCTCCCCCCCCCCGCCGAGGCGACGACACTGCTCCCCCCCCCCGCCGAGGCGACGACACCGACCCCCTCTCCAAGGCGGCTCCCGTCCCGTCCCCCCCCCCCCGTTCCCAAGTCGATCCGGTACTTCTCCAGGCAGGTTCGACTCCTGCTCGCCCCTTCCCCGGGCAGGTCCCCCTCAGGCGACCGCTCCGCCCCTCACAGCGGCGCTTTGTTCAGAGCGCCCTTCTCTTTCCTCTTGCTTCCCAGACTTCCTCCGCTGCTCCTCCCGCTCGCTCTTGCCTCGCAGGTCCTTCCACACGCAGTGGACATCTCTCCCTTCTCCGCCACCAGCTGCTGCAAGGGCAGTAGTGTGCCGTCAGGTCTGAGAAGGACGCCTGTCCCCGGCGAGAAGTGCCCACAGCACCACCCGAACCCCGGCCGCCCTCCAACCCCCCCTTCCCCCCCGAAAAAAACCTCACAGATCGGCTTTTCTCACCAGAGCCGGTGCTCCAGCACTTCCTGCAGGGACGACCGCGCCGGGCACTCGTCTGCTCCAGGCACCTTGCCGCGCCTGGCGGGTCCAGGACTCTCCTGAGCCCCTCAGACAATGGCGCTCGCCCCCAACAGGCGACTCGGGTCCACCCCCGCCCGCCCCGAGCCGAGCCGAGCCGATGAGGTCCCCGCCGAGGCGGCGCCGATCGCCGAGCAGCCTTTTCCGGGGGCGCCGCTCCCGCTCCTCTCAGGCGGCCGCGCGGCGCCTCACTGCTGCGCGCGCCGTTCCCGCCCTTCGCCTGAGGCGAAAGCTCCGCCCCTCACGTCGGCGCGCGGCGTTCCCGCCCGCCGAAAGCGTCGGGGGCGTGCCGAAAGCGTCGGGGGCGTGCCGAAAGCGTCGGGGGCGTGCCGAAAGCGTCGGGGGCGTGCCGAAAGCGTCGGGGGCGTGCCGAAAGCGTCGGGGGCGTGCCGAAAGCGTCGGGGGCGTGCCGAAAGCGTCGGGGGCGTGCCGAAAGCGTCGGGGGCGTGCCGAAAGCGTCGGGGGCGTGCCGAAAGCGTCGGGGGCGTGCCGAAAGCGTCGGGGGCGTGCCGAAAGCGTCGGGGGCGTGCCGAAAGCGTCGGGGGCGTGCCGAAAGCGTCGGGGGCGTGCCGAAAGCGTCGGGGGCGTGCCGAAAGCGTCGGGGGCGTGCCGAAAGCGTCGGGGGCGTGCCGAAAGCGTCGGGGGCGTGCCGAAAGCGTCGGGGGCGTGCCGAAAGCGTCGGGGGCGTGCCGAAAGCGTCGGGGGCGTGCCGAAAGCGTCGGGGGCGTGCCGAAAGCGTCGGGGGCGTGCCGAAAGCGTCGGGGGCGTGCCGAAAGCGTCGGGGGCGTGCCGAAAGCGTCGGGGGCGTGCCGAAAGCGTCGGGGGCGTGCCGAAAGCGTCGGGGGCGTGCCGAAAGCGTCGGGGGCGTGCCGAAAGCGCCGGGGGCGTGCCGAAAGCGCCGGGGGCGTGCCGAAAGCGCCGGGGGCGTGCCGAAAGCGCCGGGGGCGTGCCGAAAGCGCCGGGGGCGTGCCGAAAGCGCCGGGGGCGTGCCGAAAGCGCCGGGGGCGTGCCGAAAGCGCCGGGGGCGTGCCGAAAGCGCCGGGGGCGTGCCGAAAGCGCCGGGGGCGTGCCGAAAGCGCCGGGGGCGTGCCGAAAGCGCCGGGGGCGTGCCGAAAGCGCCGGGGGCGTGCCGAAAGCGCCGGGGGCGTGCCGAAAGCGCCGGGGGCGTGCCGAAAGCGCCGGGGGCGTGCCGAAAGCGCCGGGGGCGTGCCGAAAGCGCCGGGGGCGTGCCGAAAGCGCCGGGGGCGTGCCGAAAGCGCCGGGGGCGTGCCGAAAGCGCCGGGGGCGTGCCGAAAGCGCCGGGGGCGTGCCGAAAGCGCCGGGGGCGTGCCGAAAGCGACGGGGGCGTGCCGAAAGCGCCGGGGGCGTGCCGAAAGCGCCGGGGGCGTGCCGAAAGCGACGGGGGCGTGCCGAAAGCGACGGGGGCGTGCCGAAAGCGACGGGGGCGTGCCGAAAGCGACGGGGGCGTGCCGAAAGCGACGGGGGCGTGCCGAAAGCGACGGGGGCGTGCCGAAAGCGACGGGGGCGTGCCGAAAGCGACGGGGGCGTGCCGAAAGCGACGGGGGCGTGCCGAAAGCGACGGGGGCGTGCCGAAAGCGACGGGGGCGTGCCGAAAGCGACGGGGGCGTGCCGAAAGCGACGGGGGCGTGCCGAAAGCGACGGGGGCGTGCCGAAAGCGACGGGGGCGTGCCGAAAGCGACGGGGGCGTGCCGAAAGCGACGGGGGCGTGCCGAAAGCGACGGGGGCGTGCCGAAAGCGACGGGGGCGTGCCGAAAGCGACGGGGGCGTGCCGAAAGCGACGGGGGCGTGCCGAAAGCGACGGGGGCGTGCCGAAAGCGACGGGGGCGTGCCGAAAGCGACGGGGGCGTGCCGAAAGCGACGGGGGCGTGCCGAAAGCGACGGGGGCGTGCCGAAAGCGACGGGGGCGTGCCGAAAGCCGAGATACAGGAGCAGGGGCGGCCTGAGCTCGGGCACAGCGTAGAGGCGGGATTACCAGGAGGGAGGGAAATGGGCAGGCAGGCACATGGAGCGGCAGACAGGCTCGCAGAGGATAACAATGCCTGGGAACTGGCCAGAGAAAGCTGTGGGCAAAAAGAGACCCCAAAGCCGATCTGAAACAAGAACTGAACAAGGAAAATAACAGCGCTAGGTTACAGGAGAGAAAGGGAGGATGAAACAAAGGAAGGAGAGAGAGCAGGACCAAGCATCTGGAAGAAAGAAAAAGGGAGAGCTAGAAGAAGACACAAGAGGGAGTGGGAGCAGGAACGAACGAGAGCAGAAGTACAGGGAAGAAAAAAACAACAAAAATCATAGCAGCATGGGATAGAGAGGGGGCCAGGGGACAGCCCAAAACGTCCAAGAGGGACAACAGGGCCCGAGGGTCCGCGACTCACCGCAGGTGTCGCTCTCAGCGCTGCCAGGAAAAATTTGCCAATTCAGACCCTTCTTTCTCCTTCTCTCCTCCTTTCCTTTTCTGGAGGTGCAGTCGCTCAGCTGCCCTCCACCTCAAAGAACACGCGGGTGTCTCTCGGCTCTTACAAAACGCAGCTTCCTGCACGTGTGGCCTCGCTCGCGCGCTGCGCGGCCGTACCGCGCTCTGGGTGACGCGCACGGACCCTGATCGCACGCTGGCGGTCCGGCCCGCTGCGGACTGTACAGAGGGCTCCTGCCTCGCCCAGAGAGGCAGGCTCTCTCTTCCTGCAGTGGAAGGCAGCTGCTGCCCACATGCCCTTGATTTTCTTCTTTCCCTTTCTCAGGCCTCTCCAGCTTCAGCTGTGACAGCTCCTGTCCACAGCCAGAAAACGTCCCAGGGGCCTGTCCCTTCTCACCTCTCTGCTGCGAGGAGCACAAGGGCAGGCAGAGAACCCCACACAGTTCTGAAGTGGGTCCAGTCGACAGCATCCCCAGGGAAGGAACAGGCAAGCGCGGCCCCGGTGAGGCCTCTGGGAGAAGGTGAAGCGACTGCCGTTATTACCGTAGATCGCCCCTGGCCGGAGCCCCCCTTCCACAGGGGCTCCTGCGGAGGCGCCAAGGGCCGGCTTGCCGCCATCCCCGCGGGGCTCGGGGGTGACCTGGGGCTACGGGACGGGCTTCAGGGTGAGGTGCGAGACCTGGGGCCAGGACACGGTGCGGGCGAGGCCAGTGCCAGCTCAAGGGGAGCTCTGGCAAGCTGGGGAGGCACCCAGCACCAACCCCCGGGGGACACCCATCTTCTTCCCCTCTGCCTTTGTCCCAGCTCTCGGGTAACTCCCTGGGGCTCCCCCGGCCCGGATCACCTCCAGGAGAGCCGAGGCCTGACACAGCAGGCGGTGTGAAGCTTCCTGCCCCACCGCTGCCGTGTGGCCAGCGGGCAGGAGGGGCCCCCACACCTGCCAAAGGGGCTGGCCGGCCTCACCGGCGGCCTCGGCCCTCGCCCAACCCCAGGAATCACGCCCAGCAAGCCTCACGCTGCGGCAGCAGGAAGGCGGCTCTGGCGGTGCCGCACACCTGTGCGGGGCCGGCGCTGCAGTCCTGCCCTTCGCGCACCGAGCGCCCGCCGGCAGCGTGACGTGGGGCGGCGGCGGCATTTCCTTACCAGGAGGGGGCACGGAGCGTGGCCGCACCCCCCCACGGGCATCGGAGCATCGCACTGACGTTGCTGGCGGGCGGCAGCGTGGGGCACGGGGCCACCTCTGTGTCGCCCACCGACAGCACCGTGTGGCGTTTGCCAGGCAGCGGCGGTTAGCGCAGGCGAGCGCCACCCCCCGCGCGAGCGGCGGCCGAGCGGCACGTCACTGCGCACACGCTCTCGAGGAACGGGCACGACGCTTGGTGGGGAGCAGCTGGAAGCCCCCGGGAATCCACGTGAAAGCGGCAACAAAACTATCCCTCGTGCTGCGCCACAAGGGCCGCGGCGGTAGCGAGGACTGCGCCGCGCTACGGGCGCCCACGAGCGGTGCGGCTGCCTGGCAGCCGAGTCTGCAGAACCTACAGCTCCTGGCACGCGCTGGCCAACGCGGCACGGCCGCCTGCACGCCAAGCGCTGTAAGACCCCGCATCCCAGCGTGACCCAGGGAACCAACGCGGCTGGCCAGAAACCCCACACGCCAGGACCACAGCTCCCGCTGGGTTGCGAGAGGCGGTTTTCTCTGCTTTCTGACCCTGCAGCAACACCGTTGCTCACCCCTCCGAACCCCCACCAGTGCACCCAGAAGCCTCACCACCGGCTCGGGGCAGCCCCTGCCACCACCTCCAACACTGCCACCCTGCAGGCACCGCCATCCTCCCCAGGAGCTGCCAGCTGATGGCACGGCTCCACTCACCTTCTCCCTCGGTGCAGCCAGGGCCCAGCAATGCTCAGCGACTGCTCTGCTCCTCCCTTGGTTGACACCGACCCCTCCGACGGCTGCCTTGCTCTTAACAGCAGCACCCGCCCCGCCCCGCCCCTCCACCCGGAGCAAGCCCTTTACAGGGAGGGGCCGCTGCCATCAGCCTCACTGCCCACACCTGGGGCCCCTCCAGCCCCAGCCCACAGCTGGAGGCCATCACCCACCCCCACAGAGCATCATCACCCCTCCCAGCCCCTCACCTGGGGCAAAGGAAGCACAAAAGGCAGCCGGCAGCCAGCAAGTGTTTATTCAGTCACACACAGAACAAGTCCCAGAAGGGAGTGAGTCTGCTCCGGGGCTCAGGGCCCCTAATGCTGCCCCTGCTCCTGGCACACCTTGGCGCTTGTTCCCGGAGCCACGCTCCTCAGTCCAGCCGGGAACAGTC